>NC_041219.1:91212680-91235151 GCF_002837175.3 Physeter macrocephalus
TGTGCTCCGCAGCGGGAGAGGCCACAGCAGTGAGAGGCCCGCGTAACGCAAAAAAAAAAAAAAAAAAAAAAAAAAAGAATAAAGGAAAAAAGAAAACTAAGGTTTTTCACTAGCTGCCACACAAATGTCAAGCATCCCAGACACATATATAAGACTAGCCTGAGCACTCCTCCCTTCACAAGATGGCTAACGAAGCATGGAAGACTATGGTAAGTTTACCCCTTGGTGGAGGAGATGTGCAGTAAAAGTGGAGAGCTGTGCCTGAGACACCCCTGCATTCAGGCACAGGATCTGAACAAATAGAGGAAGGTGAGGTCCATGAACAGCAGTAAGGTCTTGGGCCAACAGCTTAATTTTTTATTTTATTTTGGATCCAGCTACCCACCAGAAAAGAATGCAAAACCCTTTTTTTAAATGCAGATGTTGATCAGTATCTTTCTTGAAAGAAAGAAACTAAGAATGAAGCTAAAGGAGCCACAGCATCAAAGAGCTGATGGCACACTTGGCTTGTGTGTCTGTGAGACAGGGCCATTCTTTAAAAAAAAGAAAAAAAAATTAATATTTTGTCTCTAAGTTAAGCAGGTAGCTTTGTGGCACCATAATTTCCAGTTTTGTGAAAATAGAAAATTGTTGGTGTTCATATTTTGCATATTAAAGCAATTACTTCAGCTATTTTTTAGCTTTTGTCCTTCTAAAAGAAACATTAGACCCAAGAATACACATCCCTCCAAAGACTATTCTAATCCTGGTATATTTTTAGTTCTTTCCTCTTAGAGTCAGGAAATGATAGATCACAAATGCATTTTTAATTGTCTGTATTTATTATTACTATATGCCAGACATTATGCTAAGTGTTTATAGATATTCTGCCATTTAAAACTAACAATCCTCCCCAATGTTCCTAGCAGCATTTTTTTCAATTGCCAAGATATGGAAGCAACCTAACAGTCCATCAACAGATGGATGGATAAAGAAGATGTGCTATATATACACAACAGAATACTACTCAGTCATAAAAAAGAACAAAATTTTGCCATTTGCAGCAACATGGAGGGACTTGGAGGGCATTATGCTAAGTGAAATGAGTCAGACAGAGAAAGAAAAATACTGTATGATATCACTTATATGTGGAATCTAAAAAACACAACAGACTAGTGAATATAACAAAAAAAGAAGCAGACTCACAGACATAGAAAACAAACTAGTGGTTACCAGTGGGGAAGGGGAGTGGGAGGTACAAACAATTGGCTGTAAGAGAGGCTACAAGGATGTATTGTACAATATGGGGAATATAGCCAATATTTTGTAATAACTGTAAATGGAGTGTAACCTTTAAAAATTAAATAAAAAACAAAAATTTTAAAAATTAAAAAAAAAAAACTAACAATCCTGTGAGGTGGGTATTATTATTTTTATTTTAAAGTTTAGGTAGCTGAGCCATAAAGAGTTTAGGTTCTTATACAAGCTCTCATCACCAGTAAGGGGCACAAGATGCCATTTACTCCAAGGTGTTTGCATCCTTAATCCCATGTTCTTGACCTCAGTGCCATCCAGAACTTCCCTGTGGGCTACTTATCAGGCAGAGGAAGGAGCTACATCCCTCCTGTACACAGATGTCAGCTTCTAACCTTAGATATTAGAATTTAAAGAAACTCCAGGGCAGGACTTTCCAACTTTTTTGACAACAACCCATAATAAGAATCACATTTAACATCTAATCATAGAACACACACACACACACACACACACACACACACACACACACACGCACACACCCCATAATATCATTTCTACTCTATGTGTGCTCTGATATATTTTATTCTACTCTATTTCATTTCTTAAAATTCTGGTCAGGAACCACTAGATTGTTATCACAACTCACTAACAGGTTATTATCTTTATTTTGAAAATCATGACACTAGTACATAGCTAGTCTATCTTACACAATTACTTTTGGAAGAGAGGTCTACCATCTTAAGTAAGTTATTTCTGAGTCTCCAGTTTCCTCATCTGCAAAATGAGGAGGCTGGACCAGATTTATGATTCTTAATCTTGGCTGCAAATTAGAAATATTTAAGAGCTTTTAAATACACTTTTGTCCAGGTTTTTGTCCCAGAATCTTGATTTAATTGTCTTGGGGTAGGGCCTGTGCCCTGGTTTTTGTTGTTGTCTTATTTTTTTGTTTGTTTTTGTTTTTTCACTCCCCAGATTATACTAACAAGCCACCAGGGATAGGAATTACTGGATTAAATGATTGCTAAATTTCCTTCCAGCGAAAAATTCTAGGCTATTTTGACTGGTGAGTGGGTTGTATTTTTAAAAATTATTTTAAAATTTTATTTTTGTAAGAAGAAAAGGTCATTAACCCTAAGCAATATCCCTTACAAGAGTGCTTTTCACATTCTAGTTACAGAGGGATTGGGTTTGTTAAAAATCCTGATCCCTGGGCCCAGCCCCAGCAGTTCTGACCACGTACATCAGGGTGGCGCCACAAACATTGTGCACTTTTCACAAACACTTTAGTGATTCTGATGGAAGCGATCTCAAAAACACTGCTCCGCATCATTGTCTCACCAACTGCTTATAGTTTCCTCAGTCCAGTACTTAGCACCGGGCCTATGGCCAGTGCTCTGAAATGTTTGCTAATTGGCTGCCCCACTAACCTGCCTGGCCACTCCACTGCCCTCCACCAGCTGCACGGCTCCATGCCCATTTTTCTTTCAATATTAAAAACACACTCGGGAACTATACTCAATATTTTGTAATAACCTATTAGGGAAAAGAACCTGAAAAAAAGTATATATATATATATGTAACTGAATCACTTTGCTGTACACCAGAAACTAACACAACATTGTAAATCAACTATACTTCAGTTAAAAATAAATAACTAAATAAATAAAAAGAAAAATACACCAAACTAGGTTACTTATACCCTGAAGGTGATTATACAGTGGTAGCTAGAACAGTAGGATGAACTTGGAACAAATCTTTAATTTTATCTAACAAATATTTTCATAGTGCTAAGTATGTGCCAGTCACAGCTGTAAGACTTTATAAACATTAACCTTGGTTGATGTCCATCCATAATCATCCTATGAGGTAGGTGCTACCATCCTAATTTTACAAATTAGGACCCTAAATTCCCCTGTATGTTTGTAGCACTGATACTACCCAGTTTTGAAGAGCATTATTTTTTAAATTAAACTGTACAGAGTTGAAAATAGAATTTCAATTAATATTTTATTTTTTAATTTTTATTGAAGTATAGTTGATTTACAGTGTTATGTTAGTTTCAGGTGTACAGCAAAGTGATTCAGTTATATATATATATTGATATTAACCCTGAGCAATATAATATATATTAACCCTGAGAATATATATATGTGTGTGTGTGTATACATATATATATATTTTTAAATTTTCATACAAGGGTAACTTTATTAAAGCAAAGAACTGAACATAATTTTAATGGACATTTTTCAAAGGACTCCACCTCCATTATATCTTCTCCTAACTTTTATCTTCATTGAGAAATTGTGCAAGGTTAAGTTTACTTTTTTCTAGTGCTGCTGTTTTGGCTTACCTTGGTAATCTCATCTTCATTTCTGGCCTGGCTCTGGAACTTCACGATAACTTTCAGAGTCAACTTCGGCCTCAATGCTCTGACATCTCCTGTTCGTTCTAACTGATATATATATTCTTCTTCAGATTCTTTTCCATGATAGGTTATTACAAGATACTGAATATAGTTCCCTGTGCTATACAGTAGGTCCTTGTTGTTTTTTTCTATTTTATGTATAGTAGTGTGAATCTGTTAATCCCAAACTCCTATCTACGCACCCTCTTTCTCCTTTGGTAACCATAAGTTTGTTTTCTATGTTTGTGAGTCTATTTCTGTTTTGTAAATAAGTTCATTTGTATCATTTTTTTTAGATTCCATCCATTAATATTTTAATATGAGGCATGAAACAAATTTAATTTGAGGGGTAGGCTGCTGCAGGGAGACCTCCTGTAGATAAAGGTTCAGCCTCCTCCACCATTAGAGGTATTCCAGTGGAACAGTGAGAACATGGTATTAAGGAATTACTTAGAAAAGCATTCTTAAGTTAATTCACCCAGTAGTAATTTCCTTGAATAACCTTATATAATATGATTTCTTATCTAAATTTTATCTCTAGCCATGAAAATTTAATGTATTGCCTAATAAATATTTTTATTGAGTTAACAAATATGTATTTGTCAATAAACTAATTAGAGACTAGTATATCATTTGTAAATTGACATAGACACATAAATACCCTCACTCTGATGTGTAATCATTTATTTATTGGTCAATTAAGGAAGATATAATACCAAAACGAAGATCACTTGACATGCAAAGGAGTTTTTCCACTTTATTGTCCATTTATTAACTAACCCATTGGGTAGATTTTATAGAGTCTAAGCTAATCCCCAGACTTTGATTCCTTCCCATCTGCAAAATCAGGACAATTTGTCCACTGTTTGCAGGTTCATCTCCATCTGGTCTATATCTTTGGTATTGTTCTAGCTCCGAGCTTATTTCCCAGTGTTAATATTGGGGCTCTTTATGCTCTTTATGGGGTTGTTTCAAATACCTGGCTTCTGTCTAGAAACACATTTCAGATGATCAGTGTTATTCCTTTCTCCCTGTGTCTGGGTCTGTGTCAGTAGAGCCCTAGATGATTGATGGGGGGCAGAGTGGAGGAGGGGGTCTGAGAATAGAGTCCACCTGTATCCATTACCATATCTCACAGTGACCAGGCTTTTCTGTAGGAAGTGTATCTCAGAGTAAGCAAACAACTCCCGTAGATGAAGAAAATCTCTTCTTTACAAAAGAATGCCAAGCTAAGAAATGTGCAAGCAGTGGTAAAATCAGAAAATTACCATTTTTCCACCCCTAATGAAATCTCTGTTTCAAGCAAGAATCATCAATGTGTGTTAAAACCATTAAGGGAAAGATTGATGAGGAACGGGAATATTGACTTGGTACCAATGTACCACCCACAAGACACTTGCTCGTTGCAAGTAGGAAAACATAACTTTGCAGTTTAGGAGTTCGACTGTCACCCTCTACTTGGTGATCAATCTCAGCATAGAATACTGGGAACCAGCTTATATGCCCTCTCCTGTGGTACAGTTGAAGCTCACTGCCTTGTCTGTGACGTGTTCTATCAAAAACATTTAACTTGCCTCTAAACTAAAACTTTGGATCTATCATTCACTTTATAGGAAACACAGGGGATAAAGTAAAAGTTAAATGACATTATGAAGAAATCATTAGACAAGCTCAGAAAGTGGAACATTCTGCAGGACAAATGTTTTCAATGAGTCAATGCCATGAAAAAAAGAAGGGAGTGCTTTGGGTTCTCTTCTAGATTAAAAGAAATCCAGAGACATAATAAGCAATGCAATGTGTGATTCTTTAGTGGATCCCAATCTGAATAGGTGTCGAAAACATTTTGGGGAATGAATATCTGTCTTATTTCGGCTGCTGTATCAAGTCCAGTAGTTTGCCCCTGTCTGCAGGTCATGTGTTCCAAGACTCCCAGTGGATACCCAAAACTTTGGATATTACTGAACCCTATGTATACTATGTTTTTCCCTACACGTACATACCTATGATAGAGTTTAATTTATAAATTAGGCACAGTAAGAGAATATCCAAATTGCCAGCATAGTTACTTTTGTCCTTTGGGTCATTATTAAGTAAAATAAGAGATACTTGAACACAAGTATCTGTGACAGAGTGACAGTTGATCTGATAATCCAGACCTCTATTAAGTGACCAATGGGTGAGATTCACTGGACAAATGGACGATTCACATCCTGGGTCGGGTGGAGTGGGGGTAGATGGGTGAGATACTTCATTACATTACTCAGAGTGGTGCACAATTTAAAATTTATGACTTGTTTATTTCTGGAATTTTCCATTTAATATTTTTGGACCACAATTGACCACAGGTAACTGAAACCATGGAAAGTGAAACTGTGGATAAGGGAGTCTACTGTACTGTAGACTGAGTGGCTTCTAAACAATAGAAATTTATTTCTCACAGTGCTGGATCCTGGATGTCTGGGATCAGGGGGTCAGCATGGCTGGATTCTGGCGAGGCCCCTCTTTTTCCAACTTCTTGTTGTGTCCTCACACGGCAAGGAGCAGAGAGAGGAAGCAAGCTCTCTTGTGAACCTTACAAGTGTACTAATCCCATTCATGAGGGCTCCATCCTCATGCCCTCATCAAATCCTAATTATCTTCCCAAAGCCTCACCTCCTAATACCATCATAGGTGGGATAAGGTTTCAACATATGATTTGGGGTGGTGAGGGACACAAACATTCAGTCCATAACAGAAGCAGACGATTTCAACAAGCTGTCAGAGCAGCTTCTGCTGGTGCTCTTGTTCTTCAAAGACAGACCTTTTCCTAGAGATTTAGTCTTGCTCTTAACCACGGTGTGGGCAGAGGGTGCTGTGTTGAATGACTATCTCTGCTCAGTTTCAGAATATTGTTTATTCTCCACTTCCCATTACCATACTCCACTGAGACGTGTCTTAGGATGTTCTGTGACCCTGAGCTGGGCATCAAATACCTGGGGTGGGATACCTCCACTCCACGCCATACTCTGCAGGCTGGAGTAGACCCACCCCAATGCTTGTTATCAAGGAAGGCTGTCCTGATGCCTCCCCCATCTTGGGGGAAGAAGAGGGCAACCATTCCTTGTACATTTCATCTCACTTTGATTAACTAGCTAATCTTGGACTTGTCCCAGGTTTATCTGATAAATTTTAGCTCATATTTGGGCACAGATTATTATAATGCTCCATTAAAAAAGGGCTTCATATATAAAGTGTCACCAACAAACCTTTTCTCTTCACTTAGCCCAACTATTTTATCTGGCCTTCTCTAGCATAATATTTCCCCACACATGCTTTTAGCCACCAGGGAAGCCCCCCACACATGCTTTTAAAAGATGCTACATATGAAAGTGGTCTGTGGTTAAATAAATCTTGGAAATACTAGGTTAAATACATTTAATCAAGTTTATTTCATACAGAACTTCTCAGAGCCTCTAATCTGTTAAAAGCCATTGTGAGTTTCCACATGGGGTGACTGTAGAGTGAATCCTTTTGTAAGCATCCTTTCCCACAGAATGCATGAGGAGTAAAGATTATGGCTTAAAGGGACATGTTTCTTTAAAGATTAATGGGTAAAGTCTCATGAAAAATTATATCTATAAATTAAGCATGCAGTGATAAAGGCTTTTCTTAAAGTTGTGACAATGAGAATACTGTTTCTAGTTTATAGCAACAAACATACAGTACCTGAAAACAATGGTGAGTCCTTTCTCTGACATGATCTAAGTTTTCAAAACAACTTACCTTTGCCGAATTCATGAACTGAAAGCTCCAGAGATGGAGCTGCTGCTACATACAACTCCAGAATTTAAAATGAAACTTGTCCCTGGCTGTTATGCAATGCAGATGCCGGGGAGGGGTTGGGAGTGGGAAGTTGGAGGGGGGTGCATGCAAACAAACAAGAGCTCTGTGGCTGACCAGGGATGGGGCTGATCCTGATCCTGTGGGAGGATGTAAGTTTCCATTTGTTTTCAAATGTTGGGCCTTGCTTTTCTTGTACTAACGAAAAAAAAAAAAAAGTTACAGCTTTAAAGTTTTGGCTTTTGGTATAACATAGTATGCCTTATTATAGAATCTTGTGAGAAATGTGCTGCACGGATGTTAATTTAATCATTAATTTTCCTTTTTTTTTTCCCCAGAAAACTGCAGACAAGAGTCAAATATAAAGAAGCTGTCATTTCTTGAGGCTGGAGAATAGGCCAAATGAACCCTGAATTCTAAGTCTTAACAATAGAACAATAATTTCTCTCATAAAGGTTGAATAATTTTGGCTCTTTTTACCAGACAATAGCTTGATTGCATTGCTAGGTTTCTTGACTTAAGGAGCAAGAAGACAATAGCAAAAAAAATGGGCACAGAAAAAAGCTCTAGGCTGAAAGATAAGGCCAGGATATGTAGGAAATTAACAGGAAGGCCACTGAAGGTGCCCTCAGGCTCTAACTCCCAGTTGGGGTGGGGAGGTCCAGGGGGTGTTAGCTTCCCAGAATGACTGAGGTAAAGTTATAGAAGAGTTCTGTAGACAGTTTGGAAAGAAAAGTAAACAAATACAGCTCAATTCTGATATAAATTGCATTCTTACTTAAGGATAGAATGTGAAGTAATTGTATTCTTGAACATTTAACTAAAGTAAACATGCTTGAACACCTTCTTTGCCAGGCACCATGCTAGTAGGCATTGGGAATTCAACAGCAAGCAAGACTACTGGAGAAGCTAACAAACAAGCAGCCATCGACACCCCTGAGTGGGGAGCAACACAAAGGAAATAAAGAGTGTGTTATGATGATCCTAACAGCACTCTTAGATGGTCATGGAAGGCCACTTAGGAGACGACTTGGAAGGTGTGGGGGGAAGGATGAAGAGTTAGATATCCAAAGAACTAGGGAGTAGAGGATGTTGAACATTCCAGGCAAAGGCAATAGCGAGTGCATAGACCCAAGTTATACAAGAGTTTGACATCTTGTAAAAATAGAAAGAAGTCCTGTGGGGTTGAAAGTGTAAAGAACAACAAAGAGAGTTCCAAAAGATAACACTGCAGGCACAAGCAGAAGTTTGATCACGTAGGACAGCAAAAGACATAGTAAGGATTTTACTCTGGGCTAATGGATTTGGACTTTTGAGCTCCAGAACTGTAAGAGAATAAATATGTGTTGTTTTAAGCCACCATGTTTGTAGTATTTGTTACAGCAGCCATAGGAAATTAATACACGTGGGAAGAAGATTATCTGAGTTTACCCATACTCCTAAACAGCTAAGGGAAACAGGACTGTTAAGTGATCGGTGCCACTTAACCCATAACATAGTGGATTCATCGAGTCAGTGTCTGGTGCTCAGCACTGTATGTCTAAGAACTCGAGTTCTCCTTGGTTCACTAGGCATGATCAGATTAAGGAGGATGAATACATACTAACTTAACTCACAAGAGAGAGATACAAACCACAACACAACAATTAATTGGCTTATTCATGGAAGTAGAAATACTAAATGGGTCAACTTACTTAGATCAGCAGCTAAATGTTGCTTGATCTTGCTTGCGAATTGTAAAGCCAGAATGATGGCAACGGGCTCATCTTGATGCCTAATGTTACCAAATCTCATAGCCTGCTGCACTCATCTCCATGGGATGAGAACATTTACACTGGTCAGACAGGTCCCTTCCCTCCTGATTGTGTTGGGACATTCTGGCAAATTTTGACTTGTAGGCACTACCTTTCTAGAGTCCTCAAAAATCATCATGACCCTATTTTGGCAAAATTCCCTCCAATGTACCACAAAGATTAAATGTCACTTTACCTCATCTTATGTAGTCTCACCAGGAACACATACTCCACCTCATCATTCACTCACTGATTCATTCAAGAAATATTATTCAGTACCTACTAAGTTCCAGACATTGTGCTAGGGTTTCAGACACAAAGATAAGTAAGATAAAGGCCCTATTTTCTTATGGTGTTTTAGTGAATTAAAAGTTTCCGCGTATTTCTTCTGTAAATAGCTGATCTCATCCATGTCTTGTGATTTCATGGACTCCATTTTTGCGGAATAACGTTTCCTTACCTTCATCGCCAAATTTAGGGATGGTCCAATTGAGGACCTGTAAAACAGTCAAATCAATTCAATGAAAAATCCTGTTATCTGGACAATTTTAGTCATGTCCTATTTTGACAGTTTTATCTAGGCATTAACATTTCACTAATCTAGTGTGACAAAGGGCCTAACATTTAAACAATCTCAATGATGTTAACATTCCTACGAAATAGAGAAGAGATGGTGGTGTCCACCTGTCCAATTTGCAAGGAAGGGATTTGTACACTGGGTGGTCCCTTCCAACTCCTAGTTTTACTCTATGATGATTCATATTGTCATTGAGTGCAACTTAATTTTCTCAAGCCCCAAATTCAAGACTATTAAAGAAATCATAAAGTCATAAGCATGCCATTCACTCTAGTTTACATAACCAATAAACCTCTGGTTATGGAGCTATAAGGGTTTTTCATCATCACTTCCATAGAAAGACCATGTTTGGTAAACTTCCCTTCTTGGTTTGTTGCAGTATAAATCAAGTTTGAAAGTTAACATAAACTGGATACTAGTATAAACTATGAAAGACTAGTGGAGGAGTGATTTTTCTGTGTGACCTAGAACAAGTCACTCACCTCTTGACCTCAGATTCCCTGTTTGTAAATGTTAGTTAAATTTTATGTTTTTAGTTTTCTCAGTTCTAAAATTCCATGATTCTTCGAGAATCTCTGGAAAATATCACCACAAAAAGTTAAAGTTCTTTTGTTTATTTGTAAGGAATCAGATCCATTTTATGGAAACCCTTTAGAGAAATTCCATTTTGAGTAGTTTATCAAGAGGCCGTAACTCTACAGCAGATACTGTCCCTGCTCTTATGAAGCTAAGTGTTCAATGGAAGGGAGTGGCACCATTAAATACAGACTCACAAAACCCACAATGACTTTTAGGAAACGACTTGTTAATTTCAATTTTATATTTACAAAAAGACAAAGAGAATAGGCAGTGGGGAGGCAGGAATGATGCCTGGTCCCCCCTCGCAGAATGCAGTGAGAGGCCACAGCCAGCAAGAATAGGTCAGACTGCTCTTCCCTGCCATTACTGATAACAGCAATGGACCAAAGGCTTCAGTTAACAAGGTCAGTCTGTCTGGGGAGCGTCGGACGATCTGTCCAGTCCATGTGCATGAAGAGGAAGGCCCAAGTCAGTCTATTGAGGCCTTGGCTCTCTATAGGCTGGGGCCCTTCTCTTGGAAGTTCTGGGCCACCCTCTCCAGGGCATGTAGGGGCCACGGGGAGAATACCGGGGAAAACCCCTATGGACCACAGGGGCCCGCTGCTGATAACAGGGTTGGGGGAAGGGGGGCCTAGGCGGCTGGGGACTAAACATAAGGTCACCATCGAAGGCAAATTCTGTCTGGGTAGATGGGGGAATATCTGAATGGAAATGGTTCGAGGAGAACTGATCCGATTGGAAAGGTCGGTCTGAAGAAAAATGGGCACCTTGGGGACAGACTAGGAATGGGGGTGTCACCTGGTGAAGGGGGATGGGAGGGGGTTTGGGGGGCAGGTGTGCGAACTGGGGTGGGCGGGGAGATGGCATGGGGGTCAGTGGGCAGCATCCAGGCAGAGGCAGGGGTCGGGGCGGAGAAGGGAAGGCCGGTTGATCTCTGCAGGCCAGGAGCCTCTCAAGTCTCCTGCCAGGTCCTCCCCTCGCGGGGCCATCCTTGATGCACTTGCCCACTGGGTCGCGCTGGGGCAGCTCCACCCCCCAGGCGTCGGCCACGTGAGCCAGCAGAAGCTGGGAGAGATGCCGGTGCGCGAGCTCGTTCCAGTGCACTCCGTCGGGCTGCAGGTACTTCCCTGTGTGGCGGCGGAAGTGGAAGTGCAAGTCCAGCACATCGAAGCCGTGCTTTTGGGCCTCGTTAGAGCTGTAGAAGTTGGCCTCAATCACGTTGGTTTTCAGTCTGGAGGCCATGGGTCGGAGCTTGGGCGGGAGGAAGCCGCTACTGATGTTATTGCCCACGGGCATGGCCGTGTTCCAAACCAGGAGGCACGACTCGGGCAGCACCTGGCGCAGGCGCCCAAACAGGCTCTCCAGGTTCTGCAGGTAGTTCGACCAGGAGTCCTCCCCGTACCTGGTGAGGTCCCAGAGGCAGGAATTCATGATGACCAGGTCCGGGTCGTGCTCACCCGAATGCAGCTCCTGCAGGATGGCTTCGAGGTAGTCGGAGTACACGCGCGTCAGGAAGTAGAAGCGCACCAGGTGCTGGCCGGAGCAGAACTGGCGCACCTCGCGGTAGTGGATGCCGTTATGCATGCGGCCCTGCTTGCCCCCCTGCACCAGCTTGTCCTGCTCGAAGCTGTACTCTCCCTTGGCCTTGAGCTGGCTGAGTGTGAGCAGGCAGTCCTTCTGCAGCAGGAGCACCAGGTCCTTGTACACGGCCCTCTGGACCGAGTCCCCCAGGATGACCACGAACTTGTTGTGGAGCAGCTGCCGTACTTCGGAGGCAAGCAGGTGGACCATGACGCCCGGGACGCGCCGCCTAGCTCCTTCCTTTCACTCGGTGGATCTGCGGATGGCTAGGACAGAAGGAGAGAGCATATGGGAAGGAGCCACCTCGGGCAGGACGGTTCGGGAGGGCCCGGGGACTGGGATGGAGCTTTAGCCTGGGGCACCTGCAGGGCGGGGCTCCGCTACCTCAGCCCGGAAAGAAGGGAGCCTGGAGCCAGAAGCCCTGTTTGGCCTGGACGCAGTTTCTGCCCGAGACATAACTCTGAACACCCAGGAAACCCAGGTTCTACCTGGTTCTACCAGGTTCTACCGGGAGGCCCTGCCCTCCCGGGCTGGAGGCACAGCCACCACAAGATACCCCACCACCGGCCTGGAGGCAGCCCAGAAGTCTGACAACTGGAGAATGGTTAGGCAAATTTTCCAGCTGTTAAATACTGAGGATTATGATCAAGCAAGAACATGGAGAGTGTGATATATACTGTTAAGTCGAGGAAGTTACCATATGTGTGCCCCATTTCCCTGAAATGGTATAAAATAGATATGCATAGATCACACTGAAAGAAAATAGGCCAAAACCAGTTTTTAATAGGACAGTAGGATTATGGGTGACTTGCCTCCCCCTCCCCTTTTTGTAAATATACTTTATATAGTCTTAAATCAATTTTAATAACTTAAAAGGAATTTAATGAAATGCAACAGGCCGCAGAAAGGAAGAGCACATATGCCAGGTCAGAAAACATGATAAAAACAGATTTCTTTCACAAGCGAGCAACTGTTTCTTATTAATGGGACTTGTAAGAAATAAATAAAATTGGAAATAATTCACATGTGTTTCAGCTGTAATATTCTTTGTGTTTCATTTAAAGGCGATCAGAATATGCCACCCCCAAATATGCTTTGGCATAAGAAATATTTTAGCTAAAGGCCACTGAGAATCAATAGATACAGGAAGAGTTCTCCGCCCTCCCACTATGAACCTAAGAGCAGGGCATAAATTTCCTTTTGAGGAAGGTGCCCCTTCCCCCAGCAAGGAGAGAAGAGCCAAGAAAGAAGACAGTGAATTGTCAACCCCGAGATGAGTCTGCATAAACAAACCTTACTAAAAGAGCCCTTATTTTCCATTAGTACCCCCATAAATCCCTTCCCCACAATTTATCATCCCTTGAAACTCACACCCTTTGTTCTTTGTTAAAATGGTATATAAGCCCAAGTCTGACCGCTTCTTTGAGTTTCATTCCTTTTCTGTGAACTTTTATGCACATAAATATTAACAAAAATTGTGTGCCTTTTCTCCTGTTAATCTGTCTTTTGTTAGTTTTATTCACAGGGCCCCAGACACTGAACCTAAAAGTGTAGAGGAAAAGTTTTTTCTTCCCCAGTACACTGAATAAAACGTCAAAAGTTGTGAAACTTGTCTTCAGAACTTCAGATCGAGTTTATTTCAAGCTGCCATTTACAGCCATATCCACTAGAATAAAAGGTGGAAACACACTAAAATACTACTGGCAAATCTCACATGGGGAGGAACATGGCATCCACTTCACACACACAGAAGCTGTTAAAATCTGCTGTGGCTTGATATTCATAGGCTTTCATGCATTAGTAAACATTTTAATAGGTGTGGTGGATAGCTATTATTAAATTACACATCTGGTTTTTAAAAGCTATACTATTTGTGGTTTTAAATGGGTATGAGTACAAAAATAAAAACATGAAGATGGATGGAGTACAAAAGTGCTCCACTAAGAGAACAGTTTATTGGCTTATATGAATCTTCATTTAAATGTTTTTGCTCTCAGATAAAAAGCTTAGAACTAGGATTTTGCTCATTGTGGTACAACAAAATAAAACATAATTAAGCAAACTCCAGATCCCCTTGGGGCTCAGGCATGTTCACTTGTTTATATTCATTTATTCATCCAACTCACACTTACTAAGCACTGACTAAATGCTCCACATGGAGCATATAAAAATGAGCAAAACCTGGTCTCACCCTTCAGAAGCAGATCAGATATATTCATTGATAACTGTAATAAAAAGTTGAAAGTGCTAAGTGCCATGAAAATAGAATGAGCAGGTGTGGTAGACTTTCAGGGGTCCTTGTGAACAGGGTTACACTACCCCAGACCCAAGTCTCCAAAGTGCAAAGTGAAGCGGAAAACCTTTCCCAGTGTTTTCAGGGCTCCCATGCCACCCCAGCTATATGTGCCTTCTCTGGGCTGGACTCTTGTCATATTCTGTTCTAGTCCCCTAGAGCAGCGGTCCCCAACCTTTTCTGGCACCAGGGACCAGTTTCATGGAAGACAATTTTTCCACGGACGGGGCGGGGATGGCGAGATGGCACAGGCGGTAATGTGAACAATGAGAAGTGACGGGGGAGCAGCGGATGAAGCTTCGCTCACTCGTCCGTCACTCACCTCCTGCTGTGTGGTCCGGTTCCTAACAGGCCTTGGACCTGTACCAGTCCACAGCCTGGGGGTTGGGGACCCCTGCCCTTGAGTAGAGGACGTCATCCCCTTCCACTGGAGTTCCCTCCCCTAGGCTGGCAGATGTGATAACCCAGCACTCTCTCCTTCAGTGGTACTGTGTTTACACGGCCCAATGCATTCCTTCTCTGAGTATGAAGTGCCCTAGATCTGAACTCACAATGTGAGTCAAATCCACTACTTAAAAGCTGTGGAAAACGGAGGCTCTTAAATATACTGGTGAAGAACATTGCTTTTAGAGCCACACTATCTGGGTTTGAATCTCAGCTCTTCTATTTGCTAGCTCTTTATCCCTGGGCAACTTATTTAGCCTTTCTCTGCCTTAATTTTCCTCATCTGTAAAATGGGACTTTTAGCACCCACTTCAGAGATTTGATCTGAAGGTTAAATATAAAGTGGTTAGAACAATGCCCTGACAAATAGTCAGCATGAATGAGTTATTATTCATTGAGCAAGTTTCAGAGCACCCGGTTAATCACCTGTAAAAGGGGGGCTACAATATTTGTGCCGTTTGTCTAGCAGGGTTCTGTGAAGATAAAATGAGAAGCAAGTGAAAGATTTTGAATAAAGCAAAATTAACGTTTGTTGAACAGCTACCAGATGCCAAGTGCTTTGTAAATATTACCCGATTTGTGAGAAGGTTCTTATTCTTTCCATGCTATAGGGAAGGATCTTGATGTGATGGAGATAAGATTTAGAACTACTGATGGCAAAGCCTGTCCCTGTAGGAGACATCCCTTAGAGCAGAACCCCTGCAGGTCAGTCTGAATCCAAAAGCTTGGCTCATGTCAGGGAAATATTTGGGGGCAAGATGGGAGAAGAGTGTTTCAGTGTGCCTTTAAGCATAGGCAGGTAATCCTTTACTCTGCCTGCTTGGGAGAGGGGTCCATGTGTACTTAGGGGGTTGGGGGTCAAGTGAGGATATAGATATATCTCATCCCATACCTTGATCTCAAGCAAGAGACGTGCAAAAATTAAAAGACCTGGATTTTAGAATAACCAAAACAAACTTCTACAGATTTCAGAGTCTCACAGTGTTTGAGAAATTCTGGCTGCCCTATATCCTGACCAGTAAACCTAATCCACCCAGATGCTGTTCCAAGGGCTTGGAGCCAAAACCCGGCAAAAATGTCCGCCTAAGAGTTTCTTATTGTTCTTCTACAATGGAACGTGAAGATTGGACTGTAGGAAAGAAGGGAGGGGGAAGTGACTGGAAAGAAGCATTCCAATTAGAAGCTGAAACTGAAAGGAAATTCGTGAAATTCTTCATAAACTTCCTGTCACAACAGAATTAACAAATCAGACATCCTCAGGACTATCATTGTGGGAAAAAAAATCATTTAAAAACGAAGATGCCAAGCATTAAAAACAAAACCTAACAAAAACAAAGTGATTTTTTTCAGAGGTGTGAGGGAAGAATAATTTGGAGAGCTGCATCTTCTCTGGTCTGGAAAAAAAAAAAAAAAAGGTTGGTAAGTTCCATTTTCAAAGCTTTTATTTATCAAAATGAAACAAAAAAGGGATTTGAAAACAGTCAGATGAGTGATCTTTTTGGCTTAAGAGTTTTTCTTTGCTTCAAATTTGCAAAACTTATTAGTTTTGGTAGCTATTTTACGGATCAATTGACGCATTCATTCATTCCTTAAGGAATTCATTGAGAACTAGATATTGTGCTAGGTGGAAGGAGGAGGTATAAAAAGGCAGTCTCTTCTCTCAAGAGGAGGGGTAAGAAAATGGGCACATACAAATATCAAAGGAGCTAACAGCTAGAACTGATGTATGTAAATGAAATATCAAAGCCAGTAGGAAGAGTCAAAGGGGAGGGAGGAGATAGACGGATGATACAATGCAATCTGTGATTCCAGCCTCAAATTAAAATCGATTTTAAAAAGAGTTTATGATGATTCCTTAAATCATAATTATAAGTAGTTCCACGTTTTTCTGTTTTCAAAGTAAAATTTGGGCTTTGGCTAAAGCTCTGACAGAAATTTACATTAATAATGGCTACTGCTATAATAAATTACTTTTAGGCATCTTGCTTAGATTTCCATTTGGGGATAATTGCTTTTTTAATAGCTTCATAAACCGTCACTTGTAAATCACTGACTATTGCTTTATAACTATCACAAACCAAACACATAGCATTGTTTTTTATTAATCAATGTGTTGTAGAAATTAGGTTAGTTTTTTTCTTTTCCTATTGATCTTTAGTTAAAGGAAGAGTGGCAAAGATATAGAGGCCAGTTACTCTGGAGACCCTGCAAAGAAGTCTTAAATCACAGAGGTAATCACTAACAATTAGGACGTTGTTTTGATTAGTTGTAGGAAGTACTTCTAACTAGTTTAGAAGTTTCTTGCATATGACTAACCGTCTTAATGCAACACTGTACTAGGAATATAAATAGTTCATTTCCTTCTAACTGCATTTTTGGTGATCAGATCTATGTTTGAACTATCCAAGATCCCCTTAAACGTTAATGGAATAGATGCTACAAATAAGAAAATGATGTTTCGTGAACTCACCTATACAGCTTACCAGTTCTCGGTATTTGTTTAGTTTTCTATGTGGAGTTTAAACTGGTCAAAAATTAAATTGCGTGTCATGTAAAGTTTCCAAAGGAAAGAGAAAAGCAAAAGATTCAAACTTCTCTTTGGGAAAGCAAACTTCTCTTTTCTGCAGATGGGGATTCTCAAGAGATTGATCTTTTGATTTGGGCCAAGTCAGTCAACATTCTACTCCTCTGTAAACACAAAAATGGGAAAATAATGCAGGCCTATTATTTTAAAAAGTGGTTTTAGGAGAAATTTTTGAAGATACATGAAAGTACTGTGAGACACCGTGATAAATAAAGCAACAGAAAGATGATTTCCAAATATTAGCCATTGGAAAGACCGATTTAAATCCCACACCCCTCACACCTCTAATATAGGCCTCAGCTCTGCAGCCCATTAATTAATTCAGTAAAAATTTAGAAAACACCGTGTATACCTGGGGCTGTGACAGGTGTCATTCTGCAAGTTTGGCTCACATCCCCCAACAACTCTCATGGTTTCTCTACCCCATCCCAACACATATGTCATATGGCCTATATTTCTCACTTGGTTATTCAGTTAGTTCTTAACACACCACAGCTAAAATCTCAGAAACATGTGGCATAAATGGAAAATTGAATTTAGATTAATGATCTTCGAACATTTAGATTAATGTAACCACAAGTTTTCCTTGTGGAGGTAGGAATCACTGCGGACATATTCCGTTTGTATCCGTACCATCCTCACCAGGCCACAATCTTAACTTGTGATTCTTCTGTAATAAAGTGTCAACAGCAGAATTTCACACATTTGAAGAATTTGAAAATTACCAAGTTTAAAAATCCTTAAGGCAGCATATTTTTCCCATAGTACTAGTCCAATATAAAAATTTCTTATGGATTATACAAAGAAATGCAGGGGACATCCTTTATGAATGAAGTGTGGGTTCATAATACCTGATATGCAGGTAACTTCTATAAAAACAAAGATAAACTATGGAGCCTTTCCAAAGAGCTCCATTAAAAAAAAAAACAACCAACCGAACAAACAAACAAAAACCTTGTGTTTTACAAAAGGACCTCCTAAAGTAAAAAATCAAAGCAATTCATATAAACAAAATATGATTTCAATCATGTACAGCCTATGACGAACTTCCACATTCTGGTCTCGAACCATTATTTAAACTACACTTGTGGGCATTCCCTGGCGGTCCAGTGGTTAGGACTCCAAGCTCTCACTGCCAAGGGCAGGGTTCGGTCCCTGCTCGGGGGAACGATAAAATCCCACAAGCCACATGGTGAGGCCAAACAAAACCAAAAAAAACTACATTTGCTAACTCCCTACCTGTTACTCCTCTAACAGGAATGAAAGATACTGGAAGGCAGTGACCTGGCTTTCACTTCCAGGAGACGACATAGTCAGACGTGGACTCTGGCCTTGAACAGCCGCGTGCTCTTGGGCTGCCTGCCCACTGCCCTGAGCCACGGTATTTTTCTGGTGTCAAACAGGGGTAATAGCCCCCATTTCACTCACTAATAGCGAAGATGAAAAGAGATCAAGGTCAGCGTCCATCAGAGGCCTAGGCAAGTGCCGACGTGCATTAGGCACCTTTAAACCTCCCCGCACAGCAACCCCTCCCTGTGGGGAGAATGCTGAGCCTGCAGACGGCAGCTTGCTCTGTTTCCCTGCCTCAAACTTCAAACCCACAGCTCCCCGTTCCTCCCTCCCAAAGGGGCAGAGCTGTACCTCCTCAGGTGTAAAGGTGATCCCTCAGCTCAGGTGGCTGGTCCTCCTACATCCTCAGGCACTTGGCTCCAGGAGGTCCCCCGGAGAAGGGAGAATTAAGCTTTCTACGTTTCCTTCAATCTCCTGGGGCTGGCTCCTTTCTTCAAACCTTAAACACATTCTAGTTTCTTGCTTTAAAAAAAGAAAGGAAACGTCTTTGACTCCACCTCCAGGACAGTCCTATCTTTTGCTTCCCCTTCAAGGCCACTTTTTGCAAAGTTGTTTGAACTTGCTGTGTCTGGGTCCTCACCTCCCACTCCTCCTTTGACTTGATTTTTGGCTTCCAACACCACCAAAGCGAAGAAAGGTTTGTCGGTAAATCTCCAGCGATTTCCTTGTTGCTCCTTTCAGCCACTACTTCTCGGTCATTATCACATCTGTAGCATTCCTAGCTCCTTGGGGCTGGGGCACCGATGGTGATTCCCTTCCGCGTCTCTGCCGGAGAGTCTGACACCCCGGTCTCCTGTCTCACCTCCCCCCGGTATCCTGTGTGAGTTTCTCTTTCTCTGGCCATCCCCAAAGGTCGGTCTTTCTCAAGGCCCACTCATTGGCTCCTTCCTTCTTTTCTTCAACATTCTTTCCTTTGGTGAATTCATCCATGCTCTTGGTGTCCATCCGTAAGGTGAACATATACTCCTATTTGCCCCAACTTTTCTGGTTTACCTCTGCTTTTCCAGCGTAATCGTTAATAGCGACCCTCCCCCTAAATGTCCTATTTGGGAAGGAAACAAATGATACAGTCCCCATATCAGTTACTATTGGTATGCAGATGACTCCGAACGGAGGCCATAAAGCACAGAGGCTGAGGGGGTGGGCCCTCGAGTCAGCCCCCTGGGTTTATATCCTGCTCTACCACTTACTAGCCTCTGAGACCCTGGGTAGAGTAACACTTCAGAATTTTTACCTATAAAACAAGAGTACTACTATAGATTTCTTAAGAAGTGAGGGTTAAATGAACACATGTAAAGTCCTTAACATGAGGTCTATCATATTTTTAAGTGCCCAGTAAATTTAGCTAGCCCAAACTTGTCTCCTGAGTGCCTGACATATTCTGGTGAGTAGAATAAGGTGAGTTCAGGTGAGTTCCAAGCGGGGGGGCGGGGGGGGGGCGGGGGGCGGGACGACGGGACAAGGAGTGACTTAGTCTGCGTGGGTCTCTTATCACGTCTAAATTCTCTAGATGCCATTATCCTCCCATCAAACTGTGGCTGAATTCCTAACATAATTCTCTTGTGACCTTTGACGATCTTCCTAAAGGTAAATATCGATCATCCGTGGGAATGATGGCATATTTTGCTGTGCATTTTCAGAGAACTGCTATATAATTTATGCTTGCATCACTGGCTGGGGATAACTAGGTGGAAACAAACTCTGCTTCTAAAACGCTTGGGTCAAGTCATTTTTATTTTTCATGACTGTGGCCATTTCCACTGTTCGTAAAACATCAAAAGCCTTCAGTGACAGCCTGGATATAGATCAGTTCAACCATTTCTTGGCAATAAAAAGATAAGATGTAATTTTTGCAAATACACTTTAAGGAGGAGAACGTTGCAATATATTTTAGGAGGCTGTGCACAGTAATCATTTCACCTCTGTTATAGATTTTGTGGTTAAATTTTCTACTTCCCATACATTTCTCTTAATCCTTAAGGAAGTGTGTGTCTTATTTTGATTGAAATACTTTCTAAAATGGGAGAGTTTTTATTCTATATGTGTTTTCTCATATTTCTCAATTTCATATCTTCACTTTCATCTGATACGCTAGCATAACTACAACATTTTGCATTTACAAACTTTGTTTTTTAACCTAGGGTATGATCATTCCTTCTGTGCATCTCTCCAAAGCCTGTGGATGAATTATAGAGCTTGCGTATACCCAGAGGGCTTTTTCTTACCTCTTCATGTTTGCTCCGTGACTCAGCATTGAGCGTTCCCTAACCCCTTCTCCTACTGAAATTATGTTCCTTCTTTAAGACCCAGTTTAGAGTACAATTCTGTCTGAGAGCCTTTCCTAGTTTCCCAGACAGAAAAATCTCCCCTTCCTCTGACAGATGCCTCTATTTAGCACTTGGTTCTGTTTTATTCTATAATTAACTGTCCATGTGTATTTCTACCCCAGTACATCCCAGTCCTGGGTGGCAGAAATGGGTCTCACCCATCCTTGTACCCCTCATGGACCAACAGTTATTATCCATTGAGCATTTACCCTGTGCAAGGACTATTCTATTCTCATGACCTAGTGAAGTAGAAACTATTATTATCTCCATTTTATGGGTGAGTAAAGTGAGGCTTGGAGAAGTTATGTCAATCATCCAAGGTTGTACAGCTAGTAAGAAGAGGCAGCATTGGTCCCTTATGGACAGTGAATCTACTGATTGATTAGATAAGCTTAAGATTTTGTTTTGCTTCTTTAGGAGGACATATGGCTCCAGAGCCCAGGCTTTTAACCTCAGCTATACAGATTTATTGAAATCAAGAGGAAAAAATAATCTTACTTAGGAAAAAAATTTGCATGTAATTTTCCTTTTTATTCTCTGTCGAAAAACAAAACAAAGCAATGCTGTGTGCACAGCTTTCAATTTTTCCATGTGAAAACAAGGCAGTTATGGAATCAACCTAGGTGTTTCCATCACTGATAGTTAGCTCTTCTTCTGATTGGGTCAGTGGGAAAGTCAGTGCTGCACTAAAGCTACATTAATGTTTCAAATTTTTCTATTCTTACCTTGCTTACTCTACATTCTAACTACTCTAGGTTCAATGGCTGAGTAAAAGTTTCCATGACTGAAAAGAGTGTGGGTGGTGGTGCTAATAATGACTAAACTGCTTTCAACTGATTAACAGGTTGGATCCTGAAAATTCTGTCTTCAGGAATGGCCACAAAAGTCCATTTAACCAGCGATGCGAACCCTAGGCTGAGTCAGCAGGCTGAGGGTTTCTGCCACCACCAGTGCTCCCTTCATCTCTGTGTGATCAACCTTGAAATGGAAGAAATGGCCCCTATGTTTCTCTAGGGAGATTGCCCAGAAGAGCTTTTAAAATGAATATTATTTTATTATTGCTGTGGGTATTATTATTAACAATATTACATAGTATTGAGATACTAGGTGCAATAGTGTTTCAATGGGGAACAAAGCTCTTGAATGGAAAAATAGGATTCTCAGAACCAGTCTCTGTCTGCCCTGCTTCCTACCACCTCTCTTTGGTAGAGGGATCTGGAAGCCCTGGGTTCTCACTGCTTTCCGTGTAGATTTCCCCAGTTTCTTTTCTTTTTTTTTTATTTTTTTTATTTTTACGTTTTTCTGGGTCATGAAAAGATTTTGTTCTTACTTTCAGAAAACATTTTATTTTTATTTTTTTTTTGCGTTACGCGGGCCTCTCACTGCTGTGGCTTCTCCCGCTGCGGAGCACAGGCTCCGGACGCGCAGGCTCAGCGGCCATGGCTCACGGGCCCAGCCGCTCCGCGGCATGTGGGATCCTCCCG
>NC_041219.1:91235633-91275606 GCF_002837175.3 Physeter macrocephalus
GGGCACGAACCCGCGTCCCCTGCATCGGCAGGCGGACTCTCAACCACTGCGCCACCAGGCAAGCCCCAAGAAAGCATTTTTTTTAATTTTGTTTTTTATTGGGGTATAGTTGTTTTACAATGTTGTGTTAGTTTCTACTGTATAGCGAAGTGGAGTTCCCTTTGCTATACAGCAGGTTCTTATTAGTTATCTGTTTTATACGTATTAGTGTGTCTATGTCAAAGATTTCCCCAGTTTCAAGCCCAAGGCTGGCAACAGGAGGAGGGATGAGGTGCAGGAGGGGAGGGGGCTGAGGAAATGAGAATCTAGGCTGGAGAACTGAAGGCACCGGCTCACTTCTGACACCAGGCCTTTCCCAAGTCGTGCTTTCCTCCCCTGAGACCTGAGTTTGGACCGAAGAGTTTCTTCCTACCACATGCTCAGGAGAGCTCTCAGCTTCTCCCTTATCCCTCAGTAACAAAACTAAGCCAACAGCACTGCCTACCTCAGGGTTAATTGTGGAAATGAAAGGAAATGCTCTGTAAACTCCACGATGTTAATTGTTATTATTCTGAGTCAGCTCAGCATATTTGGGGGATGGGATTTCGCAGTTAAGGGAGCTTTCCAATGAAATCTAGTCTTTACCTTATTATTTACTAGGTTAACGTGTTATTTAGTCACGTTATTTAGTACCCACTCCGAAAGTATGTTCAGTATTTATTCCTCTTAAGACCCGTATGAAATGGGTACTTTATTCTCTCCATTTTACACGTTTGGAAATTAAAAGATTGAGTCCTCTGCCCAAGGTCATCCATTTTATAAAAGGTGAAGCTGGGAGTCATAACTGATGCCAAGCCGTTGTGGTGAACCACAACATACAAGATTACACAGACAATAGACGTGTCACCTCCTTTCTCCAGTTCACAGCTGGCTGTTTCCTCTCACTGTACGCTTTTAGAGATTTAGTAGCTTATCAGTCACGAATCCTTATTACAAAATAATAGTACAATAATAATAGTTGTCTCTTTAGGGCTCTTCAGTTAAGTGGGGGTAGGGTGGAGTGGGCTAGGACGGTGATTTCTTCCTATACAAATTGCCCAGGAAGTCAGGATCTCCAGAAAGGCTGGTCAGAAATGCGAAATTAATGCTTAAAATAAAATGGAAAAACTGGAAAGTACTTACTCATTAAAGTAACTGGTGATTAAAAAATGTGCCTCTCAGTTGATTCTAGTTCTTTTCCTAGACAGACTCCTTTCTCAGCTGGAGGTTGACGTGTCAGGTTGGAGAGCCCAGAGCCTGGGCTGCAAGGCAGATAAGTTCACCTCTGGGTGCTGCTCCGTTTGTGAGCCAGCGTCTGGGGAGAAGAGGCCATTTCTGGTGGCATCTGGGGCAGATGACACTAGTCAGCATTTACTTTCTTGCATTACGAAGTGGAAGACTAATGACGGAAGCTTTAAGAAACTGGGCAAATACGAAAGCACAAAGTGGTAAGTAAATCAAAATACAGCATCTTCCTGGAATTTGGCTCTGAGCTAGTTTTCATTTCACATTTCTCAGTAATTTGGGTGTAATGTGTATTGACTCTTGCCTGGTTTCGTTCTAACAGTTCAGACCCTGGGCTCTTATTACCCTTACTTGTGTGGTTTGTTCGCAGCTGGGAAAGCTATTAGAGGGGGGGAAGGAAGGAAAGACAGCGAGGGGACAGGAGGCAGAAGTGAGAAGAGAGACACAGGAAATGATGAGAGGAAGATTGCTCCCTTTTCTAATTAATTTTTTAAAGTCATAATCTTGCACTTGTGTGGGGCATTACAGCTTACAAACCACTTTCAAATCGCTTCCCTTGCACCTCCCACCCACTGTGGGCGGAAGAATAGACCATTCCACAGCTGCAGAAAGCAAGGGGCCTCAGTCACAGGCCTCAGGTAAACACAGAAAGTGGCAGAGCCAGGATGCCTTCTCTCCTGCTCCATTTGAAACCAGCAAGTGAAGGAGGGGGGAAAGGGAAGTGGTCCTCTGATTGATTAGATAAGCTCAGAGCTTTGTTTTGTTTTGGAAGGACCCGATTTGGAAGAGGAGGAAAATCATATCACATCCCCTACAGATACCAAGACAAAAGAGACGGAGGAAATAAATCATAAAAAAAGAGAAAATTAAGTTTTAAACGTTCTCCCCAAATGGCGAACCCTCTAGAGGTATGTCAAACGCTTTAGGATAGAATATGCACATTTAATGCACTGCATTAAATGGTATAAAATACCTAATGAACAAGAGTAACAGATTCCAAAATGGTCCTGAAATACATGCCCTTCATGCCTACATTGTTTTTGCTTTTAATGCTGTGTTTTAGGTAAACTGGCTGATAAAGCAACGCAGTTGTCTTTTCTTGAAAAATACCACTTTACTTCACTGACTGCTCAATGTATGGCTTAAACATTAATCCTACACATTACCCATTGTTTTTATCCTCTTATCTATAGCCACAAATCAAATTATTTCACAGTTTTTCCATGAGTTTTAATACAATCATTATTGTGTCTCAAGGCAGGGCTGCATCTAGAACCCAGCTGATAACTTTAGTACTTTAAAATTCAGAGTAGTCTGTGACATCACTTTGAAAATGTGCCATTTATTTGATTCTAGCAATTCTATAAATGAGTTGCAAATCTAACTTTAGTATTTTAAAATTCAGAGTAATCTATGACATAATTTGAAAACTTGCCATTATTTGATTCTTGCAATTCTATAAATGAGTTGCAGATCTTTCCATTTCTCTAAATTCCAGCTAGTGTGTACTTTGTGAGAATAAAAGAACAATTTAGAGGATGACTAAAATTCACATAATTATCCTAAGACCAGAGAATAGAGGAGCTGTAATAATGCAAATGATAATCTTGCTTGTACAATTTAAATTTAAAATGAATTTTTTTGAGACGAAGCAACAGATTTTCCACTGATTTTCTTACTTCCAAGAACTTATTATGAAATATGGAGACAGTTATGATTGCTCTTCTGGCCCCATTTCAGGTTCTGTAGCTCAGTGAGCTGCCTTTCTCATCCACCAAACCTGGCTTTTTCCTAAAAAATAATGAGAACTATGCATGTATAATGTTTTACACTTAGAATGTGCTATCTCACAACAGATCCCAGTACATAAAGTAAGGCAAGCTCTAATTATTATCTTCACTTTGTAGATGGTGAAACTGAGGCCCTGGGAGAGCTTAAGTGACTTAAATCCCCTCGGTGGATCAGAACAGGATGGAGTGCTTCTGATTGCAGGGATTCATTGTCACTGCCCTCTGGGGGCCTGGGGAGTTGGGGGGCGGGGAAGACCAGACAGGGCACACTGCCCTCATGGTGATTCGTACATTTTGCTTACTTCTAGAAGCTATTTAATGCACGTGGCACAAAACTTCAGAAGGTACAACTGGTATATGAGCGAGAAGTCAGTCCCCCTCCCTTTCTTGTTCCCTAATCCCTCATTTTTCTTTCTAGAAACAATACTGTCATCAGCTTCTTGTCTATTCTGCCAGAAATGTTCTATACAGATCTTCCATATCTCTCTGAAATATTTTATTCTCTTTCTTCTTTCTGAAAGAGTCAACTTCCCTTTTCATTGAAGGCAGCTGTTTGGAAAGAATATGAACATCACTTAGAACCAATGTTAAACTGCAGAAACTGATCTTTGGTAAACTGATCATCCAGAATGTTCCAAACACTCACATGTTTTCAAAAAACTCAAGACTCACAACAGCCTGTAAAAGGAGGTGGGCCGCTGTCCCTGTGGTGTGGTATCTCATCTGGGGACCACTCAGAAACCCTGATCTTGATTTGTGATTTGGTGACTGCATGTCTGTTGATGGTGAGGATTGGAGCCAGAGCTATAATGCTGTGAAATAAAGTGAACTGTCAGATCACTGGCTTTGGGGCCAAACAGACTTGGGTTTGAAACCTGATTCTGTCACTTGTAGCTGCATGTCTTTGGTAGTCACTTAACTCCTCTGTGACTCTGTGATTTTCTCATCTGCGAAACAGGGATAGAAATAAGCACTACAGAGATGCGAGGATTAAACGAGAAAAACAGACAAGAACCAGGTACATGGTGGTGTCTAATAAAATATATCTATATCATTAACCATGGCTCATTTATTCTTTCTCCCTTTCACTCATTCATTCAAAATAATCGTGGTAGGCAGTATTAGAGGCGCTAGGGATATCGCTGTGAATAACACAGAAAAAAAAAAAACCACCTTGCCCTTATAGAGTTGACATTTGGGCTGAGAGGAAGCAGACAATTAAAAAGTAAGTAGAATAATATGTTAGGTAAAAGAAAAGAGGAACATGATTGCTGCATGGCGAGGACTGTGGGTTGGAATTTTAAATGGTGTGGCGACAGGGTTCATAACACTGTACCCTAGAATACAGCACCTCGACATACTAAATATTTTAAGCTGAAAGAATGTGAGAGACAGCAGGTACTGGAAGGACTCTCTGATGCCCCCTGAAGCCGGTTCTAAGATCCTGTGTGGGAGGGGCCCTCTCCATACTCATAAGAAAGGAGGAGCATCCTTATCTCTGAAGACAAAGGGACTCTTGAGAGGAATTCCAACAAACAAGGCCTTGTTAAGTTCCCTCTGTTCACAGCCCTTAGCTCTTACCCTTTGTCTTATCAATCTTCATCAAACCCAGTGTGAAAACACTCAGGCTGAACCTTCCTTTAGGTCTTCATTTCCTTTGGAAGGCTACTTTGTAGCTTTTCTACTGTTAATCTGTCTTTTGTTACAGAGACCCAGCTGAGAACCAGAAGACAGAAGGATCCATCAGTATCCAGAGGGAGATAACGGAGCAAACCATGTGGAAATCTGTGGGGAGAAAGCTCCAAGCAGAGAAAACAAGAAGGAGGCGAGCGTGACTAGACTGAGTGAACGAGGGAGGGGGACACGGGAGACACACTCAGGGAAGAAGGGAGGCAGATCAAGGTCATTGAAAGGACTTGGGCTTTTATTTTGGGAGCCATTGTGCAGGGTTTGAGCAGAAAATCAACACCACTTTAGTCTAGACTGTCTGGGGTAAGAGGGGAAGGAGGGGGACCAATTAGGAGGTTATTGAGCAAGGCAGGAGTTCAGCCTTAAGCCAGAATGACATTAGCCAAGGAATGAGGAAGGGTCAGATTCTGGATATATTTTGAAAGTAGAGGTGGTAGGATTTGCCTGTGGAGATTAGATGGGGTGTGAGAAAAGGAGGGAAGACAAGGCTAGCTCCATGGCTCTTGGCCTGAACAACAGGAGGGATGAAGTTACTGGATGAAGTTACTGAGATGGAGAAACAGGTTTGGGGGTGGAGGGCTTGTTCTATTCGAGATTCCTTTTATGCATCCATAGTCATTTGTGGAATGGGGATCTGGAGCTGAGGAGAGAGGACCAGGCTGGAGCTAGCAGTTTGGTTTGGGTTTGGATGTTGTTGCCAATGGAGACGGTGAAGCTAGAGAAGAAAAGCTGTCTGACAATTGAGCCCTGGGGCGCTTCACACCTGGGAGGTCGGGAAGAGGAGAAGGAACCTGGAAAGGGACTGAGAAGGAAGAGTCGATGAAGCAGGAAGAAGAATGTGTGAGGTCCCAGGAGCCAAGAGAAAAACATGTGTCAAGGGAGGACTCCAAGGAGGGATGGTCTGAGTCAGAGATAGCTGATAAGTCAAGTGGGATGTTTGGCCATTGGCAGGACATTGGGAACCTAGACAGAGTGGTGGGGAAAACTGCGGGTTAGAGTGGTTAAGAGACAATGGGAGGAGAATTGGAGGCAGTGCCCCCCTCGAGAGGAGTTTTACTCTAAAGGGAAGCCGAGAGAGAAGTCAGCTGGAGGGGAAGTGGTGGTAAGAGAGTTTTTGTTTCCTTTAAGATGGGGAGCAATGGTAGCGTGTTTGTATGCTCACAGGAATGATTCAGTAAACAGGGAAAAACAGATGCTGCAGGAGGAATGGGGAGAATTCTGGAGCCATGCCCTTGAGTTGGCGAGAGGGATGGGCTCTAGTGCCCAAGTGGAGGGCTTGGCCTTGGGTAGGACCGTGGACAGTTCAACCAGAGAAACGCCAGGGAAGACACGTGATGTGGAGGTGACAGCTGGTTGGGGTTTTCCTGCTTGCTCTTTTCTCAGTGAAATAGGCAGCAAGGTCCAGGTCACCAGATGAGAGTGAACCTGGGGAAGGTGGGATTAGAGGTTTGAGGATGGAGAAGAAGGTATGAAATAGTCGTCTGGGGGATGAGGAGGCTGCCATTACTCAACAGTATGGAGGCCCACTTAAAGCTGGGAACCCTTATTTCGACCGAGGATGCCCAGCAGGGGTGGTTGGTTTTCTCTAGTCTGTTTTCAGCCATGTGGGTGCAGGTGCAGAGTAGGCAAGAGTGGTATTTAGTCGGATTGGGGTTTTGCCTTTCAGTTTCTATTTACGTTAATGTGCCATTAGAAATTTATTATTTATTTTAAACCATGATTTATTTAAAAGCAAACTCACAAAAGTGAAATATAATTTAGTGAAAAAGTATTCTGAATATAAGGGCAGAAATGATGGTTCCTTTAATATTAACAACTTTTTAATAGTTCCAGCCACTGATTAATTTAGACTTATCTTTCTATGAGCCATTATCATTATAGCTCCATTTTCTATTTTAAGGAACACTTATTTTTCTTATCTTCTCGGAACTGAGTGTTTCAAGCGGGCCAGAAATCAGCCCACTAAATATTTACTTATAAATGCACTTATTTCAGCCAGCTGGTGTGTGTTTGTGTTCAAATCAATGCCTGGTTACCTTAAAAAGAGGACCAAATTTGGCAAATCACAAAAAATATGTGCTTTCTTTGCTTGTATGACTTGAAATAGTACGTATTTTTGATCATTTCTCTTCAAAGCATTTGCATTTAGCACTTTCAAGCACATATGAATAATTTGTTTCTTTGGGGGCACAAAGTCTTCTCTGAGAGTATATTAAGAATTTTGAGGGCTTCCCTCGTGGCGCAATGGTTAAGAATCCACCTGCCAATGCAGGGCACACGGGTTCAAGCCCTGGTCTGGGACGATCCCACATGCCGTGGAGCAGCTAAGCCCGTGCACCACAACTACTGAGCCCGCGCTCCACAACTACTGAAACCTGTGTGCCTAGAGGCCATGCTCCGCAACAAGAGAGGCCACCGCAATGAGAAGCCTGCACAGCGCAACGAAGAGTAGCCCCTGCTCGCCGCAGCTAGAGAAAGCCCGTGCACAGCAACAAAGACCCAACGCAGCCAAAAATAAATAAAAAATACATAAATAAAAAGAAAAAAATTGAAAGAAAAAAAGAACTTTGAGACTGGATCAAAACTTCTCATGAGCTGAATTTAGTAACTGGACTCAATTCTGCACTAATTCGGTATGTGCAAACTTCTGTGTTGTAGAGGAGCAAGGCTAGAGTTGCTAGAGTTTGGGAGGTTACAGGCTGGCAAGAGCCCAGGTCGTGGTTTCACCAGGATGGGTGGAATGAGAGGAACGGAATTTATTTATTTATTTATTTGTTTATTTATTAATTTTTTAAAAACATCTTTATTGGAGTATAATTGCTTTACAATGGTGTGTTAGTTTCTGCTGTATAACAAGGTGAATCAGCTATATGTATACATATATCCCATATCTCCTCCCTCTTGCGTCTCCCTCCCACCCTCCCTATCCCACCCCTCTAGGTGGTCACAGAGCACTGAGCTGATCTCCCTGTGCTATGCGGCTGCTTCCCACTAGCTATCTATTTTACATTTGGTAGTGTATATATGTCCATGCCACTCTCTCACTTCGTCCCAGCTTACCCTTCCCCCTCCCCGTGTCCTCAAGTCCATTCTCTACGTCAGCGTCTTTATTCCTGTCCTGCCCCTAGGTTCTTCAGAATCACTTTTTTTTTCTTTTTCTTTTTAGATTCCATGTATATGTGTGAGCATACGGTATTTGTTTTTCTCTTTCTGACTTACTTCACTCTGTTTGACTGACTCTAGGTCCATCCACTTCACTACAAATAACTCAATTTCGGAGGAACGGAATTTATAGAGACCTCATCCTGTCAGGATTGCTTTAACTTTTCTGCAAACTTGCTTAGAATTTTTATGTTTCATGTGACTTCTCTCTTCTGCTCCAGTGTAGCTTCATGGTTCCGAGCACGGCCTTTGCAGGCAGAAGAAATGAGTTCAGAGTCCGAAGTTTGTAACCTGCGAGCTGAGTGACTTTGGGAAAGTTACTTAAGCTCTCTGGTCCAAATCCACTTGTGGAGATTGAACAGGCCAAGTGCTAAGCAGAGTGCTTGGCACTTGGTCAATGTTCAATTTATTCTAGGAGTTAGTATACGTACATCCATGCTTTAGTAATATAAAATAATTACTAAATTATCTTAGTAATTTAGCATTATAAAAATAGACTTTCAATGGCTAACTACTGAGCTTGAACCAAGGACCAGGCCTCCTGAATCTTGGTCCCATAGTCCCAGAGCCACGGTTCAGGAATTTCAGGAAAATCAGGAAAAATAAAAGCTTGTGAACCTTTTTCACAAGGAATAATTTAATACCCTAGGAGAATTGGGCCCTGAATTATTTAGCAATGTCCCTCACCTCTAAATAATATTACATTTTATTAGAAGACTCCAGACTACTGGCTTAGTTTTCTGATTCCAGTCTCTCTCTCTCTCTCTCTTATTACCATCTTAACCATTTGCAAGTGTGCAGTTCAGCGCTGTTAAGTATATTCACACTGTTGTGAAACAGACCATTTCATCTTACAAATCTGAAAAACTCTATCCATTAAACAATAACTCCCCTTCTGCTGCTCTCCACACCCCCTGGGAACCACCATTCTACTTTTCTGTTTCTGTGAATTTGGCTGTGATAGACATCTCACAAAAGTGGAACCACAAGTATTTGTCTTTTTGTGTCTGGCTCATTTCACTTCATATAATGTCCCCAAGGTTCATCCATGTTGATGTAGGTGACAGGATTTCCTTCTTTTTTCAGGCTGAATAACATTGAACATCCAGTTCTCTAAAATTCACCTGCTCACCATATCTGTGAGAACACAGCTTTGTCCAACCCCAGGCCAGTGCTCAAAGACACTCTTTTTGAGATGGTTTATGTTAAGGGTCAGTTGACTTAGCTATTTATTCGTGACAACAAATTTCCTATACACAATCCATGTTGGCATAAACTATGCAAACAAAGAAGCTCCATCCCATGGAACATATGTATATGTATAACTGATTCACTTTGTTGTAAAGGAGAAACTAACACACTATTGTAAAACAGTTATACTCCAATAAAGATGTTAAAAAAATTAAAAAAAATAAAAAAAAATAAAAAAAAAGAAGCTCCATCCTAGACCTGCAAAATGCTAGGAGCATCATTTTTCTCTCACCAAGAAAAGCTGGCAAAGAATCTCCCTTTACCTTTTACATTCATGATCTATGTTTGAAAAATTTCTCTTTAAAATGCCTTTTACTTTTCAACTTGTCATATTGGAGGGGGCTATTCACCACCCTGTCGGTTTTAAAAACTATGGGTATTTTGGGAATGTAAGCTGATGCAGCCACTACGGAAAACAGTATGAAGGTTCCTTAAAAAACTAAAAATAGAGCTACCATATGATCCAGCAATCCCACTCCTGGGCATATATCTGGACAAAACTATAATTCAAAAAGATACAAGCACCCCAGTGTTCATAACAGTACTATTCACAATAGCCAAGACGTGGAAACAACCTAAATGTCCATCGACAGAGGAATGGGTAAAGAAGATGTCGTACATGTGCACAATGGAATACTACTCAGCCATGAAAACAACAAAATAATGCCATTTGAAGCAACATGGATGGACCTAGAGATGATCATACTAAGTGAAATAAGTCAGACAAAGACAAATATCATATATCACTTATATGGGGAATCTAAAATATGACACAAATGAACTTATCTATTAAATAGAAACAGATTCACAGACATAGAGAGCAGACTTGTGGTTGCAGGGGGGAGGGAGGGAGGGAGGGGGAGTTTGGGGTTAGCAGATGCAAACTAGTATATATAAAATGGAAAAACAACAAGGTCCTACTGTAGAGCACAGGGAGCTATATTCAGTGTCCTGTGATAAACCATAATGGAAAAGAATATGAAAAAGAATGTATATATATGTATAACTGAGTCACTTTGCTGTACAACAGAAATTATCACAACATTTTAAATCAACTATACTTCAATAAAATAAAACTGGGTGTATTTTTTTTAAATACATGCTTTTAAGTGGCATTATACATTAATTCTAACAGTGGTAGCATTATTCTTTGCTAAAACCAAAATGCTAACCCTTCATCTATTTGCATGGGAGGATTATGGATGCAATAATTTCCTTTATTTTCAAAGCTATCTGAAACTTGGTCATACCACATTTATAGAGAAAAGTTCTACTATTTTAAACATTATTTACTGTAGAATTCCTGAACTTGAAGTTGTCTTGTCCTGGAAGGTAGGAATTGCTTAATATTTTTGATGCATGCTACTCTTCCTTTCTTTTTTTGTTACGTAAATCTCACTGAGTGCTTCCAGAGCCAGGCACAGTGCCTGACACCAGGGTACGAGGCTGAGTAAGATGCAGTCTTTGTGTTCAAGAGTTCCCAGTCGGTCAGGGAGAAACACAGAAGCAGATGATTGTAATTCAGTGTTGGAAGTGCAGTTACAGCCTTATGTTAGGGCATCACTTCTATCACTGAAAAAGGATTTGAAAAATCTTACTGAAGATATGAATATGATTGAAAATAGCATTGCGAAAAGCAGCTTCTGGTCAGACCCTCTTCAGAAGGACATTTGCTTTATAAAGATAATGATTGCCCCAAATGGCATCATTTGTTCTATAAATCAAATGTGTATCACTATTCCATTCTACCAGTAAAATAGTAGGCTTTTAAATATTTTTCCAAATTATTATTTACAAAAATTATGTTACTGGCTATTTCTTATTGCCTTCCTTTCTTTCTCCTTTAGGACATTCCTCTCCTTAACACATTCTGTGGTTGAATCTCTGAAATACATTTAAAAAAATGAAGATGGAGAGCTACAAATTACTTCCACTTCTCTGAAGCTAGTGTTCACCAGTTTTATTAACCTATGACTGTAAATCTTTGAATCATATGTTGATATTCTATTTTCTTAGTCATGATTTCTAAGTGTTGCATAATTGTTGGCTCAGTCACCTGATATACTGGTATCAGAACAAAAAACTTTGATTGTGTTTATGTTCCATATATGCATTTATTCTTGGAGATGCATGCTAGTTAAATCACGGAGTAGTTTTAAAATACATGACAAAAATTCCTAAGAAGAAAGAAATGTCTCTTTGTTGCTGGTTGAATAAACTCTGCAACTATGCAAAGATCCAGTTTAAAATCAGCTCTAAACTAATGAGCCTATTCCCCAAGCTTACTCTTCTTCTCAGTAAGTGAAGCCAACATTTACTTAATTGTCCCACGACAGAAATTACAAGGTCATCTGTGATTCCTCCGTTGCCTTCATCCACCTGGAGTAGAGTAGATTCTACCTGCTGAACCACTCTTGGATAAGTCCCCTTCTCTCCCTACAGCCTTGACCTCAGCTCAGATCTGCAGTCCTGCTGTGGCTTCTTAATTTATCTTCCCATGTATATTCTTTTCTTCCTCCACCCCATTCTCTGACCTGCAGTCTTTGTTCTTCCTAAGACGCAGATCATACAATTTCACTTCCCTTTCATAGGCTAAATTTAACCTGCTAAATCGTGTCAAAAATTTTCTGAAAATATCAAACCTGCTGCCTTTTCTTAATCAGGCATGTTAGCCAAATACTTAGCATTACCTCAGTGAGGCCTGCAGATCCCAAAGTGACAAGGCATCTGGGTTCCTTTAGATCACAAGAATAAATAATAACAAACACTTATCAAGTATACTATTCTGAGCACTTTTAAGTGTTTTAACTCTTATTACAAAGTCAACAATAATAATTATTGCCATCATTTATTGGGAGTCTAATTTCCATCCAGACATTAGGTGTCCATTAGTTGTTACCTTTTAAACCACCATGCCGGGTTAGTGTTCCTGTCTCCAGGAGGAAGATGAAATGAGGGAAGGGATTTCTTAGGTCAGGGGTTGCCCCAGGCCAGTCAGCTAGGAAGTAGCAAGGTCCAGAGCCAGCCAACTCTCCCTGCCCCTGCTCTCTGCCCACCCTCAGTACTGGGCACCTCACCACTTAACATGCCTATAGTGGTGCCACATCAAGAAAGGTGATGGAAATCCACAAACAATAAAGGCTGGAGAGGGTGTGGTGAAAAGGGAACCCTCTTGCACTGTTGGTGGGAATGTAAATTGATACAACCACTATGGAGAACAGTATGGAGGTTCCTTAAACAACTAAGAATAGAGATACCATATGATCCTGCAATCCCATACCTGGGCATATATTGAGAGAAAAACATGGTCTGAAAGGATACATGCACCCTAGTGTTCATTGCAGCACTGTTTACAATAGCCAGGACATGGAAGCAGCCTAAATGTACATCAACAGAGGAATGGATAAAGAAGATGTGGCACATATATGCAATAGAATACTACTCAGCCATTAAAAAGAATGAAATTATGCCATTTGCGGCAACATGGATGGACCTAGAGATTGTCATACTGAATGAAGTAAGTCAGAGAGAGAAAGAGAAATATTATGTGATATTGCTTATTTTCAGAATCTAAAAAGAAATGATATAAATGAACTTATTTACAAAACAGAAACAGACTCACAGACTTAACGAACTTTTGGTTATAGGGGGGAAGGGTTGGGGGGAAGGGATAGTTAGGGAGTTTCGGATTGACATGTATATCCTGCTATATTTAAAATGGATAACCAATAAGGACCTTCTGTACAGCACAGGGAACTCTGCTCAATATTATGTAACAACCTAAATGGGAAAAGAATTTGAAAAAGAATAGATGCATGTATACATATAACTGAATCACTTTGCTGTACACCTAGAACTATCACAATATTATTAATCAACTATACTCCAATATAAAATAAAAAGTTAAAAAAAAAAGAAAGGTGATGGAAATGAAAATTACAATATTGTGGCCAAGTCAGGCAGACTGTTTTGACTTATGACTTCTGGGGAACAAAGCCTGGCGCTAAGCTGACTTCCCCAAGCCCATCACCTAAAGTGTACTGTTTGGGTTTCGGGGTTGTGTCTGGTGACAGCAGGCTCAGAAGTCCTGGACATATGGTGGAGTCACAGAATGTTAGCCCCCAGGCTGAAGGAGAAACTGTCTCTTGCAGAGCGTGATTAACCACAGACAAATTTTAGGAGGAAGTAGCCTAAGAAAAATCTGCAAACTTTGCCTGTCGTCTGCTGAGGCTGTCAAACAAAACTAGACGAGGAGCTTCTTATTTCTTTAAGTGGGAAAGCCCTCAGTAGAAAAAGCCCCCAAATGTTTTGTCTGAATAAGTTCTCTCGGTGGATGTCTTAAGAACAGGCGATGTATCGTTGATGGCCAGGGGCCAGGACCCAGCTCACCAGCCTGAGGCAAGTCCTTTACCTTGTGGCCGAGTCTGCTGATGAGGAATGCATACTCACAGGGTCATGCAAGGACGATTTCCTTATTGTCCTGTCCCATCAGGGCTTAGTCCAGAGGAGGAAGGAAGAGAGGTCGGAGGCATACCACACTGTCACCCGTGCTCAGAGGAGAAGAAGGCCATTGGGAGTTCCTCTTGGCCACCTGCCGATCTGCTGGGTCACTCTCGTCCTATCAGGAGACAGATTGTACCTCCGTCAGAGGGCTTGGGTGGGGGCAGCAGCCTCAGCCAGCTGGAGGGCATGGCCCTGTGGCCTCAGGCTGCTCGGGGAGATGGCTCAGGGCTTCCGCTTTCCTGGAGCTAATTACAGAGTCTCAACTCTTATCTGTGCTCCCAGATGGGCCCAGCTGCCGGCTGGCTCTCCCCACTTCATCTCAATCAATCCCACGCACTTTTTCAAGCCAACACTGAGATTTCCTAATCATTTCTTTTACATTTGGGGACAAAGATTTAAACTAATTTAGTCCTCAGTCTGTCACTTGTGGGCTAAAGTCCCTTTTCTTGGTGGTTGTACCACGGGATGCCTCTTAGGACCTGAAAAGATTTTCTTCCCTGAAGGTCCTCAGCCAGAGACCACCAGGGTCACCTTGGGCTACACCTTCTCCTAATGAGCTTTTGGAGAAACGATTTGGCAGTTTTGCTGACATCCCATTCAATGCCCCTGCCAGTCTGAGCAGTGAGACATTTTATTTGGATGCCAATGAAGCTGGCTCCAGTTCTTCTGATGAGTCTCTCAAAGTCCCTGTCCATTCAGACAGCCATCTATTTATGGAGGGGGACACGGGCTAAGCAGTCTATTCCCCAGAGGCGTGCTGAGATTTGGGGGTGCAGAGTGGAAGGCGGATGATTACACGCAGATCAGTTTCTTCACTTCCCTTTCCAACATAAACAGGTCCTTTAAAAACCTAGGATTTTTAAAATAATTAATTAATATAAAGAGAGAGTGCAGAAAATGGAAATACAGTTTTGCCTTGTCTCCAGTAGGCTGAAGGAATTACCAAGGAGAGAGGACTCAGAGTAAAACACACTAGACCTGATGCCAACGATTGATCATGTTATGGCTCACATTTACTGAGCCCTGTTTGTGTTCCTCTTCCTGTCTCTGCTCTCTCCTCCCCTCCCTCCCTTTCCTTCATTTTCATAAAAAAAACTATTGGCTAAATGAATTGCTGGTTATAACAATCTACACATAACCTCAATTACAAGGAGACGAAATGATTAGGGAGGTAACTGAACTAGGGCATTCAGATTCTTCTGCACTAAGAACCACTGAATATATAGCATTAATGCTAAACTAGGAGGAAATATTACGGCTCAGCTGTAGAAATCAGCTTATTTGTGGACAGTGAGGCGTGTAAATGAGGAGGAGAATTAGAGCCACCAGAACCTTTACTTTTAGATGTCTGACCTGCCTGTCCTGGTCTGTAGGCAGTGGGGGATTAAGGAAACTAGCGAGGACTGGGACTAATCCAGAACCTAAGACACACTCCAGGAACACCCAGATGCCTGAGGACAAGACCAGGAGTTGCAAGCTCCTGTGGCTGTAGGGATTAGACGTGAGATGGAAGAGGGTACAGGAACAGGGTCTGTTCGTTGTATGCACAATCATTTTGCATATTAAACATGTAGGAATAGTCTTTGTTAACTCTAAGACTTGTAGAGCTGGCCCTCTGTTTCCATAGGTTCTGTCTGCATCCGTGGATTCAACCAACTGGGAATTGAAAATATTAAAAAAAAAAAAAAATTCCTGAAAGTCCCAAAAAGTAAAACTTGAATTTGCCACGTGTTGGCAACTATTTACATTGCATTTGCATTGTGTTAGGTATTGTAAGTAATCTAGAGTATTTAAAGTATACAAGAGGATGTGCACAGGTTATATGCAGATATATGCCATTTTATATGAGGGACTTGAGCATCCATGGACTTTGGTATCTACTGGGGGTCCTGGAACCAATCGCCTGTGCATACCAAGGGATGACTATGCTATACTTTTAAAAGAAAAAAATTCTTAAACCTCTCATATCTCGTGTTTTGCCACTTCTGATAAATATTATATATGGGAACAGAGAAATACCTCTCTACCATAAGGATAAAACAGAAGTGAAAGTATAGTGGTAAATTAAAACTTAATATTCAGCCTCAGTGTTGGAGACATTAGGGAAGAGTGGGGATTGTGGCAAACTGGAGAACACATGTACCATTTAAGTGGGCAGGAGCCACTCTGCTCTAGCAGATTGCTTCATTAGAGAATATGGCTCCAGTATACAGTTTTTTTTACTTCTATCTAGACAGTGAGGGACTCAAGTTAGAGCAAACATCTGGGAATGGGGAACCACAAAGAATCCTATCAAATGGGAGCAGTGAGTAGAAGACAGGGAAGCAGTGAGGATTGCAGGAGCTACAGAAGGGCCAGAGAGATACAGAATTCTGAAAACACTCTTGCCTTGGGAACACTTTCCCTTCTAGTCGTAGTACAAACCAGTGACAGTTTCCCAGGCAACATCCAGGCTGGCATAGCCTGAAAACTCATATACTTCTGCAGTGCAGCATAATTTCTTGATAGGCAAATTTTGGCACCACTTCTCAGAGTATACCCAACCCAAGAATGGAAGGTGAGATGGTGCTATTGGGTAGCAACTCCCTGTCATGGCAAATTTTAACCCTTCTGTGAAGTACAGAGTTCTTAATGAATTCTCATTTCTTTGTGTTTATAGTTCATTGAAGTCAAGTTCTCAAAGCCTGACTGCCACATAAGATTCTTGTAGGCATTGTTTTTATTTTATCTGTGGTGCTTAAAACAAATATAGATAATTGGATATTTGTAACACCAATATGCTGATATTGTAGTTGATCTAAATGGATTTTAATATTTCTTCACAGTTGGGCACAGCTCCGTCAGAGGCTCAGTTTTACTCAAAGATGAACTTAAAAATATCTGCTTTTTTTGTTAAGGAATAATAATGGTAATAAAATACTGTTCGGGCAGTATGAATAACCATACTGTCTAGGACTTCAAAAAGCCTTCCAAATAACTTCAAACAAATCTCTACTTTGTTTTTAAGAACACTGGGGAAATAGAATTTAAATGAACAACTGTGCCTTTTAATCCACATCTCATGGGCCCTTTACTGTTTAACTGTCCTTATTATTTTTTCCACATACTCTCTAATAAGCCAAATTGAGATGGATTAGAGTCAGTGGTCTGACACAGCAGGGGAAAGCTATAGGCACACTGTATCCAGATATCAGCAAGGCATTTGGCAATGCCTATCATTATAACATTAGAAATAAGATGGAGAAGTACATATGAACTAGATGACAGCACATTTTAGTGCATTCATAGTTAGTCATCTACATTCAACATATCATTCAACATTGATTTAGCAAATATTTACTGGAAATCTACTATGGACTAGGTACTGCTTTAGGTTCTATAAGGATAGGAGTGAATATGAATATTTTTTTTTGTAGAGAACACAGAAAAATACAGAGGTTTTAAAAAAGGTGTACACACACACACACACACACACACACACACCTATACTATATGTATAAATACATCTGTAATTAAAAAAATGGATAACTCAGGCCTTGAGTGGAGAATAGATTTCATCCTCACTAACAGTGGATATTGCAATACAAAACCAATTTTGAAATGTCATGGGTGAAACATGTTATATCATTATATAAAATGATATATAAAATATATATAAATAGACTATTAAGTATGGAATTCTCATACACGTTCCTCCCACCCCCAAAGATTCCCCTATTATTAAATTTTGCATTAGTGTGGTACATTTGCTACAACTGATGAACCAATATTGATATATTATTTTAACTAAAGTCCTTACTTTACATTAGGGTTCACTCTGTGTTGTATATTCTATGAGTTTGGACAAGTGTTTATTTGCATCCATTATGTTTCATGGTGTCATGTATTATCATGTTTCACCATATCATGTATCCACCATTACAGCATCATACAGAATAGTTTCACTGTCCTATAAATTCTCTGTACTGTACCTACTCATCTTCCCCTCCCCCAGAAGCCTTAGCAACCGCTACTGTTTTTATTATTTCTATAATTTGCCTTTTCCAGAATGCCATATAGCTGTAATCATTCAGTATATAGTCTTTTCTAGTTGGCTTCTTCCATTTAGCAATATGCATGTAAGGTTCATCCATGTCTTTTCATGGCTTGAAACTCATTTTGTTTTATCACTGAATACTATTCCATTTTATAAATGTACCACAGTTTGTTTATCCATTCACCTCCTAAAGGACATCTTGGTTGTTTCCAAGTTCAGGAAAGTATAATAGAGCTGCTATAAACATTGAAATGCAGGGTTTCCTGTGGCCATAATTTTCAACTCATTTGGGTAAATACCAAGGAGTACAATTAATGGATTGTACAATAAGTCTAAGTTTAGCATTGTAAGAAATTGTCTTCTGAAATGGCTGGACCATTTGGCATTCCCACCAGCAATGAATGAAAGTTCCTGTAGCTCCACATCCTCTTCAGCATTTGGTATTGTCATTGTTTTGGATTTTGGCCATTCTAATAGGTGTCTCATTTTTGTTTTAGTTTGTCATTCCCTAATGACATATGGTGTTGAGCATCTTTTCATATACTTATTTGCCATCTCTAGCTTCTTTGTTAAGGTGTTAGATCTTTTGCCCATTTTTAAAGTTAGGTTGTTTGTTTTCTTATTGTTGAGTTTTGAGAATTCTTTGTACATTTTAGATATAAGTTCTTAATCAGATACGTGTTTTGTAAATATTTTCTCCTAGTCTATGGCTTGTCTTTTCATTCATTTAACAGTGTCTTTTGTAGAGCAGAAGTTTTTAATTTTAATGAAGTTCCACTTAATTTTTCTTTCATGGATTGCACTTTTGATGTTGAATCTAAAAACTCATTGCCAAACACAAGATCACCTAGACTTTCTCCTTTTATATTTTCTTAGAATTTTAGTTTTGCATTTTACATTTAGGTCTGTGATCCATTTTGAGGTAATTTTTGTGAAAGGTGTAAGGTCTGTGTCAATTCCTTCTTTCCTTTTCTTTTTGCCTGTGGATGTCCAGTTTTTCCAGCGCCATTTGCTGAAGAGATTATCCTTTCTCCACTGAATTGCCTTTGCTCCTTTGTCAAAGATGAGTTGATTAGATTTGTGTAGGTCTATTTCTGAGTTATTTCTTTTGTGCCATTGATATATTTGTCTATTCTTTTGCTAATTCCACATCACTGTACCTTTAGAGTAAGAATTAAAGTCAGATAGTGGCAGTCCTCCAAATTTGTTCTTCTTCTTCAATATTGTGTTGGCTATTCTGGGTCTTTTGCTTCTCCATAAAAATTTCTTTTTTAAAACATTTATTTTACTTATTTTTGGCTGCGTTGGGTCTTTGTGGCTGCGTGCAGGCTTCCTCTAGTTTTGGTGAGCGAGGGCTACTCTTTGTTGCGGTGCGTGGGCTTCTCACTCCGGTGGCTTCTCTTGTTATGGAGCACAGGGTCTAGGTGCACGGGCGTCAGTGGTTGTGGTGCATGGGCTCAGTAGTCGTGGCTCACAGGCTCTAGAGAGCAGGCTCAGTATTTGTTACGCACCGGCTTAGTTGCTCTGTGGCATGTGGGATCGTCCCAGACCAGGGATCGAACCCCTGTGCCCTGCATTGGCAGGTGGATTGTTAACCACTGCGCCACCAGGGAAGGCCCTCCATGTAAACTTTAGAATCAATTTGTCAATAGCCACAAAATAACTTGCTGGTATTTTTATTAGAATTGAGTTAAATCTATAGATCCAATTGGAAAGAACTGATATATTGACAATATTGACTCTTGTTATCCACGGAATACATCTCTATTGATTTAGATCTTCTTTTGTTTCTTTCATCGGAATTTTGTAATTTTCATCAGCTAGATCTTGTATATATTTTTGGAGATTTTTCCTTAAGTATTTCTTTTTCTTTCTTTTGTAAATGGTGTTAATGTAGATGGTGTTGTGTTTTAAATTTCAAATTCCAATTGTTCGTTGCTGGTATATAAGAAAGCAATTACTTTGATATCATTCATCTGTGTCTTACAACCTGTCTACAATCATGTATCAGTTTCAGGAGGTTTTTTGTTCTTCCTTTGGGATTTTCTACACAAACAGTCATGTTATTTGTGAGCAAAGACAGTTTTATTTCTTTCTTCCCAAACTGTATACCTTTTACTTCTTCTTTTAATCTTATTTCATTAGTTAGGACTTCCACTGCAGTGTTGGAAAGGAGAGGTGAGAGGAGGCATCATTGCTTTGTTCCTAATCTTAGGCAGAAAGCATATTGTTTCTCTTAAGTATGAAGTTAGATGTAGGTGTTTTGTAGACATTCTTTATCAGGTTGAGGAAGTTACCCTCTGTTCCTAGTCTGCTAAGGTTTCTTTTGTTTGTTTGAATTATGAATGGGTACTGGATTTTTTCAAATGCTTTTTCTACATTTATGGATATAATCATATGATCACCTTTAGCCTGTTGATGTGATGAATTACATTTATTGATTCTCAAATGTTGAATCAGCCTCATGTACCTGGAATAAATCCTACTTCATCATGGTGTATATTTCTTTTTATACATTGTTGGATTTGATTTGCTAATATTTTGTTGAGAATTTTCACATCCATGTTTATGAGAGACATTGGCTTGTTTTCCTTTTTTTAATGTTTTTGTTTGGTTTTGCTGTTAGGGTAATGCTGGACTCATAGAATGAGTTAGGAAGTATTCCCTCAGCTTCTATTTCTGGAAGAGATTGTAGAGAATTGGTATTATTTCTTCCTTAAATGTGTGGTAGAATTCACCAGTGAATCCATCTGGGCCTGGTACTTTCTGTTTTGGAATATTATTAATTACTAATTCAATTTCCATAATAGATATAGGCTTTTCAGATTGTCTATTTCTCCTAGGTATGAGTTTTTGTAGATTGTGTCTTTCAAAGAAATGGTCCATTTCATCCAAGTTATCATATTTGTGGGCATAGAGTTGTTGATAACACCCCTTTATTATTCTTTTAATATCTGTGGGATCAGTAGTAATAACCCTTCTTTCATTTCTGATATTAGCAATTTGTCTTCTCTCTTTTTTTGTATACATTATATTTTAATGTGCAATTTTTATTATAAGTGAAAGCAGATATGTTTTCATATAGCCTTTTTTTTTTTCTGCACCATACAGCATGAGGGATCTTAGAGTCCAGACCAGGGATTGAACCCATGTCCCTTGCAGTGGAAGCACAGAGTCTTCATTGCTGGATCACTGGGAAGTCCCCATATAGTCCCCAGTTTTATTTCTTTTATAAACCACAGAATTTATGTACTTTGCCTGTTTTTCTATTTTATCTAAGGCTTATGATACATGAAATGTTTACCTTTTGCTCTGTCACACATGCTGCAAATGTTTTTATTCCAGTTATTACTTTCCTCTTAATTTTGTGTTCATATTTTTCATACATAAGCTTTAGATAAAGTCTTTCAGTATTTTAAATATTGATTCTTCCTTTGCTATCATGCTAAATAATACCTAACATTCACTAAGTGTTTACTGTGCATCAGGCATTATATAAAGTATATAATACTTTATATACTTTATAGAGTATAGTTATATAGATATATAATTATATATAATATATATAACATAGTTATCTATAGTATATAGATAACTGTATATTATCTAGGTTAAACCTCCAAGAACCCTTGTGGTAGGTATTATTATCTCCATCTTAAGGATGAGGAAACTGAGGCACAAGACGGTGAGTCTCTAGTTGCAGGTGAGCACAGAGCCAGGATTTGAAGATAGGCACTCTAATACCAGACACTCAGCCCCTAAGCTTTACTGCCTTCCAGAGAAGTGCTGCCACTTGAAGATGGTATGATTTATCAATATTTTTTAATGGTCTACATATTTTTTGAAAAGGACACTCATAAACACTCTACTTTTAAAATGTCAAGATTTTCAAATTTTATAATATAGAGCTATATGTCATAGCCCTTGCAAATTTAAAATAATTCATTTATTTTGGAATTGGAATTGATGCATTATGTACTTTGATCTTATGGAAAAGTGGACTGATAGAATATTGGAAGATGTGGGAGAAATTATGAGACAAGGAAAACTAAGCAAGTTTTAAGAAAAGGCAATTATTAACTATAGGGAAAAAGCAAATGGTAAAGAGAAACCTCATGATTACAGTGCACACAGCGTTAAGTTGTGAATGCTATTTGCATGGACATAATAAAGGGAAAAATGAATGTTTACACAAAACTAGTGAACGAAAGGTGAGGAAGTGGAAAATGGAGAAAGTGGAGCAGACAACTCTAGTTTTGGGGAGTCGCTATTTCTAAATGAATGTAGAACAATCAGAGGAAGAAGAAGGATTGGTAGAGCAAAAAAGGAATAGCCTTACAAGCATCAATTATTAGATGGAGTTGAGGGTAAACATAATAAATATGGAGAGAGATTGTTTCATTTTCTCATGAGCTCCATTTTCTCCCTTGAGACATAGCTCCAACTTTTAGAAATATTCCTAAGACTATTAAAAAAAGATTAAAACAAGTTTGTTTTCCTCTCATTCAAGAACACGTCTTCACTTAACAAGTTAAATACATAATGCTAACAAATAATTCACAATACTCCAATGAAGACAATAACTTTAAATGGAATTACAAAACAGAATAAATGGACACTGTTATTTTTCAAGAGAACAATTTCGTTTACTATCAAATTTTGCCACATTGTACCTTCCTCTGCTTCATTAAAACCCTGGCCATATATCACGGCTTTCCCATCCAAGGGACGTCTGATCTTTAAATAGCATGTGGAACTCCTACCAGAGTGACCTTTCTTTTTGGCAGGTCATCTGACAATATTAGCTAGAGTACTTTGATCCCAGAAGAGTAGGAGACCTTAATATTCGGAGAAGCTTTATTGTTGAAACAGTCTGAGACGACTGCCAAAAATGACTGACTTCCTTTGCTCTGAAGAAGTTTCTCTTGTGTTTGCAATAAGTAGATATCAAAGGGACATTTATGGGTCTAAACTAGTTCCGGTGCTTGTCAAGAGGGCCACCCTGAGACGAGGCAGGCAGTTGGGAGACAGATCTGTTTCAGGGGCATGAGAGGAAGTTTTCTGAAGGATGCTGGCAGCAAAGGGCTGGCAGCCAGTACTGCAGGGAGGTCTTAACACAGCATGACCAAGTGTCCCTACAGGTGACAGAGCATAGCAATAGCATATCAGGAGCATATGATATTCATTGCCAAGGTAGGAAGGCAGGAAACCAGAAATGTAGCTTAGTGAAGGTAAGAGCAAGGCAAGGCCCCAGCCCCAGAGAGAAAGAGCAATGAAATGGGTTAAAAACAACAACTCAGGAAAACAAGTGCAATTATCACAATTGGGTCCCAAATGGCAGACTCTGAAATAAACTCGTAAATGCAATCGGCAAACGAGGTTAGAACCTTGGAAACTATCCAGTTGCTTCATATGATTTATAGGATTGGAGAAGTGTGTTGATCCTCATACCGAAATTTATGTCACAAGGTGAAAACACAATTCTAACTTCCCAGTGAACCATGATTTAAGCTACACAGGGCTGAGTGTGCGGAAGTATGCCTTTGTCTCTAAGGGAGATAATAAGAAATGCTTGCAGTTTATGACAGTCACCGATAATTTTTAATCTTTTTGTTTTGGAGGTCAGCCAAAATTCCAAATCTTTTACACTAACCATTGCAGTAATCCAGGTGAGTGAAGGCGGTGGTGATGGAGGGGACAGGGGCAAGGTGATAGACTGAACAGTGACTGGAGGGGAGTGGGGGATGGGCGAGAATCACGAGTTGGGAAGTATTGTACAGAATGCTTCCTTGGGGTTAGAAGATAAGCTGAGGCATATTAAAACTTAGTTTCTTTGAGAAAAAATCAATTGGAATGGAGCAGCACCAGATCAGAAGTTGTTAGGAGCCCTCCACCAACAGGAACTCTGGGAGAGACTTTATAGAAAGAAGGTGGAAGCAAAGCAAGGAATTATTGGTTGACTATAGCTTAAAGCCTCGTTGGCTGTTTGTGACTGGTTGTCCTTAGGTTTGCATTTTGATTTGGGTTTGCTTACATAGGCTGCCACGGCATTAGTGCCACTTAATGTCTTTTTTTAAAAAAAATAAATTTATTTATTTATTATTTTTGGCTGTGTTGGGTCTTCGTTGTTGTGCACAGGCTTTCTCTAGTTGTGGTGAGCGGGGGCTACTCTTTGTTGCAGTGCACGGGCTTCTCATTGCAGTGGCTTCTCTTGTTGTGGAGCATGGGCTCTAGTTATGTGGGCTTCAGTAGTTGTGGCACGCAGGCTCAGTAGTTGTGGCTCACAGGTTTAGCTGCTCTGCGGCATGTGGGATCTCCCCAGACCAGGGCTCGAACCGTGTCCCCTGCATTGGCAGGCGGATTCTTAACCACTGCGCCACCAGGGAAGCCCGGTGGCACCTGTCTTAATGGTCTCCTTGTTGAGTTAACTGAACACTGGTTTCTGGATTGGCTCAGACAACTGAGTGGACAGGGATGCCAGCACAGAGTAGGCACAGTCTGATGTCTGGAGTTAAAACCTGACTCCAGTTTTTATGCTCTGTGTGAACTTGAGCCAATTACTTAACCTCTCTCAGCCTTTATCTGTAAAAACAAGAAAAATTCTACTTACAAAGTTGTTGTGAGAGCTAAATGAGAGTTCATACCACTAACTTGACACATATACTGGTAGTGTATTAATTGCCAAATCCTGAATTCAAAGTCCAGTATGCTGGGAGAGACATGCAAAAACAATCAACACACTACAAAGGGGCAAGTGAAAAGCACAAAAATATCAGCCTCCCTAAAGTGTTCGAGGAGCCCAGAATCAGGTGCTCTGCTAACAGATGTGGGGAGAGGGGAATGGGTATTTGAGCCAGGCTTGAATGAATTCGTTTCCACTAAAATGCATCTCCCCTGTGACCTTGGACAAATTAATCTCCAAGAGCCTCTGTTTCCTCCGTTAGGGATAATAATAGTAATCATCCCAAGGAGTGATTGTGAGGGGTAAGTGAAATAATCCCTGAAGAATGCCCAGTTCAGTGCCTGGTACATAGCAAGTACTCACTCCATCAACGTTGGCTATTTTTATTAACATTATTACTATGGAGAACTCTGGGACTAAAGAGCTCTGATGAACTCAATGACATATCAAGGTCACAGCTAGTTAATAGCAGAGACTAGACTAGGATCCAGGCCACAATTTTATGCTCAAAACAAAAGTAGAGCTCTGGACTCATCCATCCTACTTTTCCTACTGGAGATTCTACAGAGAGTGTTGGATCTTTTTGTGTAACATGGAAACTTAGCAACTTTTCCCAAATGAAGTTCTGAATGAAATCATTTAACATTTGAATGAACTCATATGTAAAAGGATTAACCACTTTGACAGGTACTAAGTCTGCAGTACATATAAATTTACTTTTTCTTACTGGACATCTTGGTTGCTTTTGTTTTTTTTCCAGGTTACATATTTCTCTTATTTCAACCCACTAACCCCGTTCTCTGAAGACTATTTGATTTTCATATCAAAGGAAAATGAAAGCAAAATGGATAGGTTCTACTTGTAATCAACATCCGTTTACTGTCTATTGTGGTTCAGAAGCTCTTTGCTAGCACTATGGAAGGAGACAAAGAATAGAAAAGATAGCCTCCATCTTTGAGACAGTTGCCGTTTTGTTTACATGCAAAGAGATCTACATGCAAAGAGAAAACAATAATTCTATGATAATGTATAGATATTCCATGGTCATATGGGGTAGGTTGGACATGTTCACACAGAGGAGACAAAGTCAATTGGTGTATTGGGCGGGAGCTAATGAGGATGTATGGAGAGAAAAGAATCATCTCTTTGACCAGTGCTATGATGGGTATTCCGTATAGTATCTGGATAATTCTGAGTTCTAAAAATGGTAAAGACTGGCAAAGAGAAAGGCAGGCAGTGATTTTCATTAAGATCACCTGGTACTAAAGAAACAAACAAAGGAACCTGCACCCGGCCCCCACCCTCAGAGATTCTGTTTCCGTTTCCGGGGCAGGGAGCCCGGGTCTCCACACATTATGAAAGCTCCTAGGTGATTCTAAAGTGCAACAAAGGCTGAGAACCTCCACGTTGGCGCAAAGACCAGATGACAAATATTGGCAAGTCTGTGTAGAGAACTAATGCATATGAAAGGGTTTTCTAAATAACACACTACTGTGTGAATAAAGACTTACCATTGTTTTTCTGTGTGGAGTTTGTACCTAGAGATCCCCTCAAATGACGTTGAACTAGTGCACTTCAAGTGCGGTGCTTATGCACTTCAAGCAGGATTCTGAGCACCTTGTATTGAAGCGGGCGTGTGGGTTTGTGGGGAGGAAGGTGAGGGTGACCAAGAGAAATGCCAGGCAGGGCTGGAGGAACTGACCCTTGAGTTCTCTTCTGTGGATTCCAGGTCTGAAGCAGCAGAAAGTTACGCCCAGGGCTTGCCAAACAGCTCAGGAGCCTTCTGTTTGGAGATTTCAAGGATGCCTATTTTGTCGTAGGGCTAGTTGAAGTGAAAATGCCAAGCTGGAGAGGAACAAAAGACGGGATTCAAGAGTTTGAGTCATAGTCCATGCTCATTAATTGTTTGCTGAAATGAAGACAAAATGTGGGATGATAATGTAGCACTAAAAAGAAGAGATGGCCTAGCAAATTAGATCATGGTGTTTGGATTTGATGCTACTGGCATCAGAAAGCCATGATGTAACCTTGAGTAGTGTTTAAGGACCTGTAAACTACTGAAAGTTGAAGAAATAAATGTGTGTCCAAGGTTATTCATCCCTTAAGAGGACTTTAAAGAAGAGTATTTTCATCATGAGAATAATGGTCGCTATAATGGTTTATTTAAGCAAGATTGTGGACTCTTCTTTTCTGAACAGGTTTGCACCTTCCGGTAGGGCTGGTTGTTCATGTCACATGAGTGAATAATAGAGTTGGTCCTGAAATCAGTCTGTCCTGTGCTCACTAAGCCGTGCACCCGAGTGTGGGCTGCATCAGCCCAGAGCAAGGGATGCCTTTTCCCACCTCACACAAAGGCAACCCATGGAGTAGTGGCAGCCCATCTCTGAAAGTCTGAAGACACAGTGCATGCTCTTCTGCTTAGGTAGCCTCTTAAGGTCACTTCTAGACTTGGGTAGGAAACCGATGATGTGAGCAATAAAGTGGAAGAAAGAAGAGAAGATAAAAATGATCAAATATAAGAAGAAACGTAAAAGAACAGCAGAGTGAGGTCCCAAGATAAGTGGAGTCTCCCCCCATGTCTTTCTGATATTGTGAGTAAACACGGAGAGAAAGTTCAGTGACCTAATAAATGGTAGAAATGAAAACGAGGCAAAATGCAACACAGAGGCATTTTGCAATAAGAAGCAACATGAATCTGGCATCTAAATCCAGCAGTTGTATAACCGGGGCTAGAAAAAGTCCATTTTACCAGCAGCAACTCTATTTTTAGAGAGAAAATATAAAATGAGTATGTTTCCAATGGTCCTCTGCGCTTCTTTTCACTTTCATCCAAAATCCCTTCCTCCTCAGTCCATTCCAACACCTCAGTGGAACTGGATGGCTACTGCTAATGTTTTACGTTTCAATTTGGATGATGAGTTTCATATTATGTTCATATCGGCAAGGCTCTGCCACTCTCACCTCTAACTGCTAACTTTTCTAGTACACAGTCAGAAAAAGAAGTCCTTAACTCTCACAAGCGGTTTCGTCTTGAAACTACCTAAGAAATGTCTCAAGCCCCTTTCAATTTCTAAGGAAAGCAGAATTTGCACATTAGAAACAGAGCTCACAACACATAAGCAAAGAATTTCATAGAAATAAATCACATTAGTTCAAAGGATATTTGTCTTTAGGCTCACAGTATATCCCACACTTTTCAATAGACCAAGAAGACCTGAGGTCAACACTCTGGATTCCTATCCCTATAAGGCTTTTGCATGGAACATCACTGATTCCTATGGGTTGCAGCTGAGGAATTTATAACATGATCTGTTTCCCTTGGGATTAGCCTTTGAAAATTTATTTATTCATCCAACATTTAATAGATCCCCCACTGTGTTAGATGTTGGGAACACAGAGATCACTAAGGCATGGCTACTGCTTCCAAAGTCCTTATTTAGTAAGGGAAGACAGACATTTAATTTAATAAATGCCACAAAATACTGTGGTGCTATGACATGTATGTCTGGGGAAGAGAGGGGACACAAAGGACAAGGAGGTGCTCCAAGGCAGAGCAAACTGTGGGAATAAATAAAGCAGCCATGGGTCAAAGAGTTTGGGATAGTCAGGAAGACGCAGGTAGATCCAGTTGGCCAATCAAAATCCTATCCTTGGAGCAGGTGGGATAAAGGATAGGTCCAGGTAGAAGAGGTGGCCGACGGGGCCAGTGGGAGTGTAACCCAAAAAGCCACAGTCTTTACAAGACTTGGCCTCCATATGATGGTCTATAGTTCCCAGATATGCCTTCAATGAAGCCAATTTAATGTTTAAGAGCAATTCCAGAACGTGTAGAGTTGGGGGTTGCCTGGGAGACGGAATGCTCAGACAGCTACTTCCCTATTGCCTCTGGTTCTCAGAGCTGAATTCCTGAGCATCTTTAGTCTCTGTCTTAACTGTGAAAAAAATAGATTTTAAAACATGAATTTTTAAACATTTTACTGTTTAGTGCTGGGTTTAACTGTTTAAACCTGTCACTGAATGAAGATGAAAAATTTGTTTCACTATACGATACTGCCTACAGTTAAAATGACATCTCTGTTTCTGTTTCTCCCTTATTCTCTCTCTTTTTGAAACTGGCTTAATAATTCCCTTGGAGTAGGGATAGGGGATTTTCATTAGTACCAGATCATTTCATCTGCCTTTTCTCCCTGATATTTCCAGTTTCCTGACACTCGCTTTTCTTTAAAATTTCCAGCCCTCTCTTGGTTTTCCATGAGCTTCCATGGTCTCTCCCTGTGAACACTGCCCCTCACTTTTCTAACTTCTTACCTGGAGCCATATAACTGGATCCCTTACCTAAATTTTTCTTCCTTCCATCCTCCCTTCCTTTCTTATTGAAATACAGTTGATATACAGTATTATGTTAGTTTCAGGGTACGACATAGTGATTTGACATTTAAATACATGATCACCACAGTGAGTATAGTAAACATCTGTCCCCAGAAAAAGCTATTGTAGTACCATTGACGACATTCTCTATGCCGTACGATATATCACCGTGACATTTATTTTACAACTAAAAGTTTATACCTCTTAATTCCTTTCACCTATTTAGCTCCCCATCCTCAACCTCCCCTCTGGCAAAACCACCTCCCCACTGTTTTCTTATGAGTCTGCTTTGATTTTGTTTTGTTTTTTAGATTCCACATATAAGTGAGATCACATGGTGTTTGTCTTTCTCTGAGTTATTTCACTTACATAATACCCTCTAGATTCATCCATGTTGTTGCAAATGGCAAAATTGCAAAATTTTATTCTTTTTTATACCTAAGATTCCAGTGTGTGTGTGTGTGACATCTTCTTTATCCATTCACCTATTCACGGACACTTAGGTTGCTTCCATATCTTGGCAATTGTAAATAATGCTGCAATGAACATAGGGGTGCATGTATCTTTTTGAATTAGGGTTTTGTTTCCTTCAGAGAATATGCAGAAGTGAAAATGGATGGTTGGATCATAGGATAGTTGTATTTTTAATTTTTTGAGGAATCTCCTTAGTATTTTCCATAGTGGCTGCACCAACTTACAATCCCACCAACAGTGAGAGTTCCCTTTTCTCCACATCTTCACCAATACTTGTTATTTGTTGTATTTTTGATGATAGCCATTCTGACAGGTGTGAGGTGATATCTCATTGTGATTTTGATTTGCATTTCCCTCATGATTAGTGACGTTGACTATCTTTTCATGTGCCTGTTGTCCATCTATATGCCTTCTTTGGAAAAATGTCTATCCTCTGCCCATTTAAAAATTATATTTCTTGTTTATTTGTTGTTGAGTTGTATGAGTTCTTTCTATATTCTGGATATTAACTCCTTTTCAGATATGGGTGCATATCTTTTTTCAAGTGTTATATGTTCTTGTTGGATTGATCCCTTTGTCATTATGTAATACCCTTCTTTCTCTCTTATTACAGTCTTTGTTTTAAAGTCTATTCTGTCTGATATAAGTATTGCTACCCCAGGTTTCTTTTCATTTTTATTTACATGGAATATCTTTCTGCATCGCCTCACTTTCTGTCTGTGTGTCTTCAGATCTGAAGTGAGTCTCTTACAGGCAGCATATATATGGGTCTCATTTTTTTTCTAATTTTTTTAGCCATTCTATGTCTTTTGATTGGAGTATTTATTCCAGTTACATTTTTTTTTTTTTTTTTTTTTTGTGGTATGCGGGCCTCCCTCTGTTGTGGCCTCTCCCGTTGCGGAGCACAGGCTCGAACCCGGTTCCCCTGCATCGGCAGGCGGACGCGCAACCACTGCGCCACCAGGGAAGCCCTATTCCAGTTACATTTAAAGTAATTATTGATAGATATGTACTATTGCCATTTTATTAATTGGTTTTTGGCTGTTCTTGTAGTTCTTCTTTGTTCCTTTATTCTTTCCTAGTTCCCTTTCCTTATGATTTGATAACTATCTTTAGTGTTACATTTGGATTCTGTTCTCTTTATTGTTTTGTTTATCTTTGTAGGTTTTTGATTTGTGGTTACCATGAGGTTCATGTATAAGAACCTAGATAGATAGACAGATGATAGATAGATAGATGATAGATAGATGATAGATAGATAGATAGATGATAGATAGATAGATGATAGATAATTTACTTTAAATTGATGCTCTCTTAAGTTGAACACATTATAACAGCTCTACATTTTTAGTCCTTCCCACCATGCCTTATTTCTGACATCATATTTTACATCTTTTTATTTTTCTATATCCCTTAACTTATTGTAGATATCGATGATTTTACTACTTTTGTCTTTTAACCTTCCTATTAGCTTTATAAGTCATTGATCCACTATCTTTACTATATGTTTGCCTTTACCAATGAGGTTTTTCCTTTCATAATTTTCTTACTTCTAATTGTGTCCTTTTCTTTTGTGCCTAGAGAAGTTCCTTTAACACTTCCTTTAAGGCTGGTTTAGTGGTGCTGAACTCTTTTAGCTTTTGCTTGTTGATAAAACTCTTTACCTCTCCTTCAATTCTGAAGGATAACCTTGCTGGGTAGAGTATTATTGGTTTAGGCTCTTTCCTCTCATCACTTTGAATGTATTGTGCCACTCCCTTCTGGCCTACAATGTTTCTGCTGAAAAGCCAGCCAATGGTCTTACAGGAGTTCCCTTGTTTGAAACTTGTTGCTTTCTCTTGCTGCTTTTAAAAGTCTCTCTTATCTTTAATATGACATTTTAATTACAAAGTGTCTTGGTGTGGTCCTCTTTGGGCTCATCTTGTTTGGGACTCTTGCTTCCTGGACCTCATTGTCTGTTTCTTTCCCCAGATTAGGGAAGTTTTCAGCTATTATTCTTCAGATAAATTCTCTGCCCTTTTATGTTTCTCTTCTCCTTCTGGGACCCCCATAATGCAAATGTTAGTATGCCTGATGTTGTCCCAGAGGTCCCTTCAAGTACTCTTATTTTTAAAATTTCTTTTATTTCTTTTCAGCTTGGTTGATTTCCACTACTCTGTCTTCCAGATCACTGGTCCATTCTTCTGTATAATCTAATCTACTTTGATTCCCTCTAGTTTTTTTGTATTGTTTTAGTTATTGTATTCTTCAGCTCTGATTTGTTCTTTTTTATATTTTCTAACTCTTCTTTGAAGTTTTTACTGTGTTCATCCACTCTTCTGAAAATGGTGAGCATCTTTATGATCATTACCCTTAATATATTGTGTAGATTTCTTGTCTCCATTTCACCTAGTTCTTTTTCTGAGGTTTTGTCTTATTCCTTTGTTTGAAACATATTCCTCTGTCTCCCCATTTTGCCTAGTCTCTTATTTTATTTCTGTGTATTAGGTAGGTTCGTTTCATCCCTTGATCTTGAATAAGGGGCCTTATGTAGGAGAGGTCCTATTGAGCCCAGCAGCACACTCCCCTTGTCCAATGGAGCTAGATGCTCCATGGGTATCCCCTTTGTGGGCTGCGTGTGCCCTTCCATTGTGGCAGTGCTGATTGCTGGCCTGCCTGGCAGTGTGGCCTGGCTACACACAGCTACTGTGGGTTTGCTAGTGGATGGGCTGGTTCCCTAGGTGGCTTACTGTGTGGCTTGACAGTGTGTGGCTGCTGCAGGCCTGCTGGTGAGCAGGGCAAGTCCTTAGTGCTAGTAGGCTAGAGGGAGGATTCCAAAATGGTCCTTGCTAGCACTGGTGTCAGCACGGAAGAACAAGAGGTCAAAAATGGCTGCTGCCAGAGTCTCAGTCTCCAGGAGGAGTCCCAGCTGCCACCTGCCTCTCCAAGATGCTCGCCAAGATCAGCAAGGTCTGATCCAGGTGCCTTTCAAACTACTACCTCTGTGCTGGGACTCAGAGCATGTAAGATTTTGCATACATTATCTAAGAGTGAAGTTTCCTATAGCCCTGTAGTTGTTCCAAAGTAAGCTCAGTTTGTTTTCAAAGCCCAACTTTCTGGGGGCTTATCTTCCCAGTGCTGGATTCCTGGGCTGAGATGCCCAATGTGGCACTTGGATCTCTTGGTCCTTGGGGCGAACTTCTACAGTCATGACTTTCCTCCTATTTGTGGGTCAATGACCTGGGGGCATGGGTCCTGACTAGATCATGTGTCTGCCCCTCCTACTCATCTTGTTGTGGCTCCTTCTTTATATGTTTAGCTGTGGAAAATCTTTTCTGCTAGTCTTCAAGTTGTTCTCATAGACAGTTGCTCTGTAAGAGGTTGTAATTTTGGTTTGCTCTTGGGAGGACGTGAGTTCAGGGTCTTCCTACTCCACCATCTTCACTCCCCCTTCCTTTACCTAAATTTCTGAGGGCTTCTGAAGAATGTGAATGTGCCCCATTAATTAGGGCAGCACTGCTAACATGCCAGCTGCAGAGAAACAAAACCATCCATCTTCATATTTGCTGCCCATTGCCTCCCCAAGGCCATTTCCCCTTCTTCCAGTGTGTTTAGATGGTGGGTAGAGATCCCTTGGTCACAGGGAAAATTGTCCCTACCCCAGGCCCAAGGATGAATTAGGTCCAAACCCGTCATGGAAATCCCCTTCTCCTTGGCCATTGATTGTTCTAAGTTTAGACATCTGACCCACATCTGGCCAATGGAATGTAAAAGGAAATCTGGAGACCACCTAAGATAAGGTTTTGTGATGATGTTTGTGATAAGTTTCCTAGAGCTATTATAACAAACTGTCACAAACTGGGCAGCTTAAAACAACATATACATATTCCCGCACAGTTCTGGAGGTTATCAGTCTGAAATCAAGGCTCTAAGGAAGAATTCTTCCTTGTCTTTTTCTCATCTGATGGTTGCCGTTCCTTGGTTTGTAGCTTCCTCTGCCTCTGTCTTCAAGTGAGCATTTTCTTTCCATGTATTCTTTGCATTTCCTCTCTGAGTCTGTCTCTGTTTTCTCTTCTTACAAGGTCACCAGTTATTGGATTGGGACCACCCTAATTCAGTATGACCTCTCTTAATTAATTACATCTTCAAAGGCCCTATTTCCAAATATGGTCATATCCACAGGGTTAGGACTTCATCACACTTTTTAGTGGACACAATTCAAACCACAAGGCCTTTTGCCCTTTTCACTTTACCTTCTTGGAAGTACAGCAGCCATCTGATGACTATGAGGTTATAGGCATGAAAAGAGTCTACAATTTTCAGATGGTGGAAAGGAAAGCTAAGGAAACAGTAGGTGTCTAATAGCATCACAGCACAGTTGAACTACTGCCAGCAACCATTTACTTCGAGACCACTTGATTTGTCAGAAAATGACCCTGAGCTATTAAGTCACTGCCAGGTTTTTCGTCACTTGTAGTAAAAAAATCCTAATGGATACACCAAAATCTCCCTAGTTCATAACAAAATTAGAAAAATAAGTAAGGTAGTAAAATTTTCATAGAGCTAGATTCATTAAATTTAAAGGATATTTTAAAATTCTGAAGTTATGTCATTCTCACTTTTTTGTTATTAAAATATGCTTTCTTTAATGAAATGATGGTGATTGTAGGTGGTCATTTGTTTTTTAGCATCCTTACTTGGAGAAGAAAAGGAGGAAGGAGGAAAGAATGAATGAGTGAATGAATGAAGGACAGAGGAAAAATGTTGGAAAGTTAGTTTTTCTCTAATTTTCAAACATTTTTTCTTTTAGCTTGTGAAATCCAAAAGTCTATGATGATAAAAATGCTGCTGAATTTGCCTTGAAACCTAGAATTAGTGATATGCTGCAGCTTCGGGCACCAGCTCATGAGAGTAGGTGGTTAAATTTCCAGGAAGTGGCTTGACATCACCTTGGTAACTTGAAATCTGACATGGTGGGAGTATTTACATCATGGAAATCTGCAGATGCTATAAATCCAATCTCTTCTCCCACAGCTGGTTGTTTTCCAGCACAACACTGCCCCATACCTGCCTCTTGCAGGTGTCCAGGGGGTAAGCATGCAAGGGACACCTCATACCGACTAAAACATACATGAGATTGAGATGGACCTAATTTAGTAATTTAAAATTTTACAATGTAAAATCTTCTCTCTCATTGCTTGTTGAGTTATCTGACGGTCCATTTCCCTCATGAAAATATTAGCTCTGCCTCAGCAGGAACCACATCTGTTCTATTCAAACAATATCCTCACTGCCTGCCACAGCATGTAGTGGGCTCTGGGGTCCTCATTTTCCTAGGAATCATTACCAGAGATTCCACAGTCGTCAGGATGCTTAGGGAAGCAAAAGTTATTGTAACATAAGAATACGTACCAGTCAGGGATCTGTAGACAAATGAATCCCTGTCCTCACGGGGTGTACATTCTAAGATGGCTAAGTGGAAAATGCAAGTAACAAAAGTACCATGTAATTTCAAGTAGTGAAAATCACAAGAGTGTGAGTTTTAAACAATCTACTGTAGTATGTTCAGTTAAACACTGGTCCAATGGGAGGTTTATAGGTGTTGAAAAAATTTAAATGGTTCTGTAGGCAATACATTTCGGGAATGTTGGTTAAACCAAGTTAAATTGGTGTCTTTTTTGCTAAACTACTCAGAGCCTTTAATATGATACTGTGAACCTTTAATTTGTGCTAGTGAATCTTTACTTTGACCATGGAATCCATTTTTGAGTGCATCACATATAATTAGTGTTCCACAGAGCATATTTTAGGAAACATGAGCACACTGTCATCTTAGATTTCTTGAAAGGTTTATGTCGATTTCCTTGAGGGGCTTTTCTATGAGACATTAAAGCAAAATATATTTAGGAATTCCACCCCCAGACAAACCAGAGAAGTTTTTATAGGTATATTCTGCCCACCTTTTTACAGATACGGAATCACCAAGACACGAACACTTACCTATTATAATTTTAGAGTACAGCGGTTACAGGTATTCCACATTTCCCTAATTGGGAAAAAGTTCACTCTCCTCTCTAATTGGATAATTATCACTCCCAATATATCAGATATGTTATTTAATCAAAATGTTAATTTTCTTTATGTCAACTGTTTTTCAAATGGTATAATGAGTAAAAACCATCTTTTCAATCATGACGAGAAAGAAAGAGACCTCAAAGCCATTTTAACTTAGCATTTGGTTTTCAGGCAGACCTGAACTCCCTCCATCCCAATAAGACATTCCATTTCCATTTACAATCTCTGGAGTGCTAAGTATCAAAATCACATTTGGTTATATGGCCTCGTTTTTTTCACATCCTTTCAGACAACTGAATGTTTCTGCTCGTAAGGCAGTGTGGTGTACTGATGAAGAGCTGAGGCTCTGGAGGCAGCTTGCGTTCAAGTTCCAGCTCTTCCATTACTAGCTGTGTGGCTGTGTGCAAGTTACTTAAGCCTCAGTTTTCCTCAACTGTGCAATGGGAATAATAGCAATAACATCTGCCTCCTGAGTTACTAAAAGGCTTAAAAAAGATAATACGTATAAAACACTCAAGGTAGTATTACTGTAGCTATAGCTCTCTTAACAAGCGCTTAGATCTATTTTTATAGTGACTCACTACCATGCACCTTTGAATTCCAAGCCCTCTCTTTCTTACCCAGCTAAGTCAAAGAAAATAAATTCATTTCCTCTAACAGGTTCCTCACTAGGAGGCTCTCCCAAGCTTTCAGTCATTTCAGCTGCTCTTTTCTGAACGAGCTTCAAGTTTCACTGGCTCTCTTTAGTTTTAGGATTTCTAACTGAGCTCAGTGCTCTGAAAAATGCCTGCGTAGAGAAACAGAACCATTTGTGATCTCAAAATTACATCAAACTGTTCTCTGAAAAGGTCTGTGAAGCCTTCAGCCTTTCTGTTGTCAGTGGGAGTGGACTATTATTAGCACCCAGTTCTGCACGGATCTTCTTGGATTCAGTTCTGATTTTGAAGGGGGGAAATTACAGGATGTTTCTTGTGACAGGACTAAGATCGCAGAAGGGTTGGAATGATTGGTAATGATGGTCTGTCTTCTGTTGACAAAAAGTTGAGTTGTTTTACTTTTTTTTTTTTTTCAGGAGAGAGGATAAATTAAGCTGAGGAGGTTAAAAAACTTCTAGGTTTAAAAGAATTTAGAGATTCAACATTCTTTCTACTATATTTGGTTTTTCTATGTCATTGTACTCAGTCAAGAGAATACAGTGGAAAATACCTTCACTAGCCAGAACTCAACTCCCTGAAACCATGATTTAAATAGATTAGAAATATAAACTTCCTGAGAAAACATCAAATAACATAAAGCTAGCTGACCTCAGTGATTAATCAAAAATCAACTACAAGGGTATGTCCGTGTATAAGTTAAGTCAACCCAACCTCCTATTCCTTAACATTGTATTAAAATTTAATCTCCATGGAAGAGATTTTTGTCTGTTTTGTTCTCTGTTATGCCCGCAGCCTCTAGAAGAACACTTGGCACATAGTAGGCATTCAGTTGATATTTATCAAACGGATTGATGAATGAATGAAAACAGTATGTTTGGTACTGGAAAGATGGGAAGTGATAGTTCAGAATTAGGAAGCAGAGGCATTTCAAGGTCTGTAATAATCAACATAATATCAATAATGATGGAATGGAATTGGTCCTCTTCGAGCAGAGCAGTTGACTTGTAAAGTATTAGGAAAGATACTGATGAAGTACTGACTTTTTAAAAGAAATGATTGATTAACCAGAAATATTATTTCATCTGAACGGTCTACTGATTCCAATTAATTGAGGCTTCAAGTTGAAGAATAAAGGTGCAGACCTTGCATTTAGTAATAAAACTTTATGAAAATCCATCCTTCAGCTAAGCATTCCCAGATGTTCTGATGAGTTTGATGGTCTCTTGTTTTATCTTTGAGAAGCGGCCACCCCAATTTAAACTCCATATTAATTTTCTGGCACTTAATTGTGACTAGCTAACATTGGCACAGAAGGTCCTGTCTGAGCCTTTCAGAGATGCAGAAGATGAGAAGCAGGAAGGGAAGATGGAGATTAGGTGTTAGGATCTAAACTGTGGTTGCAACCTCATGGTAGCTGACTGGGCTCTTCATAAAGCAAATTATGGCAATGCTTCCATTTGTAATTTGTATTGTCTGGGTACAACTTTGTATCATTAATCCTTCTTTACTTTTGAAAATTAAAAATGATAGGCAATTGCCTCGGGGGCTTTTGTAAACAATGGTGTTTGCATTTTTATATCATTCAGCATGAAGAGAGTTAATCTTACATTAACTTCATGAGTACATTTGAGATGCCTCCCCCCTCTTCTATTTTTTTGCTTTATTTTCTGAAATGGTGGCGGAGCTATATGGGATATTTGACTGCTGTTTCATTATTTGAAAGTAAACCTGATCTAATCTGGCCTCACCAGTCCGTGGAAGTTCCTGTGGCAGCACTCCGTCTTCTCAAACAGTAATTTAGCATCCCCTCTCTCAAATTGTCCCTATTTATTTTGGAGAGCCCCTGTGGCGAGCATTGCCCTCTGAGGAATGCGCCATTAAGACCCTCATAAGCCTCAGGGCCCGATTGTACTCTCCTCGGTATGCATCCTGGACTTTATGGTATGAACGTAAAAAAGGAGATGGCCCTTGGCCAGATCGCTCCAGGGACCTGCTCAGATACTGAGAGTCCCTGGTTGTTCCCTAAAGCTAGGAAAAGCAACCCTGGAGGGGAAGTTGGTGCCTTTGTGGAACAAGCAATAAACCCGCTGATGCAGATATGGTGTCGACTGAGCCGAGACGAAAAACCAGTTCTATAGAACAATGTTTATACAAAGTTTCTGCTTTAGGGCACAATGACTATGCAAAGTCCCTGCTTTAGGGGTATATATATATATGACTATGCTTTGTTAATAAATTTGCCTTGCAACCATCAGTTGTCTGTGCCCTTCTGATCCCATACCTTGGTGCTTTCCGTTCCCTACACCCTCTCGTCGATTGTTGTTGCACTTTGAGGACCCGCCGCGGCTGGCGGCACCCCCCCCCCACCCCGAAGATGTGCTTCACATTTGCCTACAGACCCATCTGTCTGTCAGACACAGTTACCACGTGGCGTCCACCACGACCTTCTGTTGGCTGCACTCACTCATGTCTTTGCCTTGCTGCCATTTGACTTGCCTACCACTGCCAGGAGCCACTGTCTGAGGTAAGAACATCAGTGTTCATGCCAAAAGTGCTATATTCTTGGGGTGTGGGTGTGGTTTATGCAGAGGAGGGGAGAAAGGCCCTTTCTCTAATTCCCTGCAACACTTGGTCACTGGGCCCTTAACCTGATCTGATTACATACAGAGTCCTTTCTACGCTTCCAGCTTCTGGCTTCTACCCTCACTCAGAATCTTACAAATTCTGTCAACACGATAATTCTGTCAGTACCTGGCACTCATTCCTTGGCCAAAATTGTTTTGGGAACATTCTCTAAGTTTCTAGTTACCACTCCTCCCCCAGCCCCACCCCCAGGCTGGGGCTAAGGCATCAGCTGGGGCAAAGATGCCACAATCGTCATCTCTCCCCTCTCCTCTGGCGCTCTCTCTCCAACCGAAGTCAGTCACAAGCAGAAGGTCCACGGACATCACTGGTACAGAGAAGTTTTGTGTGTGACGGGAGCACAGCGAGGGGATGGAATGAATGTGCGCCTTAGCAGTGGGTTAAATGCTGTCTTACAGAAGGAATCCTTTTTCTCTTATTTCTGAAGTGATGAAACAAAACCTAACCACCCTGGGCTCCACACACCATTTCCTTCAGGGCACCGCTCAGGTGAGTGCTGCTCACCAGCCCTTCCAGGGCCTCGGGCTTAGACATCCCTTTGTTGAATATAAAGGGTCTTCGTGGAAATTTTTCTTAGGGACAAGGAGTTCTTCACATGCCCCCAGGCTAGAATTTGTGTTTGTTGGGCGCCTTGCAACTGGTAGCATTCCTTTTCCTCTCCTCCGGAGCCATGAAACAGGCAGCCTAAGCTGCTCACTCCGTTCTGAGCCTTCTCAGAGTTCACAGCTGACACTGAATCCCAGATTGCACCAAAGGAACAGTCTTTCGTCTTTTTATTTGTTTTCTCCCCTCCGCCTGTTTCTTTACTCAGCTTCAATTCCATTTTCTTGCTGTCCTCACTGGGGGACAGCTTTGACTTCTCTTCCTCATGTTTTCCTGATTTTAGCTGGTCTGAAAACCAGACACTTTTTAGGAAGGAAAAGTACTGAGCAATAATATTATTTAAAGAGCCATTGGCTAGGACACACCAATATTAAAAGGAACAAACAGATAGGTTTCTGAATTCCCAAAGGGAATTTCTATACATTAGAAATGTCTGTGACCCAACATTTAAAAACCATCATATTCTAGATAATGACCACATAAAATTAATTATGAGGTTTGGTTCCTTTGGGAAAAATCCTTGAACTAATTCAGTTCATGCCTATGAGGATACTGTGCAAGTTAATATCGAATTACTAACTCAAACAATACAAAGGTCCAGGAGTGAATAAATTTTCATTGAACTTGGTTTTGTTGCCCAGATATTATGGGCAGTTGGCCCACTTTGTTTCTAGGATAATGTAATGTAAAAAAAAAAAAAAATCAACAGGCTTCCCTGGTGGCGCAGTGGTTGAGAATCCGCCTGCCGATGCAGGGGAAACGGGTTCGTGCCCCGGTCCGGGAAGATCCCACATGCCAC
>NC_041219.1:91277833-91278936 GCF_002837175.3 Physeter macrocephalus
AGCAATCCCGCTACTGGGCATATACCCTGAGAAAACCATAATTCAAAAAGAGTCATGTGGGCTTCCCTGGTGGCGCAGTGGTTAAGAGTCCATCTGCCGATGCAGGGGACATGTGTTCGTGCCCCGGTCCGGGAAGATCCCACATGCCACGGAGCGGCTGGGCATGTGAGCCATGGCCGCTGAGCCTGCGCGTCCGGAGCCTGTGCTTCGCAACGGGAGAGGCCACAACAGTGAGAGGCCCGCGTACCACAAAAAAAAAAAAAAAAAAAATCAAATTTAATTTCTAAGATCAGATTCCTAAGCTAAAGCCAGTACCATATGTTACCTGTAAATAGTCCACTTGACTAGCAATTTAATTTTTCTACAATTTGTTATTCAATCTCCTAATAAACATCAGCAATGCAGAACTGGAGAAATTTGAGGAGGAATGTTAAAGGGGTATTTTAAAATAATTCTAAGTGTTATAGTACCTAGACACATAAAATTATATGGTATATAGTTATAAGTGCTATAAGCAATAATAATAAATTATCGAGAATTTAATTTCTAAGATCAGATTCCTAAGCTAAAGCCAGTACCATATGTTACCTGTAAATATTCCACTTGACTAGCAATTTAATTTTTCTACAATTTGTTATTCAATCTCCTAATAAACATCAGCAATGCAGAACTGGAGAAATTTGAGGAGGAATGTTAAAGGGGTATTTTAAAATAATTCTAAGTGTTATAGTACCTAGACACATAAAATTATATGGTATATAGTTATAAGTGCTATAAGCAATAATAATAAATTTCGTTCTCCCGCAACAGGAGAGGCCACAACTGTGAGAGGCCCGCGTACCGCAAAAAAAAAAAAAAAAAAAAAAAAAAGAACTTCCCCAAGTTAATATAGCCTGTTAGAGGCAGGCCCAGGATTCGAAACTACACATGTCTGACCCCAGAGATTATGCATTTAACCCTTGGGCTATGAGGCAGGAAGGAGGAAGCCACTTAAAAAAAAAGATTAAATCGCAACATGCAAAAGTATATAGAAGTTATTTTTTTTTATTAATTTTTTTTAATTTTTTGCGGTACGCGGGCCTCTCACTGCTGTGGCCTCTCCC
>NC_041219.1:91279169-91285423 GCF_002837175.3 Physeter macrocephalus
CTCTGCGGCATATGGGATCTTCCCGGACCGGGGCACGAACCCGTGTCCCCTGCATCGGCAGGCGGACTCTCAACCACTGTGCCACCAGGGAAGCCCAGAAGTTATTTTTAAATCCCCTCATAAAATTGCCACATTCTTTCAAATTAGCTAAGGATCTGAAAAAGTAAATGCTGGAAAAGATGAGAAGTCAAGAGCAAGAGGGGTGGATGTTTGCCAAAACCAGTGGTTAGAGTAAGCCAAAGGGCAACCAACAGAGAGCACAGAGGAAGCAGAAGTCTGAGGGAGCCAGGAATCAGCACACGAGGGTGAGCGGGGTAGAAAGACACTGCTGCCGGACATCACACAGAAGATTGGGGCCGGGGGACAGGGGTTGCAGGGATGAGAGGGCAATAGGAGTACCCAGAGCAGAAGCATGTACCAAGGCAGCTTGATTGTGGCTGTTCATTATCACTGCTTCTACATTTTCTAATTCTCCATGTCAATAGCCAGTCCCAACAGAATCTATCTAGGCTTATGGCACTGGAGTGGGATCAGGCAGTTGGAGGCACTAAGCTGAGGCAGAAGGAGAATCCACAGCACCTGTGCAGGAGAAAATAGTGCCTAAAGGTTATATTGAATTTAATTTAATTTATTTATTTAGGCCGCACTGTGCGTGCAGCATGCGGGATCTTAGTCCCCTGACCAGGGATCGAACTTGTGCCCCCTGCATTGGGAGCGCAGAGTCTTTACCACTGGACCTCCCGGGAAGTCCCTAAAGTCTGCGTTTTAAGGACTCCAGGTAGATAAGTACCAGGAAGTATGACCTTCAGTGGGCTTTGCTTCTTCAACCCCATGATCCTCACTGCTTCTAAGAGAGTTCTACTAGATTACGCCCACATGTCTCCCAAGAGCAAAAATCAGCTCTAGAGACAGCTCAATCTGAGTCCACAAGGAAAAATTTTCTCAGTTACATTGCAAATGACAGGGCATCTCTCACTCATTAAATTCAGTGAGTCATAAATTATTCAGAGCCATGTACATATCATGGGTTAATCCTCATCTGTTTCCATCTTACAGGACATGTTCTAATTGCCAATTTTCCCCTTAGAATGTAGTACTGGAAATTGCATGTTTCATTCTATATGTGGCTTGACCAGTAGGAAGTACAATGGATGTACTACTTCCTTAAAGGCACCCTAAGCTTTTATTACTTGTCAGTTAAATTGCATTATCACTGTAAGCTGCCACATCACACTGGTATTGAGTTCATGGCCACTGAAAACTGCTAGATCTTTTCCACTTAAACAGCCACTACCGAGCCAGATATCTATCTTATATTTATGAAAACCCAGTCGAAAATAACTTTTACATGGGTCTTTGCCTGTACTTCTGTTAATTTCTTTGTGGTTTTAGTGGCCCAACATTCCAAATTGCTGAGGGCAGGTTGAATTCCAGCCTGTTTGTGTCATCGAAATCAACAGAGTCAATACTTTAGGCTCTGCGATATCTGCAGATATGATAAATGCCTTCTATGTCTTCAGTGAATTAAGTAATTTTCAATCGAAGTCAACAAATATTTTATTGAGCACATGTTCTGAATTAGCCACTTTTCTAAATGCGAGGATGAATGAGATGTATTGATGATGTCTGGATGAACTAGACAGAACTAGTGCCCAGGAGGCTCACGGTACCTGGAGGAACAGGCATGAATATGGCTAAGTACAATATGATATGAGTAGGAGTTCACTGGTGGCACAGTAGATAAGAATCCGCTTGCCAATGCAGGGGATACAGGTTCGATCCTTGGTCCGGGAAGATCCCACATGACGCGGAGCAACTAAGCCTGCGCACCACAACTACTGAGCCTGTGCTCTAGAGCCTGCGAGCCACAACTACTGAGCCCACGCACCTAGACCCCATGCTCTGCAACAAGAGAAACCACTGTGATGAGAAGCCCGTGCACCACAACGAAGAGCAGCCCCCGCTGGCCACAACTAGAGAAAGCCTGTGCACAGCAACGAAGACCCAACACAGCCAAGAATACAAAATTAAATCTTAAAAAAAAAATGGCATGAGTAAAGTCCTATGAAAACATTTAAAATTAGCAATTTACTGAATTGCTTTAGCCATTATTTCAGTTTCTTTTTTTTCCAATTAACAAATCTTAATTGAACACGTATGATAAACAGGGCAACTTAATGGGTTCTTGGGATTAAAAGAGAAAAAAACAATTGTGGTCACTGCCTTACAGAGAATATCTCAGAGGCATATATGCAAAAACAATTACATCATAGTGATATGTTTCTCCTATACAGTCGTCCATCGGTATTCATGGGGGCCTAGTTCCAGGACCCCCACGAATACCAAAATTTGTGGATGCTCAAGTTTCTTATATAAAACATTACAGTCAGGTCCTCTGTATTAGCAGGTTCTGCGTCCGCAGATACGGGAGAGCCGACGGCAGGTCATCTTCACTGAACCTGTTGGTTTTCAAATTTCCAAGTGGTGGGTGTGGTACCAATTCAACCTGAAGCTAGGTCTGCATAAAGCAACTAGATCAAGTGATTGACTGAGGACATTGTTGCACCTGAGCTGAGCACAGTAGAATGTGTGAATTCGATTATATTAAGAATGCTGATGCACGTGACCAATACATTAGAAACATACAAATATCTCATCATACCAGCACCTTCTGTGATTTTAACTTTAAGACAACAACAATGTGAAAGATAGTGCACAAGACAGATTCATCTCACATATTGCTGCCTCTTCTAGAATGCAAAGATAGCAGGAAAGCAACAGAAAACAGACCCTCTCCTGCAACAATGAATGTAATCCTGGCCGGGGGCTCACTAACCACTTTACAGCCCCAATAATAGTTCAGATGTGCCACATCCCTGCATCTTGTAGCCAGCCACCAAGCATGACCACACAACATTTGGTAGCTGAAGCTAAAAGAATTATTTGGGTGGTTGACTGATTGTTCCTTTACCTTGCCTTCCAGATAGAAGGAGGAAGAGGAGGAGGAGGAAACCTTTCTGTCCATAGTTTTTACTAGGCTGCCAAATCTACACTGGCCCTGTTACTAATCTGAGTCTCAGCAGGAACAAGAGATTACCTATTCAGATGTGAGGGCTCTTGGCATTTTACACGAAAAACAATGACTCAAACCTGAATATAACTGAAAGAAGGGAGATTCGTTCCATAGCATCTAGCCTCCATTCAGAGCTTTCTTTTCTCCCTTGACACCATCTGCCCTAAGAGAGCCTTATGCAGCCCTACTCGGGCTGTCCTGGCCCCTGGTCCTGAGGCAGGCACCTAACTATGCCTTCCCCAGCAGGGACCCCAGGCTCAGACCTTTCCTTAAGCCTGGGCTGTGTGTGAGGCTGGTGCTCCCTCAGCCAGGAAGCAGGCCGGGGCCAGCAGCCCAAGGATTTCCAATTGACTGTCTGTTTGTTTTGCTTTTTGTTTCCTTCCCTCCCTCCTTTGCTTCCTTCCTAAGTCATTTCAGTATGTTATTACTAAATTTCAAAACTCAGTTCTTGGCCAATGCAAGTATGAAATACAATTTTTGAAAGATGTAATAAAGATGAAATAAACTGTTCGTAGAGAGCCAATGGAGCAAATCGAGTCAGGGAGTTGAAAAATGGTGCTGGAACAGTTGGACATTCATATGCAAAAAAAAAAAAAAAAAGAACATTGTCCCTTGAACAACATGTAAAAATAAACTCAAAATGTACCATAGACCTGAATGTTTGATGTAAAACTGTAAAAGTTCTAGAATAAAACCTAGGAAAAAAAATCTTTGTGACCTTGGATTAGTCAAAGATTTATTAGGTATGACACAAAAGCACTAACCAGAAAGCAAACGATGATAAATTGGACTTTATCACAATTAAAACCTTCCTCTCTTTGAAAGACACTTAAGAAAATAAAAAGACTAGCTACAGACTGAGAGAAAATATTTGCAGAACACATATCTAATCAAGGACTTGTAGCCAGAGTATATAACTAACTTTCCAAAACTCAGCAATAAGGAAACAAACAACCCAGTTTAAAAAAAAAGGGGGGTGGTGGTTAAAGATTTGAAAATCTTTCACCAAAGATGACATACAGATGGCAAATAATCACATAAAAAGATTCACATAAAAAGATGCTCAACATTGTCAGTGATTAGAGAAATACAAATTAAAACCACAATAGAGATACCACCTATTAGAATGGCTAAAATAAAATGAAACTAACAATACCGAGTGCTAAGAGGTTGCAAAGCAACTGAATTCATGCACTGTTGTGGAAATGTAAAATGGTATAGCACTTTGAAAAACAATTTGGCAGTTCCTTACAGTATTAAACATATACTGACCTTATAATTCAGTAATCCTCTTCCTAGGGATTTACTCTGGATGAATGAAAATCATAGTCACACAAAAACTTGCACCCTACTTTTATAGCAGCTCTATCCAAAATTGCCAGAAACAACCCAGGTGTCTTTAGGGGTAAATGGATAAACAAGCCTTAGTATATCCATATAATGGAATACTATGCAGCAATGAAAAGGAATGGACTGTGGATACAGGCAATGACTTGGATCAATCTTAAGTGCATTGTGCTAAGTGAAAGAAGCCAGACTCCAAAGAGTGCATATCGTATGAATCTATTTAGATGACCTTTTGGAAAAGGCAAAATGAAAGCAACTGAGAACAGGTTAGTGATTACCAAGGTCTGGGGGATAGGGAAGGAAACTGACTACAAAGGGGCACTGGGGAACTTTCTGGGTGGCAGAAATGTTTATATCTTTATTGGGGTGATAGTTACATGGGTATATACATACATAAAAATTCATTAAGCTGTACATTAAGATTTATGTATTTTACTGAAGTAAAATTGTTTCTCAATTAAAGCATTTAAGAAATGAAGATGAAACAAAAACATCTTCAGATAAAGGGAAACAGAGAGAATTTATTGCCAAAAGACCTGCATTAAAAGATGCTACTAGATGGGAACTTGGATCTTCAGGAAGAAAACAAGCACGTTAGAAATGGTGAATATGAAGATAAATGTAATATAAATACATTTCCTCAGGTTTCCCTTCATTTATCTTTAGGTGGGGGCAGATAGAATACAAAACACCTACATTATGTAGGGAGAATGGTGGGGGGGGATTTTTTAGGAAACAAAGAGAAAGCCACCTAATCAATTAGGGATTCTTAGCTCCTGAAAATTTGGTTCTAGCTTAATGCCATGGTGCAGAGTAGATTCAAGCTAGGTCTTCATGATGCCAAACAACCTGGTGAATAAAACAAATTTGAGTTAACTATTCCCAAACATTACAAGTCGGGAATTTGGTGTCCACGACTTGCTGTTAGCAGATATTAAAAAATGTTTGTTAGGTAATTATAACATAACTTCTAATTCTAATATTTTAAGAATCATTCTACAAAAGACAGAATTAGTAAGTTGAGGCCCACTATGGGTAGGAAATGCCAAAGTCATGGGCCGAGATTTAAACTGAGGTAAGTTTGACTCCAAATTCTACTTCACTGTCAACACTGCACTGATTTTAATCCTGGGTTTCCTATACATAAAATGAAGATAGTGATAAAACCTATCTCACAGTGTTGTCATGGGGATTAAATGAGAAAATGTCTGCAAAGTACCTGGGATATAATAACTCAATAAATGGGAATGTGTCCACAAAAATATATGACCTGTAGTTGTTTTTCTTTCTTTTTTTTTTTGTGCTATATGGGCCTCTCACTGTTGTGGCCTCTCCCGCCGCGGAGCACAGGCTCCGGACGCGCAGGCTCAGCGGCCATGGCCCACGGGCCCAGCCGCCCCGCGGCATGCGGGATCCCCCCGGACCGGGGCACGAACCCGCGTCCCCCGCAAGAGCAGGCGGACTCCCAACCACTGCGCCACCAGGGAAGCCCCTGTAGTTGTTTTTTTTTAATAGATCTTTATTGGAGTATAATTGCTTCACAATACATATGTCCCCATATCTCCTCCCTCTTGAGCCCCCCTCCCATCCTTCCTATCCCACCCCTCTAGGTCATCTCAAAGCACCAAGCTGATCTCCCTGTGCTATACAGCTGCTTCCCACTAGCTAACTATTTTACATTAGGTAGTTTATATGTCGATGCTACTCTCATTTCGCCCCAGTTTCCCCCTCCCACCTTGTGCCCTCAAGTCCATTCTCTATGTCTACATCTTTATTCCTGCCCTGCAACTAGGTTCATCAGTACCATTTTTTTTTTTTTAGATTCCATATACAT
>NC_041219.1:91285444-91288680 GCF_002837175.3 Physeter macrocephalus
TTTCTTTTTATGGCTGAGTAGTATTCCATTGTACATATGTGCCACATCTTCTTTATCCATTCATCTGTCGATGGACATTTAGGTTGGTTCCATGTCCTGGCTATTGTAAATAGTGCTGCAATGAACACCGTGGTACATGACTCTTTTTGAATTATGGTTTTCTCAGGGTATATGCCTGGTAGTGGGATTGCTGGGTCATATGGTAGTTCTATTTTTAGTTTTTTAAGGAACCTCCATACTGTTCTCCATAGTGGTTGTTCAATTTATATTCCCAATTTATACCAACCACGCAGAAGGGTTCCCTTTTCACCACACCCTCTCCAGCATTTATTGTTTCTAGATATTTTGATAATGGCCATTCTGACCGGCGTGAGGTGATAACTCACTGTAGTTTTGATTTGCATTTCTCTAATAATTAGTGATGTTGAGCATCTTTTCATGTGTTTCTTGGCCATCTGTATGTCTTCCTTGATGAAATTGGTCTATTTAGGTCTTCCACCCATTTTTTAATTGGATTGTTTGTTTTTTTGATATTGAGCTCCATGAGCTGTTTGTATATTTTGGAGATTAATCCTTTGTCTGTGGTTTCATTTGCAAATATTTTCTCCCATTCTGAGGGTTGTCTTTTTGTCTTGTTTATGCTTTCCATTTTTTTTGTGTGTATTTTATTTTATTTATTTTTTTATACAGCAAGTTCTTATTTGTCAACCATTTTATACACATCAGTGTATACATGTCAATCCCAATCTCCAAATTCATCACACCACCACCCCCAACCACCGCTGCTTTCCCCCCTTGGTGTCCATACGTTTGTTCTCTACATCTGTGTCTCAATTTCTGCCCTGCAAACCGGTTCATATGTACCATTTTTCTAGGTTCCACATATAGGTGTTAATATGCGATATTTGTTTTCCTCTGCAAAAGCTTTTAAGTTTAATTAAGTCCCATTTGTTTATTTTTGTTTTTATTTCCGTTACTCTAGGAGGTGGGTCAAAAATGACCTTGCTGTGGTTTATGTCAAAGAGTGTTTTTCCTATGTTTTCCTCTAAGAGTTTTATAGCATCTGGTCTTACATTTAAGTCTAATCCATTTGGAGTTTATTTTTTGTGTTATGGTGTTAGGTAGTGTTCTAATTTCGTTCTTTTACATGTAGCTGTCCAGTTTTCCCAGCACCACTTATTGAAGAGGCTGTCTTTTCTCCATTGTATGTTCTTGCCTCCTTTGTCGTAAATTAGGTGCCCATATGTGCGTGGATTTATCTCTGGGCATTCTATCATGTACCATTGATCTATATTTCTGTTTTTGTGCCAGTACCATACTGTCTTGATTACTGTAGCTTTGTGGTATAGTTTGAAGTCAGGAGCCTGATTCCTCCAACTCTGTTTTTCTTTCTCAAGATGCTTTGGCTATTCGGGGTCTTTTGTGTTTCCATAAAACTTGTAAAATTTTTTGTCCTAATACTGTGAAGAATGCCATTGGTAGTTTGATAGGGATTGCATTGAATCTGTAGAGTGCTTTGGGTAGTCATTTTCACAAGATTGATTCTTCCAATCCAAGAACATGGATTTTCTTGTTTCCTCCATCTGTTTATGTCATTTTTGATTTCTTTCATCAGTGTTTTATAGTTTTCTGAGTACAAATCTTTCATCTCCCAAGGCAGGTTTATTCCTAGGTATTTTATTATTTTTGTTGCAGTGGTATATGGGGGTGTTTCCTTAATTTCTCTTTCTGATTTTTCATTGTTAGTGTATAGGAATGCCAGAGATTGCGGTGCATTAATTTTGTATCCTGAAACTTTACAAACTTCATTGATTAGCTCTAGTAGTTTTCTGGTAGCATCTTTAGGATTTTCTATATATAGTATCATGTCAACTGCAAACAATGACAGTTTTGCTTCTTCTTTTCCAATTTGGATTCCTTTTTTTTCTTCTCTCATTGCTGTGGCTAGGACTTCCAAAACTATGTTGAATAATAGTGGTGAGAGTGGGCACCCTTGTCTTGTTCCTAATCTTAGAAGAAAGGGTGTTTCCTTAATTTCTCTTTCTGATTTTTCATTGTTAGTGTATAGGAATGCCAGAGATTGCGGTGCATTAATTTTGTATCCTGAAACCTTACCAAATTCATTGATTAGTTCTAGTAGCATCTTTAGGATTTTCTATGTATAGCATCATGTCATCTGCAAACAGTGACAGTTTTACTTCTTTTCCAATTTGTATCCCTTTTATTTCTTTTTCTTCTCTGATTGCTGTGGCTAGGACTTCAAAAACTATGTTGAATTAGAGTGTGAGAGTGGACATCCTTGTCTTGTTCCTGATCGTAGTGGAAATGCTTTCAGTTTTTCACCATTGAGTATGATGCTTGCTATAGGTTTGTCATATATGGCCTTTATTATGTTGAGGTAGGTTCGCTCTATGCCCACTTTCTGGAGAGTGTTTATTCATAAATGGGTGTTGAATTTTGTCAAAAGCTTTTTCTGCATCTACTGAGATGATCACATGGTTTTTATTCCTTAATTTGTTAATGCAGTATATCACATTGATTGATTTGCATATATTGAAGAATCCTTGCATCCCTGGGATAAATCCCACTTGATCATGTGTATGATACCTTTAATATGTTGTTGGATTCTGTTTGCTAGTATTTTGTTCAGGAATTTTGCATCTATATTCATCAGTGATATTGGTCTATAATTTTCTTTTTTTGTGATATCTTTTTCTGGTTTTGGTATCAGGGTGATGGTGGCTTCACAGAATGAATTTGGGAGTGTTTCTCCCTCTGCAATTTTTTGGAAGGGTTTGAGGAGGATGGGTGTTAGCTCTTCTCTAAATGTTTGATAGAATTCACCTGTGAAGCCATCTGGTCCTGGACTTTTGTTTGTTGGAAGATTTTAAATTACGGTTTCAATTTCATTACTTGTGATAGGTCTGTTTATATTTTCTAATTCTTCCTCGTTCTGTCTTGGAAAATTGTAACTTTCCAAGAATTTGTCCATTTCTTCATGGTTGTGCAGTTTATTGACATATAGTTGTTTGTAGTAGTCTCTTATAATCCTTTGTATTTCTGTGGTGTCAGTTGTGATTTCTCCTTTTTCATTTCTAATTTTACTGATTTGCATCCTCTCCCTTTATTTCTTGATGAGTCTGGCTAAGGGTTTATCAATTTTGTTTAGCATCTCAAAGAACCAGCTTTTAGTTTTATTGATCTTTGCCATTGTTTTCTTTGTTTCTATTTCATTT
>NC_041219.1:91288907-91299132 GCF_002837175.3 Physeter macrocephalus
AAGTGTATTCTGCCACTTTTGGGTGGAATGTTCTATAAATATCAATTAAATCTATCTGGTCTATTGTGTCATTTAAAGCCTGTGTTTCCTTATTTATCTTCTGTTTGGATGATCTGTCCATTAGCTTAAGTGGGGTGTTAAAGTCCCCTACTATTATTGTGTTACTGTCAATTTCTCCTTTCATGGTTGTTAGCATTTGCCTTATGTATTGAGGTGCTCCTATGTTGGGTGCATAAAGATTTATAATTGTTATATCTTCTTCTTGGATTGATCCTTTGATCATTATGTAGTGTCCCTCTTTTTTAAAAGTCTATTTTATCTGATATGTGTATTGCTATTCCAGCTTTCTTTTGATTTCCATTTGCATGGCATATCTTTTCCCATCCCTTCACTTTCAGTCTATATGTGTCACTAGGTCTGAAGTGGGTCTCTTGTAGACAGCATATATATGGGTCTTGTTTTTGTATCCATTCAGCCAGTCTGTGTCTTTTGTTTGGGGCATTTAATCCATTTACATTCAAGGTTATTATTGATATGTATGATCCTATTACCATTTTCTTAACTGTTTTGGGTTTGTTTTTGTAGGTCCTTTTCTTCTCTTGTGCTTCCTTCCTAGAGAAGTTTCTTTAGCATGTGTTGTAAACCTGGTTTGGTGATGCTAAATGCTCTTAGCTTTCACTTGTCTGAAAAGCTTTTGATTTCTCCATCGAATCTGAATGAGATCCTTGCTGGGTAGAGTAATCTTGGTTGTAGGTTTTTGTCTTTCATCATTTTAAGTATGTCCTGGCACTCCCTTCTGGCCTGCAGAGTTTCTGCTTGAAAATCAGCTGATAACCTTATGGGGATTCCTTTGTATGTTATTTTTTGTTTTTCCCTTGCTGCTTTTAATATGTTTTCTTTGAATTTACTTTTTGTACTTTGATTAATATGTGTCTTGGTGTGTTTTTCTAGGGTTTATCCTGTATGGGACTCTTTGTGCTTCCTAGACTTGGGTGACTATTTCCTTTTCCATGTTAGGGAAGCTTTTGACTGTAATCTCTTCAAATATTTTCTCAGACCCTTTCTTTTTTCTTCTTCTGGGACCCCTATAATTTGAATGTTGGTGTGTTTAGTGTTGTCTCAGAGGTCTCTGAGATTGTCTTCAATTCTTTTATTCTTTTTTCTTTATTCTGCTCCTCGTCAGTTATTTTCAGCATTTTGCCTTCCAGCTCAATTATTCATTCTTCTGCCTCAGTTATTCTCTTATTGATTCCTTCTAGTGCATTTTTCAGTTATTGTGTTGTTCGTCTCTGTTTGTTTGTTCTTTAGTTCTTCTAGTTCTTTGTTTAACATTTCTTGTATTTTCTCAGTCCATGCCTCCATTCTATTTCTGAGTTTCTGGATCATCTCTACTATCATTACACTGAATTCTTTTTCAGGTAGATTGTCTATTTCCTCTTCATTTATTTGGTCTTGTAGGTTTTTACCTCACTCCTTCATCTGTGACATATTTTTTTGCCCTCTCTTTTTTTTTTTTTTTTTTTTATGAGTCAGATTGTGTTCCTGTCTTACTGGTTGTTTGGCCTGAGGCTTCCAACACTGCAGTTTGTAAGCTGCTGGGTAGAGCTGCATCTTGGTGCTGAGATGAGGACCTCCATGAGACCTCAGTCCAGTGAATATTCTTTGGGGTCTGAGGTTCTCTGTTAGTCCAGTAGTTTGGACTCAGAGCTCCCACTGTAGGAGCTTCAGCCCGAACCCCGGCTCATGAACAAAGGTCCTGCAAGTTGTGTGGGGTGGTGGTTCACTTGGGGGTTCTCCCATCTCCTTGGGCATCAGAGTCCCCACCAGCGGCTGGCAGGCACCCTAGTTGTGGGGAGATGCTAACTTGGCATCTCCCCACACCGCCATCTTGATTCTGTTCTTAAATATGATTCTTGACCTCTAGTTAATATATCTTAGAGTTGGCCAAGACTTCAGTGAGGGGGAGGGTGTGGAACACCCTCTTTTTTGGACTGATCACTGAACCGTCCTATGACCAGAAACACCTTCTTAATCCTTCTAATCATACCTTCAGGTAATCATAGGCTTTTTAAAGGAGCAACAGAAATGTTCTCCCTGTAACCCATGACACTACATATTGGAAAGTGGAGTGAATTTCAAAGAATCCTCAGGTTGTCTCTGGGTGCTTTGAATTAGCAATGATTACCTCTGAGGCCTACCCCAGCCACATTTTTGGACCGAAACCTGCTGAAGCAAAGGGTTGTCTGATACTACTTTGGATTAAATACGGACTAAAGGATTTCATTGTATTTCCTAACATTTGTTGAGCTTCTCTTGTTTGCTGGACCCCATCCTAGACACTTTCTAATATATATTTATTTTGATTTATTTCAAGAAGAATACTCTTTAACACAGTGGCTGCATTTCCTGCAGGTGGTTTCCTCGGTGTTTCAAAATATATGAAAAACCCAAGAAGTATCTGTGAGGCTCATGTGATCAATATTTAAACAATTGGTGAAAATTGTGTCTCTTATTTGGGCATTACAGTTTTCTTCTAGTATCTCAGAGATTAATCCTATTCATCCTTAAATAGTGATTGTGAATCTTCTTTGGCAGGATGGCTCAAATTCCATGATAAATACAGACATTCTGTTTTCCCCCCACCATGTTCAAGGGGGGGAAATTTATGTGTTTGTTTACAAAGCTAAAGAAATAATAAATAATTCTGAACTTTCCAAAGGGTATTGTAAATTATATATTAGCTTTGGGGGGAATCTATTTACAACTCTTCCGATGGTTGGCTTCATCCTTGTATGACTTGCCATAGTTTAAATCATCCATTTTAATGCCTGATGGGTCATTCTGAGCCCCACTTGCTCTGTTTTCCACATGGCTCACCCTGAGTCAGAACTTCAAAGGAAATTTTTAGTGTTCTTAGTTGCTTTTCCTCTCTTTACTGTCCTGTCTTCCCCACTGCCTCTTTTAACTTATTTCCCTCAAAATTGCCCCTACAGACACACAAATACAATTCCGTACCTTCTCAGCCTTGTCTGTTTCAAACTGATTTCCTATTGCTACCTCCTCAGTCCCTTTCCCACAGTGACACATCTGTGTCCTCTGGGGTCTCAGGAGAAAATTCCTCCCTTCTTCAATACCACCAGGAAAGGGAGTAGAGAAGCTCACCATGTGCCAGTCCTTACCTTTCCCAGTCATGATCTCCTAGCAAGAGTTCTGCAAGAAGGCATTGTCATCTCCATCTTACAGGATGAGGGTCAGAAAGTGTAAGCAATTTGCCCAAGTTTAAAAAGCCAACAAATGTAGAACTGAGACTTACATCCAGGTCTTTCTGACCACAAAAGTCACACTATTTCACCATGTTATCCTATTTTCTATGACATACAGGATCACACTCAAAAGTGATCAGTCTACCACTCAGAGATTTCCTTGATCAGGATCCAGTTTTATACAACCAGTTTCATATTAGCCCCAAACTCCATCCAGGCTCTCCTGATTTATGTCTTAAGGTAAGATGTATTGACACCCACTAGCCTGGAATACCCTTCTCTTCTGTCCCAAGTCTACCCATTCCTCAAGATTCACCACGTTCATTTTCCATAGGACCTTTCTGACACCTTGCCCCCAGTAATATTTGGGGGGAATCTCTTTAAAATATAGATTCAAACTCAGACAAACTGGAGTGTGGCCGGAGTCTCTGCATTTCTAACAAGGTGATGTCAGTGCACCACTGGGTACACGTGCATCCTTGTCCATGTACAGGATGCAAAGATAACTGGCTCTTTCCTAGGACAACTCCAGCAAACCAAACCTCACAGCTCAGGAGCCCAGTCACAGGTAAGGGGCAGAGCTGGCTTGGATGAATCACCTGAGGAGAAACTGTTAGAGAGCCAGCCACGATGTCCACTTCAGTTCCCCAGTAGGGCAGTGAGAAAATCCAGCACAAACCCCCCAGGAATGCCCGAGAGACATAAAAGTAATCACCAGCAGAAAAATCAACCCTTTTGACAGGGGAGATGATTTTATTTTTGACTACAGCTCATCTTGATTGGTTACTTGTTTGCAAAAAGACTTCCCTCTTGGATCCTTTCATTTTATGGAAGAATAATTGAGATGAGCACAGCATTATTTCAAATTCTCTTACTAGAATGGATTGTGAATCACCCTCTGTCATGACTGTGGCCAGTGGCCATTAGACCATACTTAATTTAGAGACTATTGCCATGACATGTTTCTGAGGTCAGCTAAAAGTTTCTAGGCATCCATAATTTAATTGGTTTCCTTCCAGTTTTGGGCTGTATGCGCTAAACAAAAACAATGCTGGGGGCGTCCCTGGTGGCTCAGTGGTTGAGAATCTGCCTGCCAATGCAGGGGACATGGGTTCGAGCCCTGGTCTGGGAGGATCCCACATGCCGCGGAGCAGCTAGACCCGTGAGCCACAACTACTGAGCCTGCGCGTCTGGAGCCTGTGCTCCGCAACAAGAGAGGCCGCGATAGTGAGAGGCCCGCGCACCGCGATGAAGAGTGGCCCCCGCTTGCCACAACTAGAGAAAGCCCTCGCACAGAAACGAAGACCCAACACAGCCAAGAATAAATAAATTAATTAATTAATTTAAAAAAAAGAAAAACAATGCTGGACATTAGTTAAAGGTAGTAAAAACAGACTTTCTTCAGTAACTACTGCAGTAGGGGAAAAGGACTTCAGTACAAAACCAAACTCAACTCTGATCCATGTAGAGGTGCAGAGCTGGAGTCAGGGTTTGAGCAAAGTCAGGAAAGGGGAAAATTACAAAAAGCAAGCGGCGGGGGTGGGGGGGCGGTGGTGGTGGTGGTGGGGGGTGTCAATGTGATTAGGCCACCTGGGAGTATTAACTGGCCCTTATGGAAGTGAGGCTTTTACCCTCCCACAGAGACTGGGAAAAAGGGGCCCTGTCTTCAGGTGTTGGTTGGAACAAACAGTAAATTCTTTAGTCAGCCTTGACTTTTCCCAGACAGGAACTTAAGGGGGGCTGGGTCATCCCAGGGACACAGCCTTGAGCTATTAGAAGCCATGTTAGTGTTTGTTCAAAGTCTTAGTGTTGGGGGTAGACAAAATCATTCGTGATGAGACAAAATCAACAGTTCTCAGATGTAACCTAAAGAAATCATGCTAATAATAACCTTAATATATACAGCTGTTATTACATGATTCCTCTTTTTCACTAAATTTATAATTTCATTTACTAATATAAAGTCAAATGAATACTACATATGAACTTTTTAATTGAGTAGAAGACTAATTGCACATTATGCCCCAGTAATCCCTGAAAATATTCCTAAGTAAGAGCATAATATGTACAGAACCAGCTCTAAAGGATAGCCATTTGGAACCATCTTTTTAAATGGAGGAGCAAGGTTTGGTGGATGCATAACTCAGATAGACAACTTTTGCCCACCAATTTTAAGTGGTGATAGGGAATCAAGGAGTTAGTCGTAAAAGCCTATAAATAGGCACTTGAACAAGTGAATATAGGATGGAAATTTTTATCATTCCTTTCACTGTAGGAAAATTATTGAGACAACTGAAATAAATGATCTCTGCTCTCTCTGGAGCTGTTAAAAGAATATGTGCCCAGTTAGTTATCAGAATGTTTTTCCAGTACACACATACTCTATGGAAATATATATATATGTATATATTTCTATATAGAAATATATATATATCTACACACATATATATGAAAATGTGAAAACCTCCATAAAGCTGACAAAAATGAAAAGCAATTCTAGAAAAATTGCCCATTATTCATTCATTACTGGTTGTAAAATGGTCTTATGTTTGCAATAGCAAGAAGCACTAGGTGGGAGAATATGTCATAGAAAAATAGAATAAATGTTTCACTAAATCAGATATTCCCTTGGTGAAATTGGTTCTGCACTGTATGCTGAAGCTTCAACAGGAAAAACCAAAGCCTCGTCTTGCTACAGATTGCATTTGGGCCTAGATGATGGCAGCAGATCTGGGTGAAAATTGAACAAAGCAATTTTAGGTAGGAATTTGCAAACGTATAATCGAATACCCAGTGCCTGGCACACAGTAGGCATTTTGGAGATATATGTTAAGTGGAGTTTTCAAAATGCCTATTTTGGTCACACGTAAATAAAGTATTTGAGATATTGAGTAATATTTACATTTCAAACTGTTGAATCAGCCCTAAATAGCATCTTTTTCAAAGAAATGATAAAGGGAAAGAAGCTCAGGTTGTTCAGTTACAAAGAAGCCATATTATCAATGTCATCCTTTCTCACTGTTACACAGAAGCATTGAATTTAATTGGATACTCCTGGCACCAAATCTTCCCTCTAAGAAGCATAGCTGAGATGGAAGAAAGAAGCCAGAATGGCCTCTGAAGAGCCAGACAAAGCTCCTGGAGTGAGAGCAGCAGGTTTAAAGCCCTTATCACAGAAGAAGCACCCTGAGCCCCAACCAAAGCTTATTTAATCTCATTTAGCACAGGATTTAAACAATTTTGTTTATCTGGTTTCTACGCCACAACTTAGAAGGGTTTTATATAACGTTAATTTCCTGGGCTGGAATTGTAGAGCATCATGCTTTAAGCAATACCAGGTCCCACTTTGGAACCTGTCTGTTTTTATCCCGAGTCCTAGTTCAGGACATCTGCCTCTCTCCCCAGTTGACTCCTTTGTATGATTGTTTACATCTCTAGCTCTTCTCTGATTAATGTTTGTATTCCTCTTTCCTTTAAAACTTTTTCCTAACCTTGATGCTGCGGGTATACAATAAATGCTCGTTAAATATTATTAATCGAAAATAGAGCATGAGAAGATTTGATGTCCTGCTGGAAGCAGCAAGAAGTCACGTATGGCTGGTGACAGTGTAGGAAGAAACTAAAATCAAAGGGCTGATGCATGAGGAAGCCCATTTATATGGGACTGACCCTTTGGTGTAGGGAGAAAGAGCTCTGCCCACGCGCACCTCTGGAGCCCTGGAGTACTGCGTGGAGATTCAGAGGAATACGGTACCTGGTGCTTAGAACCACCACACTGTCTTCTGAAGGTTTAAATGAGGAGCTATGTGCTGGGCTTACAGAGGCATGGGAAAAATGAGAGGCCATTTTTCTATCAAATTGGCAAAGATGTTTTCTTAAGATCAATCCCAGTGCCGCTAAGGGCACAGTAAAATAGGTATGCTTATAAACTGTTGGGTGGTGCAAACAGTTTTACGTTTTAAAAAGTTGTATGCTGTTTAAAAACAGTTTTTAAAAGTTTTAAGCACAATGCAAGATGCTTGCAAAAATGTATGACAGGATGTTTACTGCAGTATTAACACTTACTATGAAAACTGCCCATCAATAGAGAAATATTGACCAACAAAGATTTGTAAAAATTAAATTAGAATATTTCAATATAATATAAATGTACACACGTACATTAAAAGGATGCACGTACATGTGAAAAGGTATAGATTAAGGTATAGATTAAGATATAGATTAGTGGTTGGTAGGGTCACAGATAGCTTTTATTTCCTTCTTTATAATTCTGTGTTTTCCAAATTTTCACCAATAGATATGAATTAATTTACTAATTACAAACAAGGAGGAATTTTCTTTGTGTGTGTTCAGAGGCAAGCTTTAGCTATATGGAAAATTCATTTATGTAGAGAAACCAATTCGTTGTCCATACTATTATAGACCCTTAAGAACTGTCTGCTATGTGCCTGATATCTGTTAGGTCCTGAATATTCAAAGACAAAATACATGATCCCTGCCCTCATGGAGCTTAGACTCTATGAGGAGACAAGTTTTCACTCTAACGTTTACTGAACATTCACTGGTGATAGGCATTTTATTTAGTTTATCTCATTTAACCCCCATGATAATTCTTTGAAATAAATATTATTTTTCTCTTCATAGCGAGAAGCTGAGGCTTAGAGAGGTCAAGTGACTTGCTCAAGATCACAGCCAGTAAGTAATAAAGGAGAGCTTCAAGCCCAGGCAGACCAGTTCTAGATGCTCTTCTTCAACAAGACTGTCTCAAACAACTGTAATTAAGGAGATATATGCTAGGATGGAGGTAAATACAGAGTGTTACTGGAGCACTTAGGACATGTTTCTAACCCATAGTTAGTGGAGAAAAGGATGGGGAAGGCTTCCTGGAGGAGGTGTTATTTTCACAGAATAGAATGTTTATAGGAGTTGGGGTTAGGATAGGAGCAAAAGGGGGTTCCAGGCAGAAGCCACATGCACCCGCGATCAGAGGCTGGAGAGAAGGGGGCACACTCTGCAGCCACGCACGTGGTTCCCTTCTGGCTGCAGCAGGGTGCGAGGGGGCGTGAGGATCAGAGAGCAAGACTGGGATCTCAGAGCAAAGGGACACACTTGCCTCATCCTACGCTATTGTGCAAAATGAAAATCTCTCTTAGTTTCCACTAGTGGGTAAAGAAAAGGGTTAAGCAGGCTTTAAAAATCCCATCCTTGTTTGACTGATTACTGCCATGGTAACCCAGCAGCAGCCAACACTTGTCAAGGCCTCTTCTTTGGATACAGTAATAAACAGTGATAAAACATTACCTCAAGGCTTTATATTTTTGCCATCAGTTAAAATTCTGTTCTTGGCTATGGTGAAGACTTCTTCAAATCACAGCCAAAAAAAAAAAAAAAAAAGAGAGAGAGAGAGAGAGAAAAGAAAAGAAAGCAAGGGAGAGAAAGGTATATTTTTAAATAATGTACTGGAAATACTTTATGCATATGCTTTAAGAATTCAAAGCCCTTAACATCTTAGGCCCTTGAAAAGGCCAAAAACCTTAACAAGGTAGAGAGTTCTGAAAGGGCTTTCTCCCTCCTAAAATAAAGACTTTCTCCCTCCTAAGAATAAACAATGACGCTGCGTTTTGTAGCTTCACGAAGCATTAGCTCCATTATGCCTGTAATGATTTCTGTGGAGGTGAAAAGCCGCTCCCTCACCCCTCCTTTCCCTGGTAACTCTGGCTGAAAGAAAGGAGCCCAGGCTCCCCATTATAGCTGTGTGACAGCTGTGCGATGGGTGGGAACTTGTTTCTAAAACAACCCACAAATATTTAGATTTGGTACCATTCTGAAATCTCTCTCCACTCAGGCAGCTACTCTTCTTCCAAGAGGCAATTCCTTAGGGTAACTGAAGGCTCTTCAGCTTTGAGAGGAGTCTCAGCTGGGTCCAAGTCATGGCTCCCACTCCTTCTAGCATCTTCCCTTTCAAACCTTACCCAACCTCCAGGAGCTCAGTTTTCTGCTTTGTAAAACGGGCTTTATACCTCTTCTTTGCAGTAGAGCTGAAAGGACTGGGGCTGAGGAATGTAAATGCGGTGGGCGCACATATACTATATCTTCTACCATCAGTAGCTATTATTATGTATTTAGAGTCACAAACTCAAATGATAAGTTAGATAATAAAACACTGTGAAATAGCCTAGGCAAAACGTTTTCAACCCCCAGTTCATGTATCATAGTTCATACATTCTTAGCCTCGCTGTTTTTCATGTCTTAACGTTTCTGAAATTGGGATGTATCTTACAATTGGCAATGATTTTCCTTACTTAGTGGATCATAAAATAGTGGAGCATCTTACCGTGGAGGAAGTCTCAGATTAGATGAAATAGGGTAATCCCTTTCAGCCTATGGAGCATTTGACTTTGGTTCCAGGCCAACAGATAAAAGAAGCAGCCAACCCCTACTCTTATTCAATAAATCCCTGACAGAGAAGATAAGATTCATGGCAAGGACCCATCTCATCTTTCTGAGCTGTTGCAACCTGGCAACACATCTGTTCCTAAGAAAAGACACATCAGAATCATCCATCTATTCAGTCTCCTATGTAATCCATACCATCTGGTGGCACCTTTCAGTATCTCCTCAACTGTTCTTCTCCCCACCACACGTGCTGCTGCTAAAACTAAACAAAACAGAAAAAGACTTTAGTTTGAGATTTTCAAAGCTGTTTCTAAAGTGAAACCAGGCAAGAATGTGATGAATGTAATTTTCCAGCCTTGTAGAAACACGTTGACAACAGCAGCATGGCTTACTGCACACACACACGTATCCCTCTGTCCCATATTATGGAGCTCTGCCTTGAGGCTTCAGGAACCCCCAAAATCAGAGCTCTAAGGGAATGTAGGTGGGTGGGACTCTAGAGTAGCTGGTGTCACCTGCTTGGGAACAGGAGATGCACACACACGCGCGTGCACGCATGCGCGCGC
>NC_041219.1:91299349-91347487 GCF_002837175.3 Physeter macrocephalus
CCGGACGCGCAGGCTCAGCGGCCATGGCTCACGGGCCCAGCCGCTCCGCGGCATGTGGGATCTTCCCGGACCGGGGCACGAACCCGTGTCCCCTGCATCGGCAGGCGGATTCTCAACCACTGCACCACCAGGGAAGCTCCACACACACTTTTATAGGTAACAGAACAAGACTGTGAAACGGGTTAGTAGATATTTGCCTGGGAAACCAACCTGCAAGGGCGCTAAAATATCATTGGCATAAATCAAAACTAGGAGACCTGCTAACTCGGGTGTTTGACAGCAACTCTACATGGTGGCTAAAATGCCAAGTTGGTTCCATGCCCACTAAAGGAGATACTGACTCCTAGGAGAAATAGTTCAAAACCAAAACTCCCTACAGGGGCTAAACCTGTTTGAAATGAGTATTTGCGTGGTGCTCACGGGCAAGTCACATAGTGCAGTTATGGCATCGGCCACCAATCCTAACATCCCGGCCACTGAAAGTAGGGCTTGGGGTCAGTAAGTTCAAACAACTGTCAAGAGCAGCCCTCCTTGTGAACGAACGAGTTAGCCTGCTACTGTTTCATGGTTTCTAGTTGATGATACCAGTCTACATGTGTCAGATGGTTTGGAACAAAGAGCAGTCAGTGCCTGGCTCACAAGAGGTATAGAAATGGGAGAGACCTTGGAGAACTGTCTTCCAGCAACAACATGGTAACGTGGCATAGTGGAATATAGTAGAGCGGCTCCCACCCCGCTAAACAAACATAGTGAACTACGTATGAGAACAAACATATTGAAACATGTACTGAAAGAATATGCGTGTGAAGAGGCATAGATTATAGCCTGCCTAGGAAGTTCACGTGGTCCAGCTGTGGTCTGGAGCAGTGCGGGGTTAGTCTTTCCACGGGAATGAACTTGAATGAAAAGGTCAATTCACAGAGAAGGGAATAGGACAAAGGAAACACTGATTAGTTCTTTTCCCTTTTTATTCAGAGACCACCTATTATATATTTCATAATTCAGTGGGGAGAATAAATCTGGATGCTTAAAAGTAGTTGGAAGAATCTTAGCCTAAAGGCAATGCAAGGGTTCACCATTCAGCTATGGAGAGCAAACTGTTTCTTCTTTCAGCACAGATGGCTTTTCCTTTCTTTTGGCTATATCTAGCAGTTCCTGGTCCTCATACTTCAAGGACTTGAATTGGTAGATAAAGCCAGTTACCAGATTTGAGATGACTAGAACTCCAGTCATTTTGAATTTATATATCAAATTATCTATAAAATATACACGGAGAGAACATTTTCTGCAGTTTTAAAGTGTATAATTCAGCTATAACTTCAGTTTCTAAATTCTAAGCATTTTCTCCTTTTCCTAGAATTAGTACATTTGATTTCAGTCCCTAGGTAATAATAATTTTCTTTATAACTTTTACTAATTGGCAGTCTAATGCTATTTGAGAAGGTAACGTTGATATAATAGTCCTCCCTCAGCATCTGTGGGGGATTGGTGCCAGGACCCACCTGGGAGACCAAAATCTGTAGCTGCTCAAGACACTTATGTAAAATGGCATAGTATTTGCATATAACCTAAGCACATTCTCCTTATACCTAATACAATGTAACTGCTATGTAAGTAGTTGCTAATGCATGGCAAATTTAAGTTTTCCTTTTGGGAATTTTCTGGAATTTTTTTCCAAAACATTTTAATGCACAGTTGATTAAATCCACAGATATGGAACCTGTAGATATGGAGAGTCGACTGCACAGTTAACTAATCTTCAGACCTTATTCCAATACTGTATCTCCAGTTGTTCTCTTTCAGGTCCAAAATTCAATTCAGGATCCCACACTGCAAGTAGTTTTCATGTTTCCTTAGTCCTCTCCAATCTGAAACAATTCTTCAGTTAAAAAAAAAAGACCTTGACATATTGAAGAGTCCTTCAGTTTGAGTTGGTTTAACGTTTTTTCATGATTATACAGAGATTACTCATTTTTGTCAAGAAGACTACAGAAGTGATAATACGTCTTCTTAGTGCAGCATATGAGGACATATGTGATGTCAGAATGCCTCATAATTGGTGATGTTGACTTTGATCCTTCGGTTAAGGTTTCTCCACCATAAAGTTATGATTTTTCCCATGTAACTAATAAGTATCTTGCAGGGAGATACTTTGAGACTATGCAGATATCCTATTTCTCATCATGGTGTTGCCCACTAATTTCACCATCTGTCAACATTGCCAGCCTGCAACCCTTACTACTGTTTACTCTGGTGTTTGCTAAAGAGTGATTTTCTATTTCCATTATGCTTTCAGCATTTATTAATTGGAATTCTACTGTAAAGAACAATTGAATAATTTATTTCTATTAGTGCATACTCATGGATATTTATTTTATTTTCTTGCTCAATTTGTTCCATGTTTGGCCCTTGGTAGCTCCTTTAAATTGGCTCCTATATTCTTTTGACATGCTCCCATCATTTTTTTAAGCACTGCCATATTTTTTGAGACCACAAATAGCCCAGGCTCATCCTTTACTTCTCCTCTCCAGCCCTGGAATTGGCCATTTTTCCAAGGAGCCCTGGCTCCTTTTATTAGAGAATGATGATTAGAAACCAAAATCTTGTGGGTGTCAGGTGTGCTCATCATTACTGGGTGTCATTGCTTACAGGCCGTTTCAGCAAACAGAACTAGGATGTATATGTATGTGTACACACAGACATATGTCTATCTATCTATCTATCTATCTATCACCATGATTCTCATTGGTATCTCTGACTCTAGTACGACATGACAAGTTTCATTATAGTCTCCCCCCTTTCCTTATTTGTATCTTCTTTCTCCTCAGTTAAGACACCTGACTCTCATTATCCACAATCTAGTTATTTATTTGCACAATCCTGTAATGCACATAAAGTAATTTCAGAGTTGCTTAACCCATACCTCTGTGAAAAACAAATTTATCAATTCAAATAAAATATTTCTGTATAGTTCTTTTTGCTTTTAGCTTTATGGTACATGATGGTTTATTTCATGTGTCAACTTGATTGGGCCATGCAGGGGGTACCAAGATATGATTAAATGTTATTTCTAGGTGTGTCTGTGAAGCTATTTCTGAAGGAGATTAACATTTGAATCAGTAGACTGAGCAAAGCAGATTGCCCTCCCCAGTGTGGGAGCCAGATGCAATCTATTGAAGGCCCAAATAGAATAAAGAGCTGAGAGAAATAATTCTTTCTCCTTGCCTATCTTCGAGCTGGGACATCGGTTTTCTCCTGCCTTTGGACTGAGACTCAGACTAGAACTTACTGCATCAGCTCTCCTGGTTCTTAGGCCTTTGCACTCAAACTGGACCTCTACCATCGGCTCTCCCAGGTCTCCAACTTGTGGACTACAGGTCCTGGACTTCTCAGCCTCTATAACCATGTGAGGCAAATCCTTACAATAAATCATAGATGGATAGATAGATAGATAGACAGACCTCATGGTATATATTTCTACCTTTATATCTATTTATATCTTCTCCTATTGGTTCTGTTTCTCTGGAGAACCCGGATTACTAATCTTCCATATATAGTCAAAATACTCTTTTGCAAAATCACTTAGGTTAATGCTTTCTTCTGTACTCCCTTCATTGTGGTTCTATTGTTCATCTGTAATTGTACCTTTCTTACCCCTTACATTCCTTTGAAAAAGTGAGTGAGATCATATCTGCACAAAACCCTCCAGGACTTCTCCTCTCACTCTAAGTCAAATTAGAAGATATTCCCTAATGTAAAGCCATGCATGAGCTGGCCTCCTTATGCCTCTCTGACCTGATCTCCTTACCCCCCAACCCTTTGCTCACTGCTGTCCAGTCACACTGGCCTCCTTGCTGTTCCATCAACACCCCCCACACACTCCCACCTCCGTGCCTTTGCACATGCTCTCTGGCAGACATCAAGATGGCTGAGGCCTCGCTTCCTTCAGGCTTCCTGAGGCACCTTATTTACCGAGTTCTCTGTCTGTCTTAGTTACAAGAATGTGAGTTCCACGAGGGCTTTGTTCTGTTCACTGCCATACTTCCTGACCTAGAACAGTACCTGGAACTTAGTTGGAACTTATATGTATATATATGTGTATTTGTGTTGAATGTTTGTTGAATTAACCTGCTTCATATTTCTTTAAGAAAATATCTTCGATGCTTTAGATGTCAAGGACGAGTGTCAGCTGATGATACATTGCCAGCATAAGGACTGACAATCTGTATTTCTGCCTCACGTGCATGTTCCAGTAACTGTGCCAGTGCAGTATGTGATTCAATCTTATTCATTAGAATGTTTGCCTTCAATATACTCCTCCACATCTCTTCTAATAGCTGCCTGTCCTTATACAAAGGAAATATGGGTTTTTCCTCCTAAACTCTCGCAATAAACATATTCTATTTTAAAATCCGAAAAAAGCGCAAAAGCTATGAAAACAAGAAGCTCATATGTTAAAGTGTAAGTACTTGTCATAGAACTACTGTGATGCCTTCCTCCCTCCTCATGCTCCTGAGGAACCTTTCAGGCTGACAGGCTTCAGCATCAACTTTTAAAGCATCTGTCTGAGAAAATGATCATGAAGCATATTTGCTCCTACAGATAGGCCATCTACTATTGTGCAAGCCAGCCGATAAAAAGACAGTTATCCCCAATCATCCATCAGGGAGCAGCAGAATAAGGAAATAATAACAGGTAGAGAAAGTGTGAGGCTACTATTATGCCAGTTTTCAGGGAACCTGACAAAGGGAGAGAGAAGTGTGAAGAAAAAGGAATTGAGCTCTAATAGCAGGTGAGGATGTCAACGTCTCTTCCTGCATTGAAACGCAGTGACTTTGGGGGGTATCGCTCTGGAGGGGAAGCACTTAAGAAAAGTGAAATGTATCGTCAGTTCTAGGTTTAGGGTGTTTGGAAGCCAGACACAAAATACCAAATTATGAAAGCAATTGAGTAATGTCTAAACTGAGAAATAATAGCTGGAAAGTTGTTTCCACCATTTGAGAGCACAGATTTATTTCTGTAAATTGAAAAGACCAGGAATAGCCAAAGGGATTGTGAGAGTCATGGAATCTTCCACTGAGTTCCACGGGGGGGGGAGATTCTCAGCAATCCCATCTCTGATGGAATGTTACCAAACCTGAAGGTATGCCGACAATGGAAAAATGAAATGCGGAAGGGGAAGACAAAAGGGGGACAGAAAGTCCTGATTTTGAAAATCTCACTGGATAAAGGAAAGACTCTTAAGGGGGACAAATGTTGAACACTGCTGTGGTCTGTCTGGTAACAGAGATATGTCTGAGATTTAAGGGACTCCAGTCAGCAGCATGAGAATCTGGCCAATGGGGTAGGCATATCTGGATTAATGATGAAGAAATCTGTGAAACAGAGGGCATGTTTCCTTCCTAAAGTAGAGGGCTTTCCTTTAGGGAGAACACCTGAACAAAAAATGGGAAAATAGACCTTATATGAGCATCAAACATGGCTCTTCAAGACTTTTTTTTTTTTTTTTTTTTTTCCTCCTAGGAATCAATTACCTCCAGGAAACTGAGGCAACACAAATGACCTCTGGGGTGCCCCTGAGGGCCAGAGATTTCAGAAGCTGCAGAGAATTGCCTTTGCTGTGCTTTTCTACCTGGGAATTTGCTACAGCAGACAGCTTTGGTTGCCTACCCGATAGCAATTCCCTACTCACTATTTTCTAACAGACCCTGAATTTGTTCTAGTGTCTATACTTCTCCAAGAATCCATAGGCTTTAGGGAATGCTGGCCCCATTCCCAGTCCTGTGTTTGATTATACTAACCCAGTGGGAAAAAAATGTGCATTGTTTGCTAGTGATTGGCTTTGGAAGAGGCAGTTTTGGCCAGCAGGACATAAAGGGAAGCTGATAAGGGAGGCTTCTGGGAAAAGTTTCTTAACTCCTTAAAAGAGACACAAGGAAAAGTCCCATTTTTGTGTCTGTGTAATGGATTGTGAAGATGTGATGCCTGAACCTGCTATAGCCATTTATTCTTTAAAAATTTTTTTAAATTTTTATACAATTTTTAGAGGCTGCTTTCCATTTACAGTTATTACAAAATATTGGCTATATTCCCCACATTGTACAATACGTCCTTGAGCCTACCTTACACCCAATAGTTTGTACCTCCCAGTGCCACCCCTATATTGCCCCTCTCCCCTCCCCACTAGTAACCACTAGTTTGTTCTTACTATAGCCATTTTTAAACCATGAGGAAATCTAACCAACAGGCTCAGGATGGAAAAGCTGAAGAAAGAACTTGGGTTTTTTGGTGTTGTTGTCAAGGAGCTGAATCGAACCCTGGGGCTGTGCTCCCTTGGGGCTTCTTGTTATGTGAGATGATAAATCCATTAGCTGTTTCAGCCATGCTGAGTTGAGTTTTCTGTTGCCCGAGTCCTACCTCTTTCGTCTTCTTACTCTAATAATGAAATTTTGAACATGCTAGCAAGAAAATCCTTACTTCAGAGTAGATTGCTGAGAAATATTAAGTCCTCTCTCCCTTTCACTCCGTGGGAGGTCTCCCAGAGTGGGGACAGTGTGACACTCCCAGAATGCTAAAGGGCCCAGAGGAGAGGCAAGAGATCCCATCGCAGCTAGGTTCCAAGGCAGACCTTCCTGGTTCCAGAAACCCACTGCAATAGCAGAAATACCCATTGGCTCGGAGGATTGACGCACGGACCAAATTTAGAAGTTGATATTCAGGCTCACATTTGGGCCGAGTCTGCCTCTTAGTTGCCTCTTGCTGTGCTCTGATATCGTTAAGAGCCCAGATACTATGCCTCGCCTGTGCAGTGGAGGATTAGCTCAGCAGAGTTGGGGGTGCTCAAACCTTGCACATTTTAAAGAATGGACTGGCCTTAACTGACTCCAGGGAGATAACCTCTGAGCCCTTGGAATATCCTTCCCGATAAGAGTGCCTTTGTATAACTGAGACCTTGAGCCACACCAGATAATTTGTGTTAACGAGGTGATTTATGGAGAACGCCTGCTTAGTTGACCTGTGGCCTTGGACCACGAGGTACCAGTGTGACATGTGGAGGCCTGAACACTGAGCAATTCAGGTCAGTCATTCAGGTGCTCCATGCCTATGTGACTGAACCCCAATAAAAACCTTGGACACCAAGGCTCGGGTGGGCCCCTTGGTCGGCAATAGTACTTTGTGCGTCATCACACATCGTTGCTGGGAGAATTAAGGGCTGCCTTTCCAACAACCCCGGGTGAGGACAACCGGAAGCTTGTGCCTGATTTCCCTTGGACTCTGCCTTTGGCTTTACTAACTTTAATCTGTATCCTTTCACTGTAATAAACCATTACCATGTGTATAACAGCTTTTCTGAGCTCTGTGAGTCCCTCTAGTGAATCACTGAACCTGAGGGTGGTCTTGCAGAATCCTCAAAACTCCTGCTACACCAAAACTTAACATTTCTTTTGGAATCGCTTATATTCTTTCCAGAGTCACAGATCAACTCAATATTATACTGGGTTAATTGGTTTACCGGCAAGAGCACTGAGACACAGCGGACTTGGATTCACATCCTGGTTTCATGACATGGTGGTGGGGGGCCTTGGGGAAGGCACAGATCTTCTCTAATCTGCCTTCTTTTGCCAAATGGGACAATATCTGCTCCACTACAATGGGTTGTTGTGTGGAGCACATCAGATAATGCATGTGACAACACTTTGAAAATTGTAGGGACTTTTAATCGTTAGGTGTTCTATATACTTTTAATACTTGACACAAAAGTGGAATCTTAATAGCTAACATTGAGGGCTGAATTTGTGCCAGGCATTTTCATATAGTGGCTCATTTAATCCCCACTCTAGCATCTGCCTCATGTTATATGTGTAGGAAACTTTGTGAGGAGGAAATTAAACAACCTTCCCAAGACTCTATAACTGGTAAAGAGCAAACAGGAACTCAAAACACAGTCTTCTGATTGCAGAGCTCGAGTGATCCACCATTTTATAGTGTAATTCCATCCTTTCAAGTACGTCCAGCAAATTCAGTCTCTTAAATACGAAACCCCTTAGACATGTGCAGTCTGTCATCTGAAAGTACCGAGAATGTCTTAGAAACCGCCCCTAAATCAAGGACACTTTATGAAATACACCACTCTTACCTAAGAACTTTCTGTTTTGTTTTGTTTTGGGTAACGATATTTAGCAAGTAAACATATCTTGGCTCATATCTTAGGGACACACCAGCCAACAACACTACAGGAGAAGGGGGGCTCGCTGTCTTTGCTCCCTTTTCATGTTTATCCAGGTATTTTGGACAAATTTTCCTTTTTGCATACAACTGCCACCATCATGAGCGGAAAAATCTATTATATCATCTGTCAAATATGTGAAGCATTTTCCACTGTCTTCTGACATAACTAAAAATCTCGATTGTGAAACACACCTTCAGTATTTCAGTCTTGGTTGTTTTTTCTCTGTGGGTCAAGATGGAGACCGGATATCACTGCATTTCACTGACTGAATGAGGAGGGAGGTTTTGGGTACAGATATTAATGCATAAAACAGAGTTGAAAGTGACAACATATTTTGTTGTCCCTGACACTTTGCTACACATTTCTTGGCAGCCCAAGATGCCAGGGGCATAAGAGACAAGGTAATATAGGTCAAGAATCCTTGGGCTTTCAAACCCACATGTTAACCTGAATTACAAACAAATAGGTCTTAAAACTCTCTACTTATTTAAAATGTATTATGGATTTGTTTTGGAATCTGTGTTTGCTGCATTATGTGTTGACGATGTTGTCAGGCATTAAATTTAAATGATTATGATGACGTAGCAGAAACAAAACAGGATTCTTTTTCAGAAAACATCAATGCACTATTGAAAATCCAGATTGCTCAAGAAGTAAAATTCCTTGTTAGTATGCAGTAACATAGGCAAGGCGGTCTTTTAATCCTGTGAGTTTGTTCAGAATCAGAAAAGGAATGTTTCTTTCCTTTTCAAGCTATGGTTTTCAAACACCCTGGCAGGATGAATTTTGACCAGCTTTTGTTGTAACAAGAGTAGTAACTTCAATACACGTATGTACCACCATGCACATGCAGGACCCCCATGTATACTCCCCTCTCATACCAGACACACCTGCATACATGACACACCATACACACACCACACCACATACATACATACACAACATATACACAAACATCACACAAACACAAGACTTTTCTACAGATGCACCAAACACACCATACCACACACACATTCCCTCTCACACCAAGCACACACCCTGCTGCACTTACCCCTCACAAATGCGATCTAGCCACTGGCTACCTCCTGACCTACTTTCCAACCCTCTCTCTATTGTTTTCTGTACTTGAGCTACACCCTCCCCCTTGCCACTTCTTGAACAAGCCAAACACACTCCTGTCTTTGCATCTGCAGTTTCCTCTGCTGAGTTTCTCTTTCCCGGACATGCACATGGCTTACTCAGCTTTCCTAAGAAAGCCCTTCCCTGACCCCGTAATCAGGGTAGCGCACAGATCTCTGTGTTGTCTGTCCCTCCCCATCACTCTCCAGATTGGCCTTAATTTATCTATATTCTTAATCCCAACCACAAGATGTGAATGAGCCTTAGAAATAATTGAATCTAGTTTAACACTCTCATTTTCCAGATAACAAAATGGAAATCTCAAAAAGGAGAAGTAACTTGTCCAAAGTTACACAAATCATTCATTCATCCATCAGCAAATATTTAGTAAGCTCCTATGTGCCGACTCTGTTCTAAGTACTGGTTATCAGAAGGGTACAAAAAGGGCAAGGAAACTTACATTCTATTCAGGGAGATAGGTAATAAACAAATAAACACATCGCATAATGTTAGGTAGTGATTAATACTTAAAAAAAAAAAATCCAGGAGGAAGGAAAAAGGAGCCAGAAGTAAGAAAGAGCCAGGAATAGTTGAGAAACATTATCCCGAAGGCACATGGAGATACAGTCTGTCGGAAATTCTCCAGATGTTAAAACATCTGCTCATTCAAGATGGTAGCCAGGTGGCAGGCTAACTCATGAATACAGAAAGTTTAGCAAGGGGTTCCTTCACATTTGAAAAGGAGGCATAGTTTCTGAATCTAGGCTCAAGGCAAGAATCCTGTAAAAGACCCTTAGATGGTTTAATGACTTTCACTGTAGCAATAATTGCAGTTAAGATAATGGTGGAATCTGGAGTGAATTCACTCAAAACACTGTGCAGAATGAACCATCGTAGAGTTGAGATACTCTTGTTAATGTCAATTACTGATAGCGGCTAGAGCTGACTAGAAATCCAGCAACACAGATTCTTCTGAGAAAATCATCAACAGTCTAAAAGTGGGAGCCAAGTTACTGAAAGGCGGGACCTTTCATGCCTTGGTCATGCACAGGCAAGACCAGAATCAGACTACTCATCTAGGAATGTCCTAACATATACTCATTCTGGAAGGTCAAAGTCCACTGGTGCCATCGTAAGATGTGGCCAAATGATATAAAGGCTAAAAATGGCAGACCAGATCTGAAAAAGGAAGAGAGCGAAAAGCAACAGAAAATAATTTCTTTCTCTCCTCATTCGTGAGGTTCTATACAGGAGGCAGGCACCGAATAGAAACATCTGAGTGTGTGGGTACACGTGTGGGCATGCATGTATATTTGTGTGCGTGTGTGTGTGTGTGTGTGTGTGTAAAAGAGAGGAAGGAACAGACATATTTTGGAGGAGCCCCTACATGTTTAATGATATGTCCTGTCTGCCATGTCTGGCACACTTCACCCAACTCATTATCTTTGGAAGGAAAGAATTCTCTTAGGAATGGTAGCCTGGGCTTTTATGCTACATGAACCTCCAGAATGAGGGCTGCTTCTCAGATCATCAGAACTGTTCACTGGCAATTTCAACAAAATAGGCCATTTGCACTTAAATTACAGGGCTCTCTTCAGTGACAAGGTTTGAGGGTTTCTGAATAAAGTTTCAAATCTCTAAAGTGGCTCAAACCTCTCAGCTTCAGTATAAACATCTCTGGGTACAATGTACATTTTTGGGACTATATAATCCTTGTAATTTTAAGCATTAAAAAGATTCCTTTTTTGAACGACGAAAAAGTTTTCCCTAAATGTTTAAAAATTAGACTAGGAACATTTTAGAAATACTTTTTATATAGAAATCTATCTAATAGCATTATTGTAGAGCTTACTTTATATACATTAAATCTTTTATTTCCTATAACAGATAAATCATTTTTGCAAAGGACTGCTTTGGATCTGTTGATGATTCCAATTCTGATCATTTCTATGTCTGAAGATATATATTGAATATGTTAGCATAAGGAGCTAAAATGTGCACATTTAATCAAAATATGTCATTGTTTAAATATGAAGGAAATAAAGTGAAATTAAGGGAATGTTGATACCCACTTCATGAAAAAAATTTGTATTAGGTTTTGTAATCAGTACCATGATCTTTCACAAGCTGGAGAATAAACCGGAAGCCAATGAGACATTACAGAATGTAATCTACAGATATGTGACTTTCCAACAGTTAAAGTAATTCAGAGGGTCATATGGATTACAAAATGTTTTACCGTGAGTTCTTTTAATTCACAAAATAACCTATTTGATAGGTAGAAAGTTATTATATTCATTTTATAGATGAGAAAACTGAAACAGGGAACCTGAGGGAGTTACTCAAGGTTGCATGGCAAGAAAGTGATAGAGACAGGTGCAGAATCCAAGTTTACTGACCCTAATCATGATGGCCATTCTTCAACCTGCCTGTCTTGCTGTACTAATGCTTTACCTTCCAATATAAGTTGATACCATTTTAACTGAAGGAGTTGCTTAATACTATTTCACAATGACACTGAGATGCTCAAAACAGAACACAAAAATTGTCAGAAACATCACTTAAAATTTGGAAGATTCAGGATTCTGAAAGATATTGAAGAGCTACATGAAAGACACTCTTTGAAGTTCTGGTGTGCAAGTTTTTTGTTTTATAAATTTATTTATTTATTTATTGGCTGTGTTGGGTCTTCCTTGCTGTGCGTGGGCTTTCTCTAGTTGCGGTGAGTGGTGTGCAAGTTTTATGCAGATTATAAAGGCATGAATATTTGGTTGCTTTCCCAACTCTGATGGATCAAATTTCCCTTGGGTACATCATGCTGCCTTCTTACTGTTTACTTATCCTTTAAAGTAAGTGATAGTCTGGCTTTTGTCATCTCCCATATCTCATTTTTAAATGGAATCAGGCTGAAATTCTTTTTTTTTAAAGGGCTTAATAATTCCATCTGCTAAGAGGAAAGAAGAGTATAATTTATTTTTACCATTAAATCTTTTGACAGATGGAAAGCCTAATTTTCTTGATTTATAAAGAGCTCATTCAGATAAATTAAAAGGTGAGCAAACCAATAGAAAAATGGGCAAAAGATATGATCATGAATCTTATAGTACAAAACCACAAATGGCCAATAAACATATGAAAGATGCTTATAATGAAAGAAGTAAATAGCAAAACAATGAGGTACTTATCAACTTAGAAAAAAAAAAAGTTGGATAGTACTCACTCCTGGCGAAGGTATGAGGGAAAAAAGACTCTTGTGTCCTATTGGTGAAAGTGTAAATTTGAATGCCCTTCTGGTGAGCAATTTGGCATTGTCTATAAAAATTTTAATTGCATATATATATCTTTTAAAAGAACAATCTCTTTTTTTTTAAACATCTTTATTGGAGTATAATTGCTTTACAATGTTGTGTTAGTTTCTGCCGTATAACAAAGTGAATCAGCTATACATGTACATATATCCACATATCTCCTCCCTCTTGCGTCTCCCTCCCACCCTCCCTATCCCACCCCTCTAGGTGGTCACAAAGCACCGAGCTGATCTCCCTGTGCTATGCGGCTGCTTCCCACTAGCTATCTATTTTACACTTGGTAGTGTATATATGTCAATGCCACTCTCTCGCTTCGTCCCAGCTTACCCTTACCCCTCTCTATGTCCTCAAGTCCATTAATCCCATTGTATGAATCTTAGTATAAGGATATATTGATGGAGTTCACCTAGATCTATGTATATCAAACTTTATTAATTACAGCATTATTTGTAATGGCTAAAAACTCTAAACAACCAATTCCTATCAGTAGGGAATTGGTGAAATAAAAAACAGACAAATCCATAGAAGCAAATACTGATGACTAAAAGATAATGTAAATCTGTATATGGAATGACTTTCAATATTTGGTAATAAGTTGAAAAACAAGTAAAGAGGTGTGTATAGTATGATCCCTATTCTATAGATTAAAAAAGAGAAATAAACAGAAAAATAGACATAAACACATGTACATGTGTATATGCATATGTGTATCCTTTTGTGTCATGGATGAATCACAAGACATTATTCAATAGCAGTTACTTTTAGGTCAAAGATTGGGTGGGATGGAGTCAATCTGGGGGGGAGGGGTTGCTTGTTTTTTTCATTTTGTACAGTTTTTGCCCTGTTTGAATTTCCTGTTTTCTAACCAGACATTTGTATTATTTTCTGTGTGGTGTATTATTTAAGTGTTAATAAGAGATTCCTTCTCTACATTTCACTGAATTGAAAAAAAAAAAGAAGGAAGAAAAAGAGAAAGGAAGGAAGGCGTTCCATGTTGATAAGGAAACAAACACATAAAGCCCTGTCCACAAAGTAAATTCACAATATCTCCTGTCCTAATCTAATGAAGGCCTTGCATTCTAAATCTCCTCTTTATTTTCCCATGTGGCACAAAATGCCCATCATGTTATGGAATACTTCCTTGAGCATCTGAAGATGCTCTCACTTCTGGATTGACCATTCACGTCATGAAGCAGTCAGGGATCTCAGTCACTGGAAATTGTATCTTGAAAGTCACTATTAGGATTTTCTTTCTTTCCCTTGCCCTGGCAAGTAAGATACCTGATGTGAGGCGTCTTATGCTAGAACCGCAATACTGGTCTTCAGAGAACAGTGAGGTACTTTATATGCAAAAGGATTTTTATTAGTGGACACTCTGAGTTGTGACAAAGACAATATCCTTGACTAACCCGTGTTCAGGCTCCTCTGAGCCCTGTTCTCCAACAGACTGCAGCCTTGGCCTATAAAACTTGCAGGCTCTCAGAACAAGTGATTTTGTCCACTCCTGCCCTGCTCCCTCCACCACCAAGAGCCTTAAACAAACACTAGCACAGTTTCTAACAGCTCAAGTCTGCACTCCTTTTCAAAGTATCTGCCTGAAAAAGCCTAGTGCTTCCAGGAGAATTTACTGTTTGTTCCTGGCCGAAACCTGGTAATTGGTAGACAGGCTCTTGCACCCCCTCTTTGAGCAGACACTTTAGAAAGCTTGCAATTATAAATCCTTTCTCTGCCCTTTGAGATGTAATTCTACTACGTTTCTTCAAGGGCCTGAGAGTCTTTGAAATGCAAACATCTGTGGAGATGACTCTCCCACAGGCCGGTGGGAGAATCAGGGCCTAAGTTGGTGGGGCCTTACTTTTACTTGCTTCACTGCTCCTGCCATTAAGATAGGAGACATCTGTTTCTCTTCCAGATAAGCACCGATAAACAAAGCCAGAAGATCCAGTCACAGGGACCAACCCCCCTAACACTCCCCAGTTCCTTGCCCTTGGCCCACCCCTGCCTTTTTAAAAAATTTATTTATTTTTGGCTGTGTTGGGTCTTTGTTGCTGAGCGCGGGCTTTCTCTAGTTGCTGCACGCAGGCTACTCTTTGTTGCGGTGCTCAGGCTTCTCTTGTTGTGGAGCATGGACTCTAGGCGCGCGGTCTTCAGTAGTTGCAGCACGCGGGCTCAGTAGTTGTGGCTCGCAGGCTCTAGAGCGCAGGCTCAGTAGTTGCGGTGCACGGGCTCATTGCTCCGCGGCATGCGGGATCTTCCAGGACCAGGGCTTGAACCCCTGTCCCCTGCATTGGCAGGCGGATTCTTAACCACTGCATCACCATGGAAGCCCCCCACCCCTGCCTTTAAAAAGCCTCCTGCCTTTTATTTTGGCAAAGTTGAGTTCAGTTCATGCTGGAACCCCTTCCCTATTGCAATAGTTTATTTCTGAGTAGAACCTATCTTCACTGTTTTAACTAGTGTCCAGCTTTATCTTTAGCAACAGATCTCAGTGAATATCAGGGCTGAACCCAGAATGCCCATGGTCATTTTTCCAAATCCCACTGGCATGATGTGTCCCCAGTTCCCACCAGTCCACTCCCATAATTATACCTGTCATTATTAGTGAACCAAGAATTATACAATTGCTTATGGTCCAACCATCTAGCCATTTTGTCTCTGATGTTTCAGGGCCCCATATAGGGGGTGCCCCAGCAGGGCATCCATCAAAGCAAACTGTTTTAAGACAGGGATAGACTTGTCTTTCTTCTCTTAGTACAATCTCTACTACAGAAATCATGGCCCTTGAGGTACCTGGAAAGTATGCTTGCTGATGTCATGTTACCTTACTCAGTTTGGCTTATCAAGGATGAATTCCAAACTTGTGCAGATCTATAAATAGGTGAAAATAGTCAGAAAATAATATTTGTGTCTTAGTAATTTAAATTAACTTGGTACTATTTTATGGAACTACACATAAAGAAAATATCCTCTAAAGGCTCCTTTAAAAGAAAGATGGGAGAATTACTTTTAAACTGTATTTTTAAGCTTTAAATATGAAAAATTTTAAGCACATATAAAAGTAGAATAGTATATTGAACCACTGTCTACTCATCAGTGTTATGGGATTACAATATTGTCATATTTCTTTCATTTTTTCCCCCTGAATGTACTATATTTCTAATGATAATCTTTAACAAAAGAACTTCTAACTTAAATTCCACAGATGTTGATTGTGCCCCAGCTGGGTGTGGTTCTCCTTTGGTAGTGATGTTGTTTTTCAACTTCAAGAGGATGTTACTTGCCATCCTTAGGTCATGGTTTGGGTTTTATTCCAGTAATAGCAATCAATACCTTTAGGCTGAGTCACATGCAGTGTCCCCTCCAGTCTCCCTTTTAACTGACAGCACAGTTTCTGACGTAGTTGGGTAGGGTGAAGCGTGTAGTCAGAGCCGTCTAGAAATCGACTTACAACACACTACAATGACTGAATTGACTTCACTGTCAGATGAAGCCTGCCCCTTAGTCTGCATGAGAATATTGTTTTCCTGATAATATAATGATGGCATTCAAGCTCTGAACTATAAATCCACGTGTAAGCCATTTAATTCTTCCTTTGCACTGGGACATTTTTACAGGGGCATTTATGTCAGAGGAAAAAGTCTTACTACAACTATATTAGGGTCATTTTTAGTTTGGGTAAACTGAGTCCAAGCTCCAGACTGCAGGCTTAAGTGCACATAGGAAAAAAAATTAATTGGTGCAATATGTTTATGACATGGTTATTTTTCCCATGTTTATGCAGATCCACTTCAATAAATCAAGGCCCCATCTCAACTGACTTTTTAGAAGTTCATATGCAAATAAGAGTTCACAAAAAAGGAAGGGGCGATTGTTTATTTATTAATATGAAGACTGGCAGCCAGTTATTGTTTTATTAAAAAAGAAAACACATTGGAAAAATCTCAAGGTTTCCACTGTTGTTAGTTGTCCTTGATGCCAATGACTTTCCATGTAAAGTCCATTTACTTTCACCCCAGCCTCCTTATTATTCATGTAAAGATGAAGCAAAACACGACAACAGGTTCGGCACAATCAGGAAGTTGGAGAAAACTGAAAGTGAGCCATGGAGGAAAAAAAATGACCCAGGCCCAGGTTGCTCCCTCCAACCTTCCTTCCCTTTTGCTCATAGTGGTCTCTGCAGTGAGAATTTTCTGGTGTAATCCAGCCAGGACAGATGATGCATAGAACAGAGCACCCATCTGGGTGTTTTTACACATTCACTCTAACAAGGTTCTAGGAAATGAGACTAGTTAAATAGTTTTCTGCTTAAACCAGAGATGCACTAAGATTCAGAGAGGAAGTATAGGAAGGCTGTTGTCTTGCATTGGTTAAAGAGGGCATTTGGGGGGCATTCTGAAGAATCTGGGGGTGCATTTGCTCAGCCTAAGGGGTGGAATGCTTAGAAGAGAGTTTCAGATAGTTTTGTCATTTCAACAAGTAACGGTGACATGAAATCTTTACTGGATGAGTCAGTCTTCTTTTAAATAAGTATTGGCATGTCCCAAGTCATAGAATAAGGATATGGTTCCTCAGTTATAAAAGTAATTCATATTTATAAATACCAGCAAGATACCTTCAGTTAAAAACAAATGTTCTTGGAGATAACTATTCTATGATAAGACTGAACATAACAAATATGATTGTTATAATAAAATAAAATGTACACATTGATCTAACATATAAGTAATGTGTGATTGCTGTGATGCATCCCGTATGGCTGTTAGCATAACTGACTCCATCTTGGGCCCTTACAGTTTTTCCTGTCCTTCCGCTGACCCTACCCAGGACTGTACTGTGTGGTAAATCACTTCTCCAAAGTCAAGGGCTTTGTAGTTAATATATATTGTTCAGTAATCATTGAACAGGTAGCCTCTATGCCCTGTTGGTCCCCAAACAATGATGAAAACCTTTGCTGATGTATCACTGGTGCCCACGAGACTAGTGACCCATTCATGAATCTTGACTTAGGAATGCACATCCTGTTTCCAAGTTCCTACCCCCATATCCTAGGTTAACTATAAAACTGTCCTAATGGCCCCTTGGCTGCGTGGAACGCATTTGCAAATGCTTCCAGATCTTTTGTCTGTCGGATCCTACTCCCACCTTGTAAGTTACCCTATAAAAAAAACCAATCCGGGCTTCCCTGATGGCGCAGTGGTTGAGAGTCTGCCTGCCGATGCGGGGGACGCGGGTTCGTGCCCCGGTCCGGGAAGATCCCACATGCCGCGGAGCGGCTAGGCCCGTGACCCATGGCCGCTGAGCCTGCGCGTCCGGGGCCTGTGCTCCGCAACGGGAGAGGCCGCAACAGTGAGAGGCCCGCGTACCACAAAAAAAAACAAAAACCAAAACCAATCCATTGATTATATAGAGCTGCCTGCCTCATTTTTTTTGTTTGTTTCAAGATGCCTTCTCAGTTCAGTGGGCACTTTTATCATTCTCTCCATCCTCCAATGCAGGGGTCCCCAACCCCCGGGCCTCGGACCGCTGTCAGTCCGCGGCCTGTTAGGAACCGGGCAGCACAGCAGGAGGTGAGCAGTGGCCGCTGAGCGAGGAGGGAAGCTTCACCCACCGCTCCCGGTAGCTCCCCATCGCCTGCATTACCGCCTGAACCATCTCCCCCTACCGGCTCCCCACCAACACCCCATCCGTGGAAAACTGTCTTCAAAACGGTTGGGAACTGCTGCCCGAATGCGTCCCAGTTCATCATGAGTAGTTAACTGTCAATGTAACTAGCAATTAATACGGACTTTACAGTCCTGTATCCGTAAACTAAAGCAACGAAGACAGCTTTAATAGTATGTTATTTTTAACCGTTTGAATTTGTAATCTGCTTGTTGGTATCAAAATATTTATCCTACTCATCAAATAAATATTTACAGTCGTAATTAAACACTTTCCCATGACAAGATCTGACATAAAAACAATTGTGATGAAGAAAGTAATGTTAAATAAACTTATCCTATTTTCCTGTTTACCCTTCTCAGAAGCATTTTATAGAAAACTGGGTAAAATGCATTCAGTGACATTTTATATTTCATTGTATACCTTTTTTTTCTTTTTTTAGTAATATGCTTATTTATTTATTTTTGGCTGCTTTGGGTCTGTTGCTGCGCGCGGGCTTTCTCTAGTCGCGGCGAGCGGGGGCTACTCTTCGTTGCGGTGCGCGGGCTTCTCATCACGGTGGCTTCTCTTGTTGTGGAGCACGGGCTCTAGGTGCACGGGCTTCAGTAGTTGTGGCGCGTGGGCTCTGGAGCGCAGGCTCAGTAGGCGTGGCGCACGGGCTTAGTTGCTCCACGGCATGTGGGGTCTTCTCAGACCAGGGCTCAAACCCGTGTCCCCTGCATTGGCAGGCGGATTCTTAACCACTGTGCCACCAGGGAAGCCCCATTGTATATCTTAATAACACTTACTCTTTAAAAACGAAAGCTTCACTACTTAAAAAAAATTATCCAAATGAAAGTTTTTCTACTACTATAGCTCAGTGGCTCTCAGTTCACTATTTGTTAATAGAGGAATGTTAATTTCAAGTAAAATTTTACTTGAAAATCCAATATGTAAAAATGAATAATATGAAACTGCAGTGGATGAAAAAGGGCATACGGAGCTCAGGGTCCTACCTACTAAGTTTCTTCTTTGGGCAGAACTAAAGACTCCTGCCAAGCACAATTGGAAAACCACTGCTTTAGCCCATCATAAGGAAATTTATCCTTTCTGTGACACCAAGCAAGTCCAGCTGGTGTTCACCATGCTGTGGGACATGGTTATGATGGACAGGCCACGTCTCATGCCTGCCAGGTAAAGCGCCTCCTGCTGGGATCCTTCAGAGTTCCTGACAGACACATGGCCCCTTCTCCATCCTTCGTACCTTGTGATTTAGCCACTTTAACCACGAGTGATTGGACTAGGGATGGGCACCAGATCCAAGGACAGTTATCTATAGGCTGCCCAGTGCCATGTAAGTAACCTGGCATGAGAATTCTGCCCAAGGGGACACTCCATTCTGGAGAGTCATTCGTTGACCTATCATTCTCTGTGGGGAATTTGAACTTGAAATGTACAGAGAGGAATGTGGCAAGGAGATATACAGAAAGAAGGCGGGAAGCAGAAGCCTTGAGGCAAAGAGAATTCGAGTTAGTTTGTTATGGCAGGAGCAGTGAAAGAAAAGGAGAGAGCAGCTAAGTCATCATGCTGGCAGAGCACTAAAGAAGGGGACAGCGGGCCCCTGGTTCAGAGTTCCCTTGACAGACCACTGGGACTTCTGACATGCTGTGAAGGAAATTCTGAAAGGCTGTCCTGTGTTTTCCTCACCATCCCATGTAGCCTTACACCAATCTTTATCCTGCAAGGTTACTTAAGCATTCTTTGTCGATTTCAATTTGGAAAAGCCTGACAAATGTCACTGTATAGTTTTCCTAATTTGCCAAACATATTATTCAGCTAGGAGATGTCATGTGAAACCAGGTTTGAACAGTAGATTTGTCAATATCTCAAGTCTAAGAATATCAGATGTGTGGCATGTGCTCTTCCAGTTCCCACACGTGTGCCCCTGGCAGACATCAGGAACTGAACATGACCCCTTAAGTTACTAATGAGACAGGAATCAATTTCAGACATTTTTTCAGACAGTTCACTAGGCAGGTTACCAATCCCTATTGTTGATGTGAGAGTTGAAATCCATTTACAATTTCACTTCTGTAGATGTTTTGAATGGGATCATCTTTTTTTTTTTTTTTCTTGGTTAGCAGAGTATTTGGGTATGTCTACTGTTTTCAATACTCTCCATGGTGTCTGAAGTCTTCTGCTGACGTACCAGAGGGAATGCCTCTGGGGGAAGGAGAGTGAGGCCCACAGTGAGGCTGAACAACTGGAGTCCAGATAAAAGAGAAGTTATTTCACTTTTCTATCTGTATTGAATTTCTGGTAAACTTTTATGTGAGGGAAATTTTTTACAACTGAGAAAAAAATTTTGAAATCATTAAATTATACCTCATCATTTGGATCATAGTGTTCATACCGCTGATCATTTCATAGATCAATCTGACTTGAGGCTGTCAACTGCCATAATCAGCCGACTACTTAAACTTCTCATTTCAAGATCTAAATCTGTAGAACAGCATTTCTAAGTACTTTATTAATAAATGATAAATACTAAATTAATAAATGATACCAAGATTTTCCATATGGCATTCACAATACTTTTCTCTTATTAGGTATTAATGAAACATAAAAAAGTATCAAGATGAAAAAAATGTACATGCAGTCTCTCAGTAATTGATAGACCAAATAGACAAAAAAATTAATAAGTATATAGAAGACTTGACCACTCTATCAACCAATTTGATCTAATAGTAATTTATAGAACGCTTCACCCAACAACAGCAGAATACACATTCTCTTCCAATATACGTAGAAAATCTACCAAAATAGACAATATTCTGAGCAATAAGACATGTTTAAATACATTTAAAAGGATTTAGTCATGCAAACTATATTCTCTCAGCACAGTAGAATTTAATTAGAAGTCAATAACAGAAACATAATTAGAAAGTCCCCAAATATTTGGAAATGAAATAACACATTTCTAAAAAACCCCTGGGTAATAAAACAAATCAAAGGGGGTTTCCCTGGTGGCGCAGTGGTTGAGAGGCTGCCTGCCAATGCAGGGGGCACGGATTCGTGCCCCGGTCTGGGAAGATCCCACATGCCGTGGAGCAGCTGGGCCCGTGAGCCATGGCCGCTGAGCCTGCACGTCCAGAGCCTGTGCTCCGCAATGGGAGAGGCCACAACAGTGAGAGACCTGCGTACCGCAAAAAAAAAAAAAAAAAATCAAAGGGAAATTAGAAAGCATTTTGCACTAAATGCCAACGCAATCAAAACATACCAAAATTTGTGGAATGCAGTGGGATTCAGTTGACACAGTTCTTAAAGGATAGTTCCTAAACTAAAATGCCTGTATTCAAAAGGAAGGTTCTGAAATCATTGACTTCAGCTTCCACCTAAAGTATTAGAAAATAAACAGCAAAGAAAACCAAAAGGGAGCAGAAGAAATGAAATAATAAAGATCAGAGTGAAAATCAATGAAATAGAAAATATAAATAACTGAGAAAAGGAATGAAACTAAAAACTGGTTCTTTGAGAAAAATCATTAAAATTGATAAAAACTCTAGCCAGTCCAATCAAGAGGGAAAAAAAGAGAGAATAAACAAGATACTAACATCAGAGATGAGAGACGACTCAACAGATAGTTACAAGGATAATGAGGGAATATTATGAAAAACTTTATGCAAATAAATTTGATAACATAGATGGACTGGATGAATTCTTTGAAAGACACAAACTATGAAAGCCCATTCATTCTACAAGAAATAAATAACCTAAGTAATCCTACATCTATTAAAGAAATTGAATTTGAAATTAAAAATTTCCCACAAAGAAAACTCCAGGTTCACATGACTTCTCTGGTCAATCTCAACAAACATTTAAGGAAGAAATAATACTAATTCTACAAAAAATTCTCCAAGGGAACTGCAGAGGTGTGTTACTTCCCAACACATTCTAGAAGGCCAGTATTATACTGAGACCAAAACCAAAGACACCATAACAAAAGAAATCTACACACCAATATCCTTCATGAAACTTAGTGCCAAGATTCTTAATAAAAGTTTAGCAAATTGAATTCAACATTACATAAATAGCATAATACATCTTGACAAGTGGGGTTTATCTCGGGAATGCACAGTTGTTTTAACATTAGAAAACCAATCAATATAATTCACCGTATTAACAGACTAAAATGAAAAACGTGATCATCTCAGCAGATACAGAGAAACCATTTGGCAAAATCCAACATACATTCCTTATAAAAACTCACAGTAAACTATAAATAGAAGGGAAAATTCTCAACCTCAGGGGAAAAAAGGATTTTTACAAAAAAACTTACAGCTAACATCATAGCTAATGATGAAAGATTGACTGAAATGTTTTCCCTATAAGAATGAAAACAAGGCAAGGATGTTTACTCTCATTGCTTCCACTTAGCATTGTACTAGAGGTTTGATCAATGCAGTAAGAAAATAAAAAGAAATAGAAGGCATTTTTGGAAAAGATTGGAAAGGAAAAAATAAAACTGCTTTTATTTGCAGATGACATGATTGTATATGTAGAAAATCAAAGGAAATCTATAAAAAAAAGCTACTAGAACTTATAAGTGAGTTCAGTGAAATTGTGAGATACAAGCCCAAAGTGCTAAAGTCAATTTGTTTTCTATATACTAGCCATAAGCAATAAGAAATTGAAATAAGAATGCAATTCCATTTATAATAGTATCAAAGAATGTGAACTACTTAGGGATAAATCTTATAAAAGATGTGTAAGACCTGTACATTGAAAACTACAAAACAATGCTGAGAAAAATTAAAGACCTAAATAGATGGAGAGATATACTATGTTTATGAATCAGAAGTCTCAATATTAGTAAGATTCCAATTATTGTCAAATCCATCTGTACATACTACACAATCTCAATCAAAATCTAAGCAGGATTTTTTGTCAATTGACAAGTTGATTCTAAATTTCATATGGAAATACAAAGGACCTAGAACAGCCAAAACAATTTAAAAAAGAACAAAAATGGAGGGTTAACACAATCTGATAGTAAGACATTATAAAGCTACTGTAATCAAAGCTGCAAGTCATTGCCCATCAGGATAGACAAATAGATCAATGGAACAGAATAGCAAGTCCAGAAAGTCCAGACCCACATATATATGAACAATTAATTTTTTTCAAAGATACAAAGGCAATTTACTAGAGAAAGGGTAGTCTTTTCAACAAATAGTAGTGGAAACATTTGCAATCCATATACCAAGAAAAAGAATAAGAACAACAACAAACTGCATTCCACCCCTTTTACAGTGTACAAAACTTAACCAAAAAAAAAAAAAATCATTGACCTAAATGTAAAATGCAACATTTTAAAACTTCTAAAAGATAGCATAAGTGAAACCCTTTGTGACATTGAGCTAGGCAAGTATTTCTCAAGTATGACACCAAAAAGACAATCCATACAATAAAACCTGGTGAATTGGACTTCACCAAAATCAAGAATATCTGCTATTTAAAAGACACTGCTTTATTTGGTTTGGTTTGGTTTGGTTTGGTTGAAAAACCAAGCCAAAGACAGGGAGAAAATATTTGGAAATCATCTATCGGATAAAGGATCTGTATCCAGAATATATAAAGAACTCCCAAAACTCAATAATATGAAAACAAACAATGCAATTAGAAAATGGGAAACAAATTTGTACAGGCACATCACCAAAGATGATATAGAGATGGCAAATAACGGCATAAAAAGTTGCTCAGCATCATTAGCCATTAGTTAATGCAAATTTAAGTTACAATATAGTAACACCATACCTTATTAAAATATCTTAAAAAGACTGAATATAACAAGTATCAGTAAGCATCAGTAAGTGGAACAACTGGAACTCTCATGCACTGCTGTCGGACTTCTTAAAAAGATAAATATACACCTACCACATACCCAGCCATTTCACTCCCAGTTATCTACCCAAGAGAAACAAAAGCATGTGTCTACACAAAGATTTGTTCATGAATGTTTATAGAAGCTTTGAATTTTTTGTAACAGCCCGAAATTGGAAACAACCCAAATGTTCATCAACAGGTGGACGAATAAACACATTATTGTATATCCATACAGTGGAACAGTGTTCAGCAATAAAAAGGAATAAACTCTCAATACTAAAACAACATGCATCAATCTCAAAATAATTATAATGTTGAGTGAAAAAAGCCAGACAAAAAGAGTATATACCGTATGATTACATTAATATAAAATTCTAGAAAATACAAACTAATCTATAGTGGCATAAAATAAATAAATGATTTCCTGGGGATGTGGATTAAGGAGGGGGTTAAGGAGCATGAGAGAACTTTTGGGGGTGATGAATATGTTCATTATCTTGATTATAGTGATAGCTTTATAGGGTGTATACATGTGAAAACATCAATTTATATACACTTTATATTATTTACTGTATGTCAATTATATATCAGTAACTGTTCAAAATGTATGTGTAAAGATGTTCATTGCACTCTTATTTATAGTAGCCCAAAATGGAAACAACAAAATGTCTAACAGTAGGGAAATGGCTAAATAAATAATAATGTATTCATAAAATATAATTATCATGGAAGCACTAAAATATCTTCAGAAGAAACTTAATAACATGATTAAAGGGTCATGTTACAAGGCAAATGTTAATAAAAAAGAGAATTCAAAATTATAGATAAGAATGATTGTGATAATCCTGATTTTGTAAGTTAAAATATAATAGAAACAAAATGGGAAGAAAAATCTTGTTTGGTTAATACCTGTGATTCATTGGGTCTATGGCATCTTACCACCTATCTTCAACTTTTGTTCTTGTCTTCTTATATCCACCTAGTTTTCACTTGAATATAAAATATATTAAGGAAGGGGAAACGGAAATGTTAATTTTTTTGAATATCCTGGTGGACTTTCTATAGAATTTTGCTGCATTGTTTTATTGATTCTAATGAAAGCATATATATCTTAACCATAGATTAAATAAGCTCTTTAAAGGGCAATGCTTTTGCAATCTCTGTTCTCCAAAGATAATTGAGGTCATAAAAATTAAGCATCTCTATATGACCTCTGCTTGGATAAAATCCAACTATGCATGGACAGATATATATGGATATACTGTTTGAGGCTGTGCTCACACACTGTTTAGAAGGAGCCATGCTAGAGCTCAGATAATGTCATCATACCTTCTAAAATAACTTCTAGTGTTCAGAAAGAGGAAAGTGTTATTACCTAACAAAAGTTGTAGGAAATCTCTTTGACCGCTAATTGTAACTGAATATGGATTTCTTTAGTGTGACTGCTATCAAAGGTAGCACCTTGTTTTGTGGAAAACTATTTGGTCAAATAATCTAGGCTATGACATAATTGTATAGTTATACTAGAAAGTAAGATTTCGCAGTCAACAATGTTAAATTCTTCATTCTAATCTAATAACCTGATTTTCTATATTCTGCTTCCCATACTATGGTATGCTTCCCATGAAACTCAAATGTCCCCCACTAATGAGAAAATAGGGAAATAAAATGGGCATATGGTATTTGGTTTTGATTTAGGGGGTTATAATCTCCAGGAGGTCAGTGACTAATTCTTTTGCAACTTCTCAAAAATGGACAGGACATTTCAGAGCTCTTAATACATTTGTAAACATAGACCAGATTTTTGACAAGACTTGCTCTGTATGCCAAGCTCTTACAAAGGGACAAGATAAACTTGTAAATCATTGATCCAAGCACCAAGGATTGCAAGCATCTCCAGGTTCTCATTTTCCAGATCTGAGGGACTTAACTATAGGCTACAGAGAAGCTGCTTAATGCCTTGAGGACAATGTTCATTTTCTAAAAAAGAAGGGCAGATATTGAGAGCAGAGGTTGCCAGGAGAGAGGCACCATCAATCTAGTTTCTATAGTAATATACCTTAACTAAAAGATTAAGGAGCTGCAAGATGTTTAATGACTTTCTATTACTGAGGACATAAGGAAAGCATTTGTTTTTCATACTTAACAAAATATGGTTTGAGCAACTATGATGTAAATCACAGCCCGACAAAGTGAAATACCAAGTTCTGGAACCAAGTACGCGCGGTTGGCTTTCTGCCCATCTTCAGGGAAACATCATGTTGGCTCCAATTACAAATGAAGCACATTTTCTGTGGTGTAAACACTTAAGTCAGTGGCAAATCGGCCATGGTGCTTTAAAAAAAAAAAGAGGGCCAGTGTGAATCACTAGATTATACATTGTCCTCCAATAGAATGCTTATTAGGCCAAGTGATGAATGCCTAATTAAAAATAATTATGATGAGAAACATTTAAAGTGATTACTATATGCAAGGTGTACTCATTTTATTATTCCAGTTAATTATAACATCAGTGAAGACTGAACTGTAATCATACCCGTTTTACAGATCAAGCAAGGGAAGTTGAGAGCATCTTTTCACAGCTTGTTTTGACAGAGCCAAGACAGATGCGTAAGTCCACAGTGCTCTTAACCACTTCTCTACTGCCCCCAATCAGAAGGAACTTCCTGAGGCAGCCTAGCCAACTTATCTAAAATATTCTCTTTGGACATTTAATTAGACTAAATTATTGTATTAGAAATTGTATTAGAACATGTTAAACATGCATTTTTGTACTTGCAGATTAAGTAAAAATTACAAAGGAAGGTTTCTTAAAAAAAATCTCCAATATTTTGAAGTAATTAAAAAACTCAAATTACTATGGGCTTCAGTTTTATATATATATACTTTTTCAGATTCTCTTCCATTGTAGGTTATTATAAGATATTGAGTATAGTTCCCTGTGCTATACAGTAGGCCCCTGTTGTTTACATATTTTATATTGAATATATAGCAGCATGTATATGTTAATCCCAGACTCCTAAATTACCCCCAATCCCCGGCCATTTGATGGTGTCCTTTGATGCACAAAAGTTTTGGGGTTTTTTTGTTTTTGTTTTTTTTGCGGTACGCGGGCCTCTCACTGCTGTGGCCTCTCCCTTTGCGGAGCACAGGCTCCGGACGCGCAGGCTCAGCGGCCATGGCTCGGGTCCAGCCGCTCAGCGGCATGTGGGATCTTCCCGGACCGGGGCACGAACCCGTGTCCCCTGCATCGGCAGGCGGACTCTCAACCACTGCGCCACCAGGGAAGCCCTAGTTTTTGGTTTTGATGAAGTCCAAGTTATCTATTTTTTATTTTGTGGCTTGTGCTTTTGGTGCTATATCTAAGAATCCATTGCCAGATATGAGGTCGTAAAAATTTAACCCTATGTTTTCTTCTAAGAGTTTTATAGTTTTACCTTTTTAGTTTAGGTCTTTGATCAATTTTGAATTAATTTTTGTACGTGGTGAGAGGTGAGGGTCCAACTTCATTCTTTTTCATGTGGCTATCCAGGTGTTCCAGTACCACTGGTTGAAAAGATTATTCTTTCTTCTTGAATGGTTTTGGCACCCTTGTCAAAAATAAGTTGATGACAGATGCATTGGTTTATTTCTTGACTCTCAATTCTATTCCATTGACCTATATGTCTGTCCTTATGTCAGTGCCAGTACTGTTGCTTTTCAAAGAATGAGGTTTTACAAACATTCATGGTTGACACAGTCCAGGACCTCACAACTCCAATATTTTTAATAAATGATTACCTAGCCTTGAGATTGGCAAATAATTTGGCTCAAATAATCCAATTACCTATTAAAACTTATACTGTATCAGTAGTGAACTGTTATAAAGTCACCTGCTATCTACTATGTTTAGGATGAAATTTATATGACAAAAATAAGTCACATTTTCTTATTTGACTGTGCTTTTTGAAAATCAAACTCTCAAAATAAAGTACATTATACAATTTTGGAATTGAAAAAACTTAGACATCAGCTAGGCCAATCTATTTGTTTTTGTTTTACAGATTAAAAATTAAACCTTGGCTCTTTTCATAATAAAGATGTCACCTCTCCCAAACTGTGATCTAAAAAGCATCTCCTCCATTAAATTCATTTGCAGACTAGAAATAATTCAGGTGTTTTGACAGACTGTGTACTTCTTCTCTAAAGGGAACAAACAATTATTGGCGTTCACAGAACTTATCAACATCTCTTTTGTAGTCAAGGCCCATCATAGAGAGGTTGTGTCAGTAAATATTTAAATGATAGAATTCTGTATTTGCCTTTTGGATACTTGGCACCATGTAGACCCAAGAAAAAAATCTTATTAGTAAAGATTATTTTAACACAGAAACACACTGAGAGAATAATGTCATATTTTGAAACAAAATGCTAAAGAAATAAACTAATAAATCGTGGACTGATTGATTCAGAAATATTTTTTGTGTTCTATATATCTTATATATTTAAATTTTTGTTAATCTTATTAATATAGATTTATAGTGTGTTACTTTACAGGAATATGGCTTTACTGATATTTAACAAAAGCTCAAGCGCTCTGTTATGGACTGAATTGTGTCTCCCCAAAATTCACATGTTGAAGCCCTAACCCCCAACGTGACTATATTCGATGATAGGGCCTGTGAGGAGGCGATAAAGGTTAAATGAGGTGAAGCCCTAATCCAGGTGTCCTTATAAGAAAAAGGACAGACGCTAAAGCTCTCACTTTCCACCACATGAGGACACAGCAAGAGGGCAGCCATCAGCAAGCCAGGAAGAGAGTCCTGACCAGAAACTAAATCAGCCAGCCACAAGATATGGACCTCTCTGCCTCCAGATTGGGAGAAATACATTTCTGTTGTTTAAGCCGTTCAGTCTATTGCACTTTTCTATGGCAGTCCAAGCTGACTAACACATGCTTTGACATGCTGAAAACCAATCTATACCGTTTCTTAGGATCAGAACCTAGCACAGCATTCACACTGTGTATACAATTGTTTTTCATTGTAGTTGCACAGAAAAGGGTTATATGAAGATGTAAGAGGTATCAATCTGAAAGGGGTCCTCCAATCTGCTGTAGATAATCATCACATCACTCAGACAATAAATGCTTGCAGATTAGATGAATACCAAACTTGATCTCTAAGATGAATAAGGAGATTCAATCCATACCACATTTCTAACAGCAAAGAAACAGACTATTCCCTAATTGAAATCTTTCTGGAAGAAGGAGAGGAATAAAAATATGACAGAAAAAGAAGAAGAAAAATAAGAATAGGAAGAAGAAGAGGAGGAGAAGGAAGGGGAGGAGACCAAGAAAAGACAGGAGAGAAAACAAATAAGGCAAATAACTTTTTTTCTTATTTGTTTGTAAGCATCAGATGACAACACTTTGGAAAAAGTTAAAAAGTACATTATAATATTTAAGTAGAAATATAGAAAAGCTGATTTAATAATACCAATGCTATGTATACACTTTGGCTGAGAACTTAAATGTTTCACATGAGCTCATGCACGGTTGAAATAAAAAAGCTCCAAGCCTGAATATTTTTAAAGAAGTTTAATCAAGACTAAGAAAAAGAATTTTAATCTTAAAAAAGGATGCTATTTCTGGAACTACAACAATGTACTTGAATTAATGCAAACCAAGGAAGAATCTTAATAATCAAAACTCTGGGAGCTAAAAGCCATTTTAAAATTCTTTAAAATATTAAAGATTTAAAATTCCCAGCCAAGTTGTCAAAGGAGTGTAAGACTATGCAGGCCAGATGAATAAAGCCATCCTTTATACCTTCCTTAAATGCTTAATTCATTCACCTGTTAATCCATTCATTTGCCAATTGTTCTGGAAGACTTCAGTTAAATTCCCCGTTATAGACCTGACTCCCCTAATACCCAATGAGTGATTATCTTTCCTCTTACGAGAAACAACCAGGATTAACAAATGAGACCTTGTAATTGCATCAAAGTTTCATTAACACACTTCCAGAGGACATTAAAACTTAACTGCTGCTTGTGATAGAATTTGTGGTGCCTTTAAAATTCCCATGGAAACTCTTTTAGTGTCCAAGAGAGGGGCTTGCTCACTGAGCTCATCTCCAGTGAGGTAAGAGAATTCTGGGGCTTCCCTGGTGGCGCAGTGGTTGAGAGTCCGCCTACCGATGCAGGGGACACGGGTTCGTGCCCCGGTCTGGGAAGATCCCACATCCCGCGGAGCGGCTGGGCCCGTGAGCCATGGCCGCTGAGCCTGCGCGTCCGGAGCCTGTGCTCTGCAACGGGAGAGGCCACAAAAGTGAGAGGCCCGCGTAACCGCAAAAAAAAAAAAAGAATTCTGAGTGGTTGACTTAGAGCTCATCATTCTGCCCAAGAGGAGGTAATCAGTGTTGACAATACCTTCCTTTTTCAAAGCAGTTTCTAGTTGTTCCTCATGAGCACAATTATAGCTTTAAGACAAACCCTCTGTTCGCTCCCTGAAAATTACAAAACAGAAGGTACAAAAAGTCACAGACATTGAAGGAGGGGGCGTGGCGCAGGGTGGTGGAAGAAACCACACCAGTAGAGGGCCAGAATCCAGAGCAGATATCACGGGAAGGTGGTTTAATACTGGTTTTGGCAGAGAATAAAGGAGCACTAAAAGGTGATATTAACTGCTCTCTGATTCTTGTGCCTGAAATTTCCTCCATCATTGTTATACAGATTCCAAACTGGGCCTAATCCAGAGAAGTTTGCCCCCGTTGGTTTGCACAAGGTCCTAAAACCACCGTCCATTTGTTCATTTATACAAACACATATTGATAACCTATGTGCCAGGCTTTACTATATACCCCTTCAGATGCTTAGATAAACTGGTAACATCACATTATATTCAGATCACAGGGATTGAGACTTGAATTGACTTATTTTGCAATATTTCTTCTTTATTATTTTTGAAGAAGATATCAACTTTGGAGTAATTTAAAGTTAGTTAGTTTTTTTTTTCTTAAAGAATCAATTTTATTTATTTATTTATTTTTCAGTGTGTTGGGTCTTCGTTGCTGTGCCTGGCTTTTCTAGTTGTGTTGAGTGTGGGCTACTCTTCGTTGTGGTGAACGGGCTTCTCATCATGGCGGCTTCTCTTGTTGAGGAGCACAGGCTCTAGGTGTGTGGGCTTCAGTAGTCGCAGCATGTGGGCTCAGTAGTTGTGGCTCACGGGCTTAGTTGTTCTGCGGCATGTGGGATCTTCCCAGACCAGGGATCGAACCCATGGTCCCTGCATTGGCAGGCGGATTCTTAACCACTGCACCACCAGGGAAGTCCCCAAAGTTACAGTTTTCACTTGCACATAGTCTAACTTCCAAAACCTTCTTCCCACCTGTATCTCCAGACTAGGCTGTTAAACTTTGCTTAATGAACTTTAGGAAACATGAAAGAAGATTCTCTTAGAAACTTGCTTGTCTTGGAGTAAGATGCTCAAAATGGAAAGCCAGATGCTGGCATGATTGAGCTCTTAAAGGCTTACCCTCAGGACTGTCACTTGGTGGCAGTCCCTGGTAACAGGAGCCTCCATTCCTGCTCTAGCTGGAGGATGTGGTGGCAGCAACCTTAAGCCTTCTGAGATAGGGACATTTTCTTTTTCTTGAGAAAGTACTACAGGTCAAGAGATAGCAGGAGTTGCAGACAGGCAGCCATTGCTAACCTAGGGCAATGTAATTTTGAGCTAGAATCGAGGTGTGTGCATATATCTTATGAGTCTGACACAGATCTTTTCCCGGGGCAATATTCTCTGTCTCTAGACAAACCAGAGTCTGGAGAAAGCTGCATTTCCAGCTTTGATGGCCACATTGTAATTAGCTGAAAAGATTCTGCCTAGATCTCTGCTTCTAAATCAGAGGCTGCATGTGGAGACAGAGGGCCCGAGTGTGAATCTAAGTTAATCACTTACTATTTATCTGGGCCTCAGTTCTGTCATGTGTCTACTGGAGGAGATTAGCATCCACCTCCTGGATTTGCTATGAAGAAAAATGGTAGAAGACAAGCCTCAACTGTAATGGTGCATGGTGGGCGCTCAGGGAGGTGTTCTGAATCTGAATTTTGATAGCTGCTCTCTCTACAGAAGTGTGCCCCTCTCTTTATTATGGCTTTGTGTCTCTTCCTACACCCAACAAATCTTCAGTAAATTACTAAAGACCCAAACTTAGTTTTTTCCCTTGTAATTGGAATCACAGGAGAAGAGAGAATTATGCAAACATACAAAGGGCTTTCTCAGTGTGTTTCTCAATGGTCTCTTCAATAAGTGGTGCTGGGAAATCTGGACAGCTACATGTAAAACAATGAAGTTAGAACACTCCCTAACACCATACACAAAAATAAACTCCAAATGGATTAAAGACCTAAATGTAAGGTCAGACACTATAAAACTCTTAGAGGAAAACAGGCAGAACACTCTTTGACATAAATTGCAGCAAGGTCTTTTTTGATTCACCTCCTAGAGTAATGAAAATAAAAACAAAAATAAACAAATGGGATTTAATTAAACTTAAAAGCTTTTGCGCAGCAAAGGAAACCGTAAACAAAACAAAAAGACAACCCTCAGAATGGGAGAAAATATCTGCAAATGAAGAAACTGACAAGGGATTAATCTCCAAAATATAGGAACAGCTCATGCAGTTCAGTATCAAAAAAACAAATAACCCAATCAAAAAATGGGCAGAAGATCTAAACAGACATTTCTCCAAAGAAGACATACATGTGGCCAAAAAGCACATGAAAAGATGCTCAACACCACTAATTTTTAGAGAAATGCAAATCAAAACTACAATGAGGTATCACCTCCCACCAGTCAGAATAGCCATCATCAAAAAATCTACAAACAATAAATGCTGGAGAAGGTGTGGAGAAAAGGGAACCTTCCTACACTGTTGGTGGGAATGTAAATTAGTACAACCATTATGGAAAATAGAATGGCGGTTTCTTAAAAAATTAAAAATAGAGCTACCATATGATCCTTTGGTCCCACTCCTGGGCATATATCCAGAGAAAACCATAATTCGAAAAGATACATGCACCCCAATGTTCATGTAGCACTCTTTACAACAGCCAGGACATAGAAGCAACTTAAATGTCCATTGACAGAGGAATGGATAAAGAAGATGTGGTACATATATACAATGGAATATTACTAGGTCATAAAAAGAACAAAATGATGCCTTTTGTGGAAACATGGATGGACCTAGAGATTGTCATACTGAGTGAAGTAAGTCAGACACAGAAGGACAAATATCATATGATATTGCTTATATGTGGAATCTAAAAAAATGGTACAAATGAACTTATTTACAAAACAGAAGTAGAGTCACAGATATAGAAAACAAACTTATGGTCACCAGGGGATAAGATGGGGGGAGGGATAAATTGGGAGATTGGGATTGACATATACACACTACTATATATAAAATAGGTAACTAATAAGAACCAGTTGTATAGCACAGGGAACTCTACTCAGTACTCTGTATTGGCCTATATGGGAAAAGAATCTAAAAAAAAAGAGCAGATATATTATCATGTATAACTGATTCACTTTGCTGTACACCTGAAACTAACATGACATTGTAAATCAACTATACTCCAATAAAAATTTAGATAAATAAATAAAGCCCTTCTCTATAGGCTTATTTTTTAAAACACACTTTAAATAAAGGAAACAAATAGTAAAAATAAAATAAACTAAAGTAATACTTCTTTTCTTAAAAATAAATAAAATATATGACTCTCAAAACCACATTCTTAAAAAAAATTCCATTTTTGGCTATCCTTTGAGCACATGCATTCCTCTGCCTATATGTCCCACAAATTTCTGATGCCAACGAGAAGGCAATTCAAATCTGGTAAAAGTTGACTGTCTGAAGCCTTCCAATATTTCTTCTTCTTTTTTGGGGGTGGAATCAGGGTCAGGGCAGGACATGAAGCAGGAAGTGTCACCAGCATGGATTAGTGTGATGAAAAGGATAAAAGGGGAGCAAACAATCATACTTGGACAAGTCTTGGTGTCCTCACTTCTAAATTGGGGGGTGTGAGGATTGAACTAGATAATTTATGGAAGCTGCCTAACACAGTGCCTGATACATAGTATGTGTTCAAGTCGGTTATTTTCACTTCTCATCTGTGGATCCTAAATTCAGAGATATTCCCATCTTATGACTTCCCACAGCCTTCTCTTTTCCACGTATTATGTCCTGACTTGCATTATAATAATGGAATAGACATCCTCTTCCCACTCCTTCAGGACAAGGACTCTGTCTGATTCCTCTTAGTACATTCCAGAGACCTAAACCGGTTGTAAAAACATTCACTTATGGAATGAATAAGACATCCCATATAATTAGGAGGGGACTGTGTGTGGTTTTAAAGAAAGCTAGTTCTATTTGCCAGTTTTCGGTAAAAGACTGTAAAGACAAACGTACCAAGAGTGGGGGAATATTAGTTAAGAGAAAGAGAAAGGAATTTCCAACTGGTTTTGTACCCAGCAGGGCAGGAGGATGTGCCAGGGTCAGATCAATGACTATCTCTTGCCCAAGAAGCTACTGAAGATTGAGGTTCTCTACTGTAGAAAAGAAACTTAAGTCTCCCAGTTGAAGGGAGCAAGCACTTGAATATTCCAGTACTCCCTGGAGCCCAGAGAATGGGGAATCTTTTAAAGGGCATAAGAGAAAAGCAAGCTTTATGTCTGTTCTAAATATTTGCAAATAATGGGACCGTACAAAGTTTTGGCTAAAGGATTACAACATTGGAAGGTATTCTGGTAAAGTAATGTACCCCAGAAGCGGCTTTCCTATGAAGAAAACACAAATTTCTATTTGCTAAAGTCTAATACATAGATTGTGATCAAAATCACAAATAAACCTTCAGCCAAAATTAACTGTTTTGTTAAATAGAAACCACAAGGGATATAGTGGGTAGAAACAGTTGCTTCATTTTCTGCACTAACACCATGGAATATGGAGGGATACATTTTCCTGCGAGACAGAAAGCTAATGAACTATAGTGAAATGTGCCTCGAGACTCTTACCGAAATAGCACTTTAAAAAAATTCTGTTTGGAATTTAAACAATCAAGACTGTATTCGAAAGGCGTTAGGAAATGAGGTTACTATTCAGTGGATTGGAGAAATCGATCCCCTGTAGCAGAAGTGCCCCTTGTATAACAGACAGAGACTATCGAATAATCCCAGGTTTATGCTTGGTGCAGTGTTGGCCACATAACAAGTGTTAAATAAAATAATAGCAACATGTGACATGGGAGCCTGATTCTCTCATTCTTAATGCTAAACCTACATACCAGATGGTTATAACACACCCATAATCAAACGCAGAGCCGTGTGGGCTGGGGTCTGGCTGTGGCAGCTGAGTCAGGCGGCTGCCTTCCCCGCCCCATCTTGTGGAAGAGCTTCACGACCTCCGCAAACAGTTATTAGGAGCAGTGCTGGGGCTTTTGAGAGCTCACAGAGCCTTGGATGGGTTCCGACAATTCCTGAGTGACGCCAGTTTCCTTCAACTATGCGTGGAATGACACCCTATCAGTTCCCTTTACCACTGAGAGAAGCAGCTTTCTAATAAGATCTGTAGATACACTGGGGCACCTTAGCTAGAACAAGTACAGTTGAGTGTTTGTGAGACTTGAAAGTATTAGCTCTCTAAAAAAAACTCGACCTTGAGGACACTACACTGAGTGAAATAAATCAGTCATGAAAGGACAAATACTGAATGATTCCACTAATATGAGGTTCCCGGAGGAGTCAGATTCATGGAGACAGAAAGTAGGGTGGTGGTTGCCAGAAGCTGAGGAAGGGGGAGTGGGCAGTTATTGCTGAATGGATGCAGAGTTTCGGTTTTGCACAATGAAAAGAGTTATGTGGATGGATGGTGGTGGTGGCTGCACAACAATATGAATGCCCTTAATACCACTAAACTGTACACTTAAAAATGGTTAGAATGATAAATTTTATGTTATGTGTATCTTACCACAATTTAAAAATTTATAAATAGGCATATTAATAAAAACAGAAATAGACTCACTGACATAGGAAACAAACTTACAGTTACCAAAAGGGAAAGAGTAGAAGGGAGGGAAAATTAGGAATTTGGGATTAACAGATACACACTACTATGTATAAAGTGGATAAGCAATGAGGACCTACTGTATAGCACAGGGAACTATATTCAATGTCTTGTAATAACCAATAATGAAAAAGAATCTGAAAAAGGATATATATATGTATAACTGAACCACTTTGCTGTATAACTGAAATATTGTACATCAACTATACTTAAATTTTAAAAATTTGAAAAATTATGTAAATAGACACATAAATAAAAATCTAATAAACACTTATTTCTTCTGAGGGTCAGTGAAAACCATAGTGATGTTCCTCCTGTCATAAAAAGAGAGCAGACGCATGTTGAAGCATTTAAGAGTCGGTCCTCCACAACGCTCTTTCTTGTAGGAGTTGGTTCTCCCTAGAGCATGAGCCCTTCCAGGGCAGTGTGATACCATCTTCATCTTTGTGTCCTTGTGGCTCAAAATACGAGGTTCACAGTGTCCCTGGGTTTATATTACTAAGATAACCCAAATGTTAAATGGACTCTTCCGTTTTACCAAAATTTAATTATCAAAAAAATCAGACTACTTCTAAAGCAACTGAATTCAGTGGGAAGAAAAATGTATTTCTCTTTGAAATTTGAAGTTATATAAGTCAAACTTCAAAGAACACCAGCACATTCTTTCATGCTGCATATGTTTTTCTGAGCTGAAGAGCTCAAACCTTTGGTCCTCTGACCCTATGTTTCCCTGAAACTGTAGCCTGGGAAATCAAACTTCACATTGGACCAACCTCTGCTATGTGTTGGTTATTGACTTGGCAGAGAACAACCTGATCAATAATTACCTGAAAGAAAATGCTCGTTTGATCTAAAAATGAAGCTCATGTTTTCATGATCAAAGCAGCTTCTCAAGGAGAATCATACCCTTGCATTGATTATCCTCCCACATCCTGACGCAGAGGCCTCCCGAAACCTTTCTCACTTGACTTTCAACGTGAGGCTCCTTCTCTTACGTTTATATTCTCTACCAGGCAATAAGAATGTGATGGAGTATCTTTGTGTCTTAAGGGTCTTGTCTCCCTAGTCATACTCAAAGTTCCTTGTGTAGAGAGATACCATATTTTGTTAGTAAAGTTGGGTCAGATCCTATGCCGGACACGTTGTCCTTGTCAACTACAAACTGTTACCCAATACTTCCTGGGTGAAATGTGCTTGCAATTCATAATTAAGTGATTGGTTGAATGTCTATTGACTGAATGAAAAATTGTTTATTGAAGTCAGTCTCAATGCAACCACTGGACTTCCTTCTTCACTGACAACCATGCCTGCAAAATTCACATTACACACTCTAAACTCAACCAAGTGGGGACAGAAGTGATTGTTGGCTGTCCTCTGAATCAGTAGTTTACATGACAGATTGTTGATTCTTTTCTCTCTCTTTGTTCATCTACTTAAAAAATGTTTTTTATTGTGGTAAAATACACATGTACATAACATTTACCATCTTAATCATTTTTAAGTGTGCAGTTGAGAGGCGTTAAATACATCCATCATGTTGTGCAACCAACAGTACCATCCACCCACAGAACTCTTTTCATCTTGCAAAACTGAAACTCTGTACCCATTAAACAATAACTCCTCCCGCCCCCAACACCACTAGCCCCTGGCAACCACGATGCTACTTTCTGCCTCTATGATTTTAATTATTCTAAGTACTTCATATCAGTGGAATCATACAGTACGTTTCTTTTCATGACTGACATTTCATATGGTGTATGTCCTCAAGGTTCATCCATACTGTAACATATGTCAGAATTTCCTTCCTTTGGGGCTTCCCTGGTGGTGCAGTGGTTGAGTCTGCCTGCCAGTGCAGGGGACACGGGTTTGAGCACTGGTCCGGGAGGATCCCACATGCCGCAGAGCGACTGGGCCCGTGAGCCACAACTACTGAGCCTGCGCGTCTGGAGCCTGTGCCCCGCAACGCGAGAGGCCGCGACAGTGAAGGGCCCGCACAACGCGATGAAGAGTGGTCCCCGCTTGCCGTAACTAGAGAAAGCCCTCGCGGAGTAACGATGACCCAACACAGACAAAAATAAATAAATAAATAAATAAATTAATTTAAAAAAATAGGACAGGAAAGGAGGATAGATGGGAAATATTTTTTAAAAAAAGAATTTCCTTCCCTTATAAGGCTGAATAATATTCCATTATATGTATATACCACATTTTGCTTATCCATTCATCTCTTGATGGACATTTGGGCTGCTTCCATGTTTTAGCCATCGTGAATAACATTACTATGAACATGACTGCATGTTTACCTACTTTTTAGCTCAAAAAAAGTCCAGAGTAATAATTCATTTAGAGACATGAACACCATAAGAGGACTGGGAAAAGCAAGAGGATTCATGAATAATTTCAGCCACTGGCAAATATCTTTCAAGCTATCTATTTAAGCCAGTTCTAAACTCCATTGCATTATGTGGAAAAATAAAGTAGAATCTCCATTTTACTAGGTTAAAAGTCACTCAAGGGTTCCATACACTGATCAAATCTCAATATGTTTTAGGATCAGAGAAATGTTTGCTAGAAGGGATATGCAAGACCATCAAGTTTAGTGATTCCCATTCTTGGCTGCACATCAGAATCACCTAGGGCTCTTAATAAAAATACTGATGCATAGATCCCATTCCCAGAGATTCCGATTTAACTGGCCTGGGGGTAGGCATCAGTACTGTTCAAAGTTTTTTAGGTAACTAATGTACAGTCAGAGTTGAGAATCACTGATATAGCTCAACCCCTTCCTTGCCCCCATTTAGAGACAGAAACGGAAATGATTTGCTGAAAGTCACACGGAAATTGGTAGAATGATGCAGACAGGAATTTTTAAATCCCAAATCTAGTACTCTAAACCTTTTGAAACTTCTTTTTACAGTACTCTGCCTCCAATTCTGTTCTGTAGAAAGTGCAAAAATATAAAGTACTATCAAGTAGGTGATTTTTATTCAACCTAGAATAATTTAAATTGACATTAAAGGCAAACTGGAAAGTTTATTTTAGTTTTCATTTCAATGTCTGAATGGCAATGAATCCAAAAAATGAAAGAATTCTACCTATTATCAGAAATCTGCCAAAGGAAGAAAAAGTCTGTGTGTGCCCTGAAATATTATACACTACTAAAATTAAATAGATTAATTGGAGGCACAAAGTTTAAAGAAGAGAAGAAAACAGAGATGAAATAACAGGACTGATTCTAAAGATGATTCCACTCTGTTGTAAAAGTCAAGTAATGGAAACCTAAGAGGAAATACAAATGGCCAATAAACGTATGAAAAGAGCCTCAGTCTCACGAGTGGTCAGGAAAATGGAAATTAAACTACAGCTTGATTTATCAGATTAGGAAAAAGTAAAAAATTGATAACATCCAGGCCTGGCGAAGACACGGGGAAAAGGGGAATCCAAGGCACATTTGGAACATGTGTCGCTTCCAAACAGTCTCTGAACAGGAATGTACAGAGTACCAAAGATCTTGGGAGAGGAAGTCCTTGGGAAAGACCTGTTGCTCTTCATTAAACACGTTATTTTGCCTTCCACTCAGATTCTTGACAAAGAGAATCCCGAAGTGGGAGTTCCTAGCTTTGGACCAGTCTTCTGTGGCTTTTTCCATGGTTCAGATACAGGAGACTTTATTTTTTTTTTAATTTTAATTTTATTTTTAACATCTTTATTGGTGTATAATTGCTTTACAATGGTGTGTTAGTTTCTGCTTTATAACAAAGTGAATCAGTTATACATATACATATGTTCTCATATCTCTTCCTTTAAATTCCTACTTTCAGCTTGAGTGAGTTTGAGTCCATTTTGCCACTTGCTATTGATGAGTCCACATTAGTACAGAAAGTAAGCACTTCATGCAAAAGTTTCTTAGGGTGGCCTGGCTGCCGGGGCATATGTTCCAATGAACCCAATGAAGTTCTGATTTTCTTCCTTAATCCTTAATCTCCTTGAAGCAAAATTTGTGTACACAAAGGACCCTAATTCTTTGTCTTAGGTCCTTGTTTAGTGTGTATGGATCAGCTCCTGAGAAGCTCAGCAGTGTTTGGGCTTCTCTTCCTCTCATGGGCCCTTGCTCCCATCCAGAGCCCACTCCAGCAATGGATCTCAATGTTCTCGACTGGAGAAAGCAATGCTCACCCACTCCTCCATCCTGGATTCCTCATCACCGTGCAAGTCCACGAGTTCTATACTCCTGGGTGGTAACCTTCTCAATAGCTCGGTTGCTGGCTGTGCACCTCCCACCATTTCCTGAGTGCTTGCTGGTATCAGGACAGCACTTCATTCTGCCATATTCTCATTTTGTCCTCCAACAATCCTATAAGGTAGTTATTATTTTTATTTCTATTGACGTATGAAAAAGCTGAGGGTTAGGGAGTTTAAATGGTAGTGATTATTTTTATTTCTATTTATATATGAGAAAGCTGAAGTTTAGAGAGTTTAAATGCCTTTCATGAGGACACCTAGCTTGTAATTGGCCCTCTTTTTCTGATTCAGGAGTGTCACCTGCATGTAAAATAGTTTTGAGGAGTGAAAATATACTCTTCCACCAATTTCCTCTTTTAGGGATACTGTATCTGAACACATCCCTGAGGAACCAGTTAATGTGTGGGATGCTAACCCCAGGCTGGTGACTCCAATGACTAAGCCCTGAGCCACCTCCACTGAAGGAAGAAGCCTCTGCTGCCATTGCTGCCACCTGCTGGAAACTGGTCTCTCTGCCCAAGCTGATGTCAGGGCCATGCCATGGCCCTCCCTGGTGCTTTAACTTCCATCCATTGCACCCTCTCCTTCTTCTGGGACAATGGTCAAAACCTCAACAAGTTTTCCCCCATATATCTCCTTAAATTGGGGCCCCAAGGGCTTCCACCTATCTGTTCCCACCTTTTCCTATTGGGAGAAGAGAGAACAGCCTCCTTCCTCCTAGAGCAGAGCATTTGCTATCCTGTCCCATAGAGCTGGCCGGGAAAAGCAGGACAGTGTTCTGTGGAGATGGGTGAGACTCTGATCCCAGCGAGATCCCCAGCCTCTTCATGTGATGCAATATGGTAACTCCTTTGACTTATGACACTTGGCACAGAGTTCTCCAATCAGAACTTCAGGAATCTCTCATGAATATGAATCAACAATGAAGACTTGATTATCAAAACTGATGTCACCCCCTTCCTCCCACTGACTTCAAACAAAGAATTTGGGTACTTTGGGTACAGCAAATTTGCTTCAAGGAGATTAAGGAAGAAAATCAGAACTTCAGTGGATTCATTGGAAGATATGCCCCGGCAGCCCAACCATCCTAAGAAACTTTTACAACATGAAGTGCTTGCTTTCCGTATTAATGTGGACTCGTCATTAGCAAGTGGCAAAAATGGACTCAAATTCACTTAAGCTGGAAATAGGAGTTTTTATGTCTCCTATATACTAACCATGGAAAAAGCCACAGAAGATTGGTCCAAAGCCAGGAACCCCTCTCTGGGATTCTCTGCCTCTCTAATCTCTGCCTCTCTCCACAGGCTGGCTTCACTCTGTCTGAGTTCAGAGGTGCTAGTGGAGAGTTTGAAGGGAGAAGAGGATAGGCATGGAGAACAGCATCCCAAGCTCACATCCCCTCCCCTCCACAACCAAGGGGAAAACCTTCCCAGGGGCTCCACTTAGACAAATCCTGGAGAAGGATTCAAATAGTCCTCTTTTGGATCATGTGACCACCTCTGAGAAATGGAATGGTCTTTGTTACCATAAGAAAGAGGAAGGAGTACTGGGCACAAAATGAAAAATGGCCATTACCGTTCTACATAATGAATAAATGTTTGTAAGATTTACATTTATTTTGTTTAATTTTCATCATCAATTTTGTTTAAAAAAAAAAGCAGTTTAAATAGATTCCCATGGAGAGAATCCCAAAGGAAATTAGGAAATCCCATTGGAAGTTAGGTCTTAACTTATTATCCATATTTTTTCCTTTATCCCATTTGTCACTATTTTAATTATATGCTTATTGTATGATCATTTGATCATTTGATAATTGCTTGTCTGCTCGACTGGAATGTAAACTCCATGAGGGCAGGGATATCTTTATTCACCATGATTTCCTCAGCACCTAGAACATTCCTGGCATACAGCTGGCATCCAACACATCCCGTGAATGACTAAATGAAGAATCAACTCAACCTTTGCTAGACAACGTAAGGCAGCACCAGGTGACTCCAAAGTTAGAGAATCATAAGAAACAGTGACAGAAAGAAAGAGCAAATGAGATGAATGCCTGGAATTAGAAGATCCAACTAGGATTTCCCTGGTGGTGCAATGGTTAAGAATCTGCCTGCCGATGCAGGGGACACGGGTTTGATCCCTGGTCTGGGAAGATTCCACATGCCGCGGAGCAACCAAGCCCATGCGCCACAACTACTGAACCTGCACTCTAGGGCTCGCGAGCCACAACTACTGAAGCCCGTGTGCCTAGAGCCCGTGCACCGCAATCAAGAGTAGCCCCCGCTCCATACAACTTGAGAAAGCCCACGCGCAGCAACAAAGACCCAACGCGGCCAAAAATAAATAAATAAATTTATTTTAAAAAAAGAAGACCCAACTAGCCTCACCATTCATGGCCAGCAGGAAATCCACAGATCAGAAACATAGTAATACCAAAGAATAAGGGTCTAATGAGCTAAACGTCAAAAATTTAAGATGGTCGTAAAAGAAAAAGGTTCAAAGTTCTAGCTAATTCTGAAAATTTTAAAGTTTACAGAAAAAGTTGACATTTATGTGAAAAACAGAATTTGTTCAAAAAAACTACCACCTATCACTATATTTCTATTTGACCCAATTTTCAGATGGAAATATCATCAAGCCAGACATCCAGAGAGATCTCCTCATCGGCCTGTGTTTAATGGAGCTACACACTCATGAAAACACACTGCTTGGGTACTTCACTGGGTTGTGCTAAAAATTATGGCCTTTCAAAGACTCGCGATTGCACGTGCTCTTGCCCTATGCACACTTTAATAAAACACGACTCTTTGAGCTTCTGTTAATTAAGCTCGCAACTTCCGGTGACCTGGACTTTCTGTGCCTGAGGCCAGGCCATGATACTGGCTCCCCAGCGTGATTCTTAACACACAGAGAGAAGCAGATCTGGGGGAGAGGGTGCCATGCAGAGGAGGCTGTGGGCCCTGAAGTGCATTTGCCACTGTGGGGAAATGCCATTCCGCCTGGATGAGGGCCAGGGCCCGAGACACAAAGAAAAAGGTTGGAGGAAAAAGAAAAGAAGCATGCTCTGACAGGAGGAATTTATTTTTTCTTTAAATTTCTTCTAAGAAAGGTGGACAATGAGAAATTTTGAGGCTGAGGGGTGCCGTGTAGGAAACCAAGACTTCTGTGAGGTCAGGGGAGGGGCCCTGTCATATTGCGATTTATAATAAGAAATATATGTTTGATCCCATCCCTGACACAGGGATCCTCAAACCCTTGTAAATTCCTAAGTGAGTGACATGAGCATTCGGAGGATCTTTATTTCTAATGTGGTGACTCTGGGTGGGCTCCTGGATGGCTCCTGGATGGGCTCCTGGATGGCTCCTGGATGGGGGCTGGTCACCACAAAGACCAAGCCACGATTAGAAGCTTGGAATTTTTAGCCTGGTCCCCAGTTCTCTAGAGAGGGGAGAGGGGCTAGAAGTGGAGTTAATAATTGATCATGCTACATGAGGAAGCCTCCATAATATAAAAGCCTACTCATATAAAAATAGTAGTTCAGGGGCGGGGGTGGGGGGTGGGGGAAGAGATGCCAGGTGGGTAAACATGTGGAGATTAGGGGAGAGTGGCAGCCTCAGGGAGGGCATGGAAAGTCTGTGCTCTTTCCCCACACCTTGCCCTATGCATCTCTTCCAGCTGGCTGTTCCTGAGTTATATCCTTTTATAATAAACTGGTAATCTAGTAAGCAAAATGTTTCTCTGAGTTCCGTAAGCCACTTCAGCAAATTAATCGAACCCAAGGAGGGGGTAGTTGGAATCTCCAATCTACAGCCGGTGTGTCAGAAGCCCAGCTGACAACCTGGACCTGTGACTGGTGTCTGAGGAAGAGGAGGCGGTGGCGCGGGGAAGTCTTGTAGGATTGAGCCCTTAGCCTGTGGGATCTGATGCTATCTCCAGGCAAATCCCCGCACTGAGAATGGTAATGAGACTCACACAGAGGGGAAGGGGCAGCGAGTGACCCCTGTGACCCCCCCCAGCAGGAGGTTTCATGCCTCCCCTCAAGGAACTGGGATGACAGTCAGCATAGGCACAGGTGAGTACAGAGCCAGCGGTCTGCTGATGCTTTGTGACTTTGCCTTTCCTCAAACACCCGTCGAGTGGGCTGGCCAGAGCAGTTTCCCATACGAACCCACTTTCCTTCCCACTATGCAACTCTCCCCCATAAGTTAAGGTATTTTCAACACAAGGAGTACCTAGCAGTTAGACTTAATTCCAAAAACAGGAAAAAATTGTGCAGTAAGGAGAAATGTGAGGAATTTATGCAATGAAACAGTTCTTGACTTTAGAAAGAGAAAATGGAAAGCACAAACTCTTCTACATCGGCAATAAAATGGTCTTTGGGGATTCATGCAGCAAAGCAGAAAGAGCTCAGACCAGGCATCAAAGCAGTTACCTTGAGCAATGGGTCTGGCACACGCAGCTGGGTGGCTTTCTGTGGTAGGTTACCCCCTGGTCCTGTTTCCCCTTCTGTAAAAGGATACCTAAGTTCTCTTCCAGATTTAATTTTCTAACTTTCATAGAAGTTTTTCAATTACAAATGATAAAACTTGCTAACTGCATCATTGTTAGGATATTTTTCTACTCTTTACGGGAAGATATAGGGAGTATGTTCCAACATTGACGAGGGCATGAAATGGCTACGAGATTGTACTTGTCACATTAAAGCATCAACTCAGGGCAAGTTCTTTCAAAAGACACCAGTACTTTGTCACTCTTTCAATCACCCATGCTCCACTCACTTTCCCCTTGTGACCTTTATTCTTCCAGAAGCAGTTTTAAAGCTGCTTCTTACTCGAAGCTTTTTAAAGGACCAAAATATTTTTCCTACAAAAATCCGAACAGGATTTACTGAATGATAATTTTGGGTAAAGCATTGACAAAATAAATTTTTAAGTTCAGTGTTGAGCAATTGTTTCCACCTCCTTTGCAAATAATCATATAAGCATCCCAGGGCATCTTGCTGTCCTTTTTCATTCCCAGGTCTCCCTTACCTCAGGCCCTAGGCTCCTCCCACCGAGTCGAGCCCCACCCATTGCACATGCGCAGCACAACACACTTTGCTTCCACCCTCCCATGTCTGTACTGACTGCAGGATAAAGTCTAAAGCCTTGACTCAACCCTGGGACACTTCCTCACTGGTTCACGTCTATCTGAGCAGCCCAGCTATCGTTACCCCCTTAGATAGTCCGTGGTCCTGTCTCTGGGAAGATTCCCAGTTCTAGGCACATCCCAGACCCTTCCCACTTTGCTCATTCTCCTTACCGACTTGGAACATCTTCCCTCCTTTTCTCTGGCATTTGAATCCTACCAGTTTTTCAAAACCCAGCGGAGACCCCCCTTCCTCTGTGGAGCTTTCCGAGAGCTCTGCATCTTGAAGGTCACTATCCTTACCTTGTATAGTCCACTGCCTGACAGAGCAAAAATGACCACATTAGACTCGGAAATATTCCCTCATGGGGCCACGATTTCCTTCCGCAGGGCTGAGTCTGCTTTTAGTCAGCACTTAAAAGCTTAAGGGCCCCCTAAAACATGCTCAGGTGAGACAGGAGTCAAAGTACAAAGGTGGCCCCCTGACTAGTCTCAACAGAAGGGGACTGGGAGGTGCAGGGTGAGCCAGCTTCCGGCGAGATGGAGAACCCCAGGAAGGGCCAGAGGCACCTTCTCTTACCAGGTACGGTCTTCTGAGTCCCAGCTACTTTTCTTTTTTTTTTTTGCGGTATGCGGGCCTCTCACTGTTGTGGCCTCTCCCGTTGCGGAGCACAGGCTCCGGACGCACAGGCTCAGCGGCCATGGCTCACGGGCTCAGCCGCTCAGCGGCATGTGGGATCTTCCCGGACCGGGGCACGAACCCGTGTCCCCTGCATCGGCAGGCGGACTCTTAACCACTGCGCCACCAGGGAAGCCCCCATCTACTTTTTACCACCTTCTCTCTCCCTCCCTCTCCCAATCTTTTTAGAGTAATTAGAAGGGGATTAGTAAAAGTTGAATTCCTTAAGACCTGGGTTTTTTACTCCAGAGCCTAACACAATTTAACCTTAATCCTTGCCCCAGTGGGTCAAAGTGAACTTTTGACCCAGGTATGAGCAAGGTCTCTGCAAGTAGATGTTTGGCGGAGGCCTGATAACCAAAACATTCAGAAGATGACTTGCCCAGGGTGACAATGAAAGTGATAAAATAATTCATTTGCATTGACTGAGCTCTTACCCTGTGGCAGGCCCTCTTGTTTGTACCTTTCATTCATGCATTTAATGCTCACAACACTTCTCTAAGTTGGGTATTATTCTCTCCATTTTACAATGAGAAAATCTTTCATTTCCAAAGGTGAATTGCCTTTCCTGAAGTTATACCGCTAGTGAGTGGCAAAGCTGTTTTTGTTGAGGGGAAGAACCTTAGCTGAACCTGCTTTACCGTGAAACCAGAGGAGAGAAACTCCCATGTTTGCAGGAAGTAGAGTCCTCAACACGTTCCAGACTTCTCATATGGTACGTCTGGGATCTTAGGGCGTCTCATTACCTGAAATATGAAAATGGCATAAGTTTAATTATTCATTTTCCATCACCCTTAATGAGGGGATTAACTGCCGTGTGAAACAAAAGGAAATAGTCTGACCTTCAGGCTGTCAGGAAGTGATAATTAACTAAAAGCTCCAGTCAGTGGAAATGGACAAATGAAAGTATTCCACTGCTCTTGATGCAAATGAGCTGTCAGGGTCACTGATGGAAGTCACATAATGGGGCAGTGACAATGAAAAAATAAACATATGCCAAAAATAGACATTTTCTAAATTACAGTTTGTTTACAGATGCTCTTCAGTAGTTTCCAAAGCTCCCCCGACTCACTGCTGTCTTAGGGTTTTGAGTGGGGGGAGGGGTTGAGTGTGTGTGTGGGTACAGGTTGCAGCACCCTGGCTTGCTAGGAGGACAGGGGAGGGGAGGCTGTGTGCATGGGGGTGGGAATTGTCAACAAAAATAATCAATGCATAATCAATGATAAGAACAGAAAAGAATTTTATTTGAGCCAAACTGAGGACTAGCCCGGAAGCCTACTTCCCAGATTACTCTGAGAAACTGCTCTGGAGAAGGAGGGTTTTCAGCACAGGTTTATATCTTGTCAGAAAAAAGAACATTAAACAAGTCAGGGTTACATTTCTACAGTGTTTCAAAAAAAAAAAAAAAAATTACCAGAACGTACACAGTGAGTCAGTATGGCCTTGGCACCTGGGAAAGGAGTCTTTTCATCAAAGGAGTACCAGCATTGCATCCCAGGAAGAGGGGTGTTTAATCTTAAGTTTTAGCACGGACATTCTTTACTTCTGGTCAGTGTGCCGTTTTCTTTGGTAATTAAAGCAGATGTGCAATGTATGTCTGATAGGCCACAAACAGGCTGTTTTGGTTTAAAGTTTAAATTAAATCATGTATAAGCCAGAATGACTTCCCCATACCTCAATATGTGACCATTTCTTTTTTCTTTTTTTCTTTTTTTTTTTTTTTTTGCGGTACGCAGGCCTCTCACTGTTGTGGCCTCTCCCGTTGCAGAGCACGGGCTCCGCGCGCGCAGGCTCAGC
>NC_041219.1:91347525-91380417 GCF_002837175.3 Physeter macrocephalus
AGCCATGGCTCACGGGCCCAGCCGCTCCGCGGCATGTGGGATCTTCCCGGACCGGGGCACGAACCCGTGTCTCCTGCAACGGCAGACGGATTCTCAACCACTGCGCCACCAGGGAAACCCGTGACCATTTCTTTTATCAGGGTCCATTCAGTCTCAGATTCGAGGAGCATCAGGCAAGTGGAGACCTGTTCATCTCAGCCCCAGGACCAACTGATTGGTTTTTCATTACTTGGTTGACTGGTTTGACCAAAAGTTACTGTGGGAATGATTCATGGAAGCATTCTGCTAAACGGCATGTAAACACAGACTTCTAATCTAGACCTTCGCTATTAAAATGGTCACAGATAGGGCTTCCCTGGTGGCGCAGTATTGAGAATCTGCCCGCCGATGCAGGGGACACGGGTTCGTGCCCCGGTCTGGGAAGATCCCACATGCGGCGGAGCGGCTGGGCCCGTGAGCCATGGCCGCTGAGCCTGTGCGTCTGGAGCCTGTGCTCTGAAACGCGAGAGGCCACAACAGTGAGAGGCCCGCGTACAGCAAAAAAAAAAAAAAAAAAAAAAAAAGGTAAAATAATGTCACAGATAGCTGCGAATTACTACTGTTATGAAACGCATGACTTCATCACGGCTTCTGGCCTAGCAGACGGAGCCGCGTTCCAGGCAGTGCTGCAGCGCCCGGCTTGTCCCCAGGCTTTAATGAGCACAGCCTGGTAGATGCGACGCAGATGACAACATGGCATACTCCTTGCCCCACTCTGTTCCAGAGTAACACATTTTTCAAAAGACCATCGAGCCTTGAAAGCCTCACACACGCTGCATGATATATAAATATATAACTGCCCCGAATATAGCAAAATGAGTCTCTATTAATAACTCAAAGAGTCATGGAGATTCAGGCAGTCCAGTTCCTCTGCCAAAAGTTAAGAATGTTTGCTCAGTGCTTTGATTTTTTTCTTTTTTTAAACTCTGTTCTTGATTTGCCACAGTACATTTCCTATTTAGATACTCCACTGCGTATATGTCAGACTTTATCCGTGACCTTACTAGGACATACCAGAGCATACAGGACGGGAATGAAAAGCCTTTTAAAGCTACTGGGGCTTTCAAAATCGTGCCTAACAAACATTTTCCATTTCTCTCTACCATAGCAACCGTCACCTTTGCCTTATATGCAGAAATTGCTAAGGGGCAAGTGAAAAAACTCCCTAAGTTCCTTACTTGATTATAATATTGTACTATTAACTGTTTCTTGAACGTTTACTATCTCCAGACACAGTGTTTCTATACATTGCTAAGCTTTGCATCAACCCTACAAAGTAGATGTTATTCCTACTTCACAAACCAAGGCTCAGAAATTAATTAACTGCCCTGAGCTGACATACAAGTGAGTCTCAGGGCTGGAATTCAAATTCAAGGCTTCTTGGCTTGAGCCATATGAAACTGCCAGTTGTCAATCATTTCTGACCAACAATGGTGATTTTATGGTTCAACCTACTACTACAGGGTGTTGGCCCTGAAAGGAAACCTAGAATCTCCTTCTGACATCACCATTCATTTTATCAGAAAATTTTCCAATGCAGTACTGGGAGGAGGAGGAGGGGAATTGGTCAAATGATCTATTTTTTTTTCCACCAACTATTATTCCCATCACAAATAGGGACATAATATAAAACTCCACCAAAAAAAAAAATGGCAAAGCCTGTCAAAAACTCTCTATTCTACTCACATTCCCTGATACATTCTATCTGAAAGATCTCCACATGTAGTCATGCTCATCAGACTTTTCCAAGCACTGAAATCATTTCTAGTATTTAAAAGCTAATGATGTTAAGATATAATTTTGATAGACCACACGTTTTAGTGAGCAGGTAGGCTATGAGTCTATAACACATATAAATCAAAAAGATAATTTGGCAAGACCAATTTAGTTTCTTGGGAATTACCTGAAAGTCAATAGCATTGTGGCTTAGATAGGCGCTATCGTCTATGACAAATTATGTCTCTGCATTCTCTTAAAAATGGTGCAAAATAAACCCAACTCTTCTTTTTAATTCACAGTTTTCTCCATTGATATAGTTAGAATGGGAAATATTAAGGTGGCTAATAGTAATTATTGCATTTAATATGTGATGGCTACTGAAGAGTAAAGTGTTAAATGCATAATTGGGACGGTTTAGTGTCACAAGTTTGGCTCAAAAGGTAAATAATAAGAAAAGGGTCACTGAGTCTTAGACTGAGATTTCAGTCAGTGGAAGAATCTCATTTTACTGAAGGGGAGACAGAGACAGAAGAAAGCCAAATAAATGACAGAGCCATTCAACTCATTGGTGATACCTCAATGACTAGCATTCAGTTCTCTTGACTTCTGAGTTAATGTTTTCCCTCTCTAACATCATAGTCTGGCTCCACGTAATACTTCATTTCTCCTTATCTCCATTTCTTTCCCTTGAAGACATCTGGAATGAATAATAAGAGCTGTGCCTAAGAAATTAATACATTAAAATGAACTCAATATCCTGGGTGATTATATTTTAAGATGGGATAAGCTAGATTCTTTAGGTTTGTTGAAACAAGATGATCAAATAACTTTAAAAGTAAATTCCTACGGATCTATTACCAGAATCCAAAGTCTGACTGGCCTTTCTCAGGGTCAGAAAAGATTTCCTTTCTCTCTGACCCTTTCCGGATTCTCTGTTTACCTCTTGTATGGGAGGCATCCGATTTGAGATACTGGAGGATTTCACATGACTCAAGTTTCTGACTCAATATTATGAACAGAAATCTGAACCATCACAAAGTTTACGATAGCTTTACCATATTACTTGTGAACCAAATGACACAACCAAAGGGGAGAAGTACCCTAAATAAGAGAATACCTAATATCCTTTTAGTATAGTGATAAACATACAGAGAAAGAAAAGGAAAATAAGTATATTCATAGATGGATGGATGATTCAGTTGGTTTCTACATTAACAATGACTCATTCTGTAAAAATTGGCATGTTTATAAAATAAATCATATTATTGTACCAGAAAAGACAAGCACATAATATGCTAGAGAACCAAACATGCTCACAAAATAGTTTTATTTCCATATATGACTTTCTTGAGTGTTCTGAATATTACTCTGGCCTTTAATGACATAGAAAAGGGGAATACAGTGTTAATGATTGTTAGAAAAAGCAGTCTTTTATGCATGCAAATACTTTTTCTAAAAGAATATTTATGAATAGTACTGGATTCAAGAGTTTCTATTAATAATCCTTCATTGGCCTTAGGTCAAGTCTGTGAGAATGGCCCCTTTTCCAAGGAAGGAGTGGAACATTGCACAGTGTAGCCCTTCCTTTGGAGCCACTGGGTTTATGCACTGACACCTGCATTGATGAAAATGTGCTGAATGTCCTCGTTGGAAAGTCAGCTTTATGACTGGCAGGTAATGGATGTGGGCTTGTGGATTTACAGGCCGATGTTGGGAGTGCCCAGATGGAACAGGAGGTTGTGTTGGCTCAGAAAATCCCTTTCAAATGCCTAAATTGGCTCCTTTAATCACGACCTTGTGACTATGACTGGGCCACCTCTAAGTCTTCTTTTCCTGGGCTAAGTAAAGGATAATACTGCTTTCCTGTCTTTCTCATGCTCTTCAAAGCTTTCTAGTAGGGCTCACAGAAGTCTAAGGACATGTGGAAGTCCAGATGGAGTAGCAGAAAGGAAAAGCAAAGTTTCTGAAAAGGTAATATCTGAATATTAGTTCCGACATTCTAAAAACATTCGAGAGAGGTGGAGAAAGAATATTCGTTCAATTTATGTATATGACATGTATCCATCCAAATGAACGCTATAGGTGTCAGCCAGTGTCCTTAGGTGCTAAGTATGCAGATATGGTGGGGACGTAATCCCTATTCTCAGGCACTTACAATTTGATAGAAGAGTTTTACGTGTGTGGGCGCGCGGCGCAGAGTGTGGGAGGATGGGGAAAGATTTCTGTGTAATCATAAGTAGCCCTTTTAGGCAGACAGAATGGTTAGCTACTGAGATAATAGAAGGTGCTCTGGGAAGATTCCTAAAATATATTCCAACCAATGCCCAAAATGATATTGGGAATTGTTATTCCTTAGTGTCTACTGTTGCCTTCTCACTGCGCTGCTTTTCTGAAATGTTACTGGAAAAGTCAGACAATTTGATAGTGGGAAAGTTTTTCAGATCATGTTCTTTTCTCACAGGACAGAGAGGGGCCACACCAAAGCAGGGTGCCTGGGGAGAAGGGATCCGTCAAGAGATTGCTGGTTGCTAGGAGTCCAACCTCACTCGAATTAACCCAAATTAAAAAGAGGAGTTAACTGTAAAGATAAAACCGGCAACCTTACAGACATCCAGAGGCAGGAAGCAAAGTCCAGCTGGACTTCATAGCGACCTAAGCTGGGAACTAGAATTTCACTGGGTCTCTAGTCTCTGATTCTCTCTCTCTCTCTCTTTTTTTTTTTTTTAGCTCTTTCTCTTTTGACTCTTCTCCTTGATTTTTAAGCATATCTAATATCTTCCCTCTAAAGACTTGGCTTCCTCTGATTATTCATAATTTGGCTTTCAAGCAACTTTGTTTGTACTTGACTTTGGCGTGCACTGGTGCCCACCTCAGCCCAGACTGGACGTGAGCTCTGAGCGGGAGTCCACAACCATCGATTGTCGTTTCTGTCATTTGGCTCAAATTCTTTTTTTTTTTTTTTTTTTTTGTGGTACGCGGGCCTCCCACTGCCGCGGCCTCTCCCGCCGCGGAGCACAGGCTCCGGACGCACAGGCCCAGCAGCCACGGCCCACAGGCCCAGCCGCTCCGCGGCATATGGGATCCTCCCGGACCGGGGCATGAACCCACGCCCCCTGCATTGGCAGGCAGACCCCCAACCACTGCGCCACAGGGAAGCCCCTGGCTCAAATTCTTGAGAGAGTCTAATCGTGCTTGTCCATGAGTCTGCTCCTGGTCTATTCAGACTGGGGCAAGGTGGACATGGGGTGGGCTCAGGGCCACTTAGGCTTGTCCTTTACAGCACAGACTGTGAACAGCAGGAATCCTCAGGGACAGGAACTGGGGAGGAGACACAAGTGTCCCAAAGCATGTCAACCACTACTCCAGACCAAACGTTTTCCCCTCACAGTGTGGCAGTGGGCGAGCCTCACTTGGAGAGGGGCAGGACCTTGTCTGCTATGGCACAAAACCGAGGAGCACTGTGTTTGGAGCATGGATGAAAATGTGGTTTCTGAGTCTCCATCCCTTTTCTCCCTCTACTACAAATTTAACAGAAAGTAAGCTGCTGCTTCAACGGTGGCACTGCCATCCCTGTGAATGGGGCCAAGAGAATCTTTGGGTAAACAGAGGAGACAGAGCTAGATACTGAGGTTCTTTTCATCCATTCATTCGTTCAGTTAGTTAACCTTAGTAATCACCTGTTCTGTTCTGCCTTCTGCTAGAAGAGTAGGAGACCCTTACATACTCCAAGAGTTTATTTTATTAATGGCTCTTTGGGGTATGTGTTTGTTGACTTTCCACTGAATACAATCTAGATATCACCAGTGAGAAGTTCCCAAAATACTCGTGGAATCTATTGTACCTAAAAATTTCTAAAAGCAGAGTATTAATAAATACAGATACATAAACAATGCTTATTTCTGGTTCTGAAAACTGAGTTCAGTCCAGTGCCTGGGAAGAAAAACTAAGCAGAAAGACTAAAATAAACATAATATAATCCATCTCACTTCCCCTTCCTCACTCCTGCGGCTTTAATGTGAGCTTCCAGCTGGGAGGAAACTTACTATGTTTGCTACAGGCAGATATTTATGTCTGTTTTGAGTTTTAAAAATCTAGATTAAGATCTATAAAAAAAGAAGGAAGAGGGTGATTATTTAAGAAATTGTAATAAAATTGTGTATTTTGAGGGATGTATTTTCCATACCCACACTTATCTTTATAGACAGATGAGTTATTTTAGGTATTTCTAGTTGATACAGATAGTTAAAGACCTGAACTAGGCATCAGGGGACTTGGGTTCAGTGTAAGATGTGTAAATGTGGGCAAGTCTCTTTCCTCCCATGATCCCCACTTCTTTGTCTTTTTGGCTTATCCATCAAGTTATTAACAGTATCAACTGAGAGCTGAACGTTAATGCTCTTTGAACACTGGAGAACACCATTCAGTAAGTGTTTGAATTTGATTGAGTAAATTCAGGACTTTATTGAAAAATCAGTATCACTGCTTGACCTCGATACTAAAGTTGTCTTACCCAAACTTACAGTCTATTTTTGGTGATTATTTAATCAAAATTCTATCTCAAATATATTTAAACCAGCATACTTAACTCACATAGTGGCTGCGTTGCAAGTTTATTTTTGAAAAAATATGCAGGAAGGAATAAAAAACACTGAAAAGGGTAAGTATATGGGTATTTATAAATTACTATTGACTGTACAAAACAATAAATGTAATATTTTTTGTAGAGTAAAATCTATGTAGAACTAAAATGCAAAACAGGAAGAACAGAAAAATCAGGAAGGGTAAACAGTTTAAAAGTTTTAAGGGTCTGATAATATCAGAGGAGTGGTAAAATAATAATTTGTATAATTCTGTAATCAATCAAGGATATGTGTTGTATTCTCTAGTATAACTACTCTCAGAACAAGAAACTAATGTATTATTTGTAAGTTATTAGAATAAAAACATTAAATAATTTTAAATTTTTGAATAATCTAAAAGAGGCAAAAAAAGGGGAAAAGGAACATAAAACAAAAAGAAAAAAGGAATATAAAAGGGACGAGCCTAATAAAAAATGAAAAATAAAAATTTATCTAGAAAGCTAGTTATGTCAGAGATTATACTGAATGTAAATGAACTAAATTTGAAATATAAGACTATGATTGTCAGACTAGATTGGAAAAAAACCGGTATGCTTTAAATATAATAATAATGTTTAATGTAAAAGAAAAGACAAATAACACCAAGCAAAAACTAACAACAACAAAAAAAGCTTGTGTAACTCTACCAATATCAGGCAATGTGAACTTTAAGATAAGAAACATTATTAGAGATAAAGACAGACAGTTTATAATTGTAAATGGGGCTATCCAATAGGAAGATATTACACCTCTATGCACTCAGTAGCATTGCTTCAAAATAAATCAAACCAAAATGGACAGAACAAAAAGGGAAAATGTTCAAATGAACATCACAGTGGGAGGCATTAACATATCTTTCTCAATAGCTGGTAGGACAAGCCAAAAATATAAAATCAGTAAGGATATAGAAGATATTAACAGTACAATTAGCAAGCCTGATCTAGTTGCCATGCATGTAAAATTGCACCTATTAATGACCAATTCATATTCGTTTCAAAGGTACATGGAACATTTATTAAAATCAATGTATTGTAATATAAAGTCTCAACAATTTCAAAATGTTGACATATTTAAGAATATCTTCAGTGACCACCATGGAATTGAACTAGAGATCAATAATGAAAATAGGAAAAAAAAACTGCTAAAAATTAAACAATACACTCTAAATAATCCATGGGATGAAGAAGAAAATAAAAAATATTTTAAACTGAATAATTAAAAGTACATTTCAAAGCTTATGGGAAGAATTTAAATGATGCTTAGAAGGAAATATATAGCCTTAAAAGCATATAGTAGAGAAGAAAAAAGTCTTAAAATCAATGATTTAAGTATTAATATCAAAAAACTAGAAAAAGAGCAGCAATCAAACCTAAGGAAATAAATGATAGGGACAAAAACTGAAATCAAGGAAATAATAATCCAACATATAATAGAAAAAAATCAACAAATCCAAAAACTGGCTTTGAAAAGATTAACAAAATTAATAAAACCAAAACTGATAAAGAAAAGTAGAAAACCCACAAATCAGCAACAACAGCAATAAAAGGGAGGATATCCCTATTGATTGCACAATAAAAATATTCCAAAAACAACTTTATGCAGATAAACTTGACAATTTGCATGAAATAGACAAATTTGTTGAAAAACACACCTTACCAAAGTTGATAGAAGAAGAAATAGAAAATATGAATAGTTCTGTGTATGGTTTAAAAATTTGAACCCATTATTTAAAATCCATTCCCCAAAGAAAATTCTAGGCCCAGAGAGCTTATCAATGAATTTTCCAAAAATTTAAGGAAAAATAACACATGTAATTCTTCATGAAGACAGAAACAGAAGCAGAACTTCCAGACTTTTAAAAAATGAAAACAGCGGGCTTCCCTGGTGGCGCAGTGGTTGAGAGTCCGCCTGCCGATGCAGGGCACACGGGTTCGTGCCCCGGTCCGGGAAGATCCCACGAGTCGCGGAGCGGCTGGGCCCGTGAGCCATGGCCGCTGAGCCTGCGCGTCCGGAGCCTGTGCTCCGCAACGGGAGAGGCCACAACAGTGAGAGGCCCGCGTACCGCAAAAAAAAAAAAGAAAACAGCATGAACTTGATTTTAAAACTCTGACAAGCATTCTGAGAAAATTGCAAACCTATCTTTCTCATAAACATTATTTAAAAATTCTTAACTGAATACTAGGAAATCAAATCCAGTGGTATAGTCAACTGAGGACAGTTTAGTCTAGGTGGGCAAGCAGGTTTAACATTCAAATATCATAAACTCAGTTAACCACATTCATAAAAAGGAGTAAAATCACATGATCATATCAGATGCAGAAAAAGTGTTTGATAAATTCAACATTTACTTGTGATGAAAACTTTTAGCCAAGTAAGAATAGAACTGTCTTAATGTGATAAAGAATATTTACAAATTACCCACAGCAAACATCATTTTCACTGAAAATGAAACTTTCACTGAAACCTTCTCCCTCATATTGGGACTGGGTCAAGAATGGCCACGTTGTAACTGGAGGTCTAACCAGGGCAAAAGGCAAGAGGAAGAAATAAAAGTCATGAAGATTGAAAAGGAAGAAATAAAACTGTCATTTCCAGACAGTATGATCATGCACATAGAACATTTCTAAAAAATCTACAGACAAATTCTTAGAATTAATAAGAGAATGTAAGAAGGACACTGGATATAAAGTCAATATACAAAAATTAGTTGCTATAGACTGAATGTTTGTGTTCCCTCCAAAATTCATATTTTGAAATCCTAACCCCAAAGGTGAGGGTATTAGGAGATAGGGCCTTTGGGCTCTGCCCTCATGAATGGGATTAGCGCTCTTACAACAGAGTCTCCAGAGGGATCCCTAACCCCTTCCACAATGTGAGAACACAGGGAAAAGCCACTGTATATGTATGAAGAAGATGGCCCTTACCAGACACCAAATCTGCTGGCACCTTGATTTTGGAGTTTCCAGCTTCCAGAATTGTGAGATATAAATTTATGTTGTCTATAAGCCACCGAGTTTATGGTATTTTGTTATAGCAGTCTGAGCTGATTATGACATGAGTCATGGTTGTATATACTGGCAATAAACAAATAGAAAATAAAACATTTATAATAGCATCCCAAAACTCAAACACTTAGAAATAAATCTCATTAAAGATGTACAGGACCTCTAAACTAAAAATTACAAAACATTATTGAGAAAAAATAAAGGAGAGCCAAATAAATGGACTTGTTATGGATTGGATGACTCAATATTGTAAAGATATAAGTTCTCTCCAAATTATTACGTACTTCTATGTACTCTCAACCAAAATCCAAACCGTGGGATATTTTTCCCAGAAATGTACAAATCAATTCTAAAATTCATATGGAAATGCAAAAGGCCAAAAATAGCCAAGGTATTCTTGAAGAAGAACAAATGTGAAGGACGTATACTGTATCAGGAACTATTAATATAAAGCTAAACTGTGTGATACTAGTACATGACCAGATAACTGTCCAATGGAACAGACCCACACATATATGATCACATGATTTATGACAAAATGACCATGCAATTCAGTAAAGGAAAAAGGTGGTCTTTTCAAAAAATTGTGCTGGGTCAATTGGATATCTATATGGGGAAAAAACGTCTATTGACTTCTACCTCACTTTACAGACAAGAATCAATTCCAGATGTGTCAGTCCGTTCAGGCTGCTATAATAAAAATACCGTAAACTTTGGCGTCTGGTGAGGGGCTTGCTTCCTTATTCATGGATGGTGTCTTGTTGCTATGACCTCACATGGCAAAGAGGATAGGGATCTCTCTGGAGCCTAAGCATCTCCCAATGCCCCACCTCTTAATACCATTACCTTGGGGGTTAAGATTTCAACATATGAGTTTGGGGCAGAACACAGATATTCAGACCATAGCAAGATGGATTGGAGAACTCAGACCATAGCAAGGTTGGATTGGAGAAATAAATTGAAAGATAAAACAATAAAGCTTTTAGAGGGAAGCATCTTCATGACCTTGGACTAGGCAATGCTTTTTAAAATAAGAAATAAAAAAGAAGGAAAATAAAAGAAAAAACTTGTGATAAACTTGACCATATTAAAACTAAGAACTTATGTTCACCCAAAGTGAGTAAAACAGCAACCTACAGGGTGGGATAAAATGTTAAACATACATATTTATACACATTTAGGTAATATATATGATAAAAAACACAGCTCCAGAATTCTTAGAAAGCTCCTACAAACCAATAAGAAAAAGATGGACAGTTCAACAGCAAAATGGGCAAAAGACTTATAAAAGAGGTTATGTAAATGGCCAATAAACATATGAAAAATTGCCCCCGAGTTTATTAGTCATCAGGAAAATGCAAATTAAAGGCACAATGAAATATTAAGACTACCCACCAAAATGGTTAAGATGAAAAAGATGGAGAATAGTAAGTGTTGATAAAGATGTGGAGGAATAGGAATTCTCATAAACCGCTCGTGGGAGCATACTTTGGTACAACCACTTTGGAAAACTGGCAGTTACTGCTAAAGTTGCATATGTGCATAACCTGTGATCCAGTGAATACATTTCCAGGTTATGCCCAATAGAATTTTGTGCAGATGTTTATCCAAGACATGTATTAGAGTGTTCATGGCAACAGTACTCGTAATAGGCAAAAATTGGAAACTACCCATAAATCCATCAAAAATAAAATGGTTAAATAGTGATATAGTCACACAGTGGAATACTACATAGCTGTGAGAATAATCTACTACCTACAAAAATATGGATGAAACTCTCAAGCATAGAGTTGAGCAACAGAAGCCAGACAAGAAGAGGATATATTTCATGTATACCATGTATCAGAAGAGGCAGAACTAATCCAGCCGTCATGAGAGCGGTTATCGTTGGGCGTTTAGAGACTGGAAGGGAACATGGGACCTAGTGGGTGCTGGTAAATGTTCTGTTCCTCGATTTGGGGGACTTTGCCTTTGTTTTGTTAATCCTCTTCTGTACATGCTACATGATTCTTATCTCATGACTGTCTGCCGGAACTTTTTTTTTTCCTTCAAAATGGTTGGACAGAACTCAATTTCTGCTTATGTAATTATTCAGTTTACTTTCAATATGCATATTTACCATTATGTTTTACTGAGGCTCTGCAAAATGCCTGCTTCTCAGGATGATTTCTGGAGACTGACTTTTTCTCCAGGTAGCTCCGCAGCTTTCTGAGAACTCTTTCTGATGAGTTCTGTGTTCTTTGTCCATCTACCTCTCTTCTGATCACCATTCTGCCTTATTTATTGTTGTTCTGCCTTTGCTACTCTGTTACTGTAGTGATGAAGAAAGAGGGAGAGATTATCTTTAATAGGAAGAGCAATTTTCTGATTGGGGCAGTCATGATGTCATTGTATATCTTGTGTGATTTAAGATTTCACTGATTAACTGCTTGGCATATTTGGCCCAGGGATGACAGTGCTGTGTCCAGCCAACCTGAATATGTGGACTTGTTGGCAGACATACCTCTCCTGTGGCAATGGATTTGTCATGCTTGATACCACTAAACATTAAACTCATCAAACTAACTAGTCTTCTCTTCTATTTCGCACTCAGTAAATTTGTTTGTGATTATAAACTTGGCTTCCCAAAGCTTCTTATAGGCAGAAACTACGATTAGGACCATATCAAGTTCTGATCCACTTGATATTTGCTTTAAATTCACAGGTAGGTATTCTTTTGGTTTATATTATAAATCTTTCTCCACACAACAAATTAACTCTGGGACATCAAAAATATCAAGCTTGGACCTGCCAACCTGGGCTATGTTGATGCTTTCAAGGTAGTCCATCTGGAGAGCCCACCATCCAGCTTTCCCCCCAGACACACCCTACAAACAAGCAAACAAACACATTTGATACTCATTGTGTCAAGGTTATTCTGCTTATGAAAATAGAACTAAGGTGCTCAGTGCCTTCCCAGCAAAGGAGATTTAGGAAAGAGGAGTTCAGATGTCCAACGGTTCTAATAAATATAACTGAGTAAATAAAAAATTCCACTTTGAGATAAATGTGGACAGCTGCCACAAGAGCATGTTTTTCCATCATCCTGCTGTTTCTGTTAAGTAGGAAATGTCAGTGAGCAGACTCATCCTCCAGCAACTTGTTCAGATTTGCACCTAACCTCTTCTACGTAACAGCTTCCAAGGAAAGCTTCCTTAGTTTCCGACCATGCATTTCTATCACAATGCAAGAGGCAAGCAGCAGCATGTCAAAACTGCTCTCCAGAGAGAGTGATTACTATTTTTTTTATTTTGTTTTGCCCTGTAGTTCAAAACCCGTTTGGGTACCTTCCAGTGTGTATAGACGTTGCCAGTCATCTCTGCTAACTAAAGGTCTTCACCCAGGATGTTCCCCACAACCTGCCAGCTTCAATTACCCCGGGGGCTTTGGGCAGCCCAGGCATGCAGACTGGCGGCTCATTCCCATCTGCAGCAGCTGAGAGTACCATGGAGAGTAAGGCAGGGCTGAGCGAACAACAGGTTCTCCAAACGAGGACAAAATGAAGACCTGTTGTGCTCTGGTACAGCCCGGCTCAGGGGAGCCATATAATTAGTACAAACATCACTGTGGTGAGATACCCCTCCAGATCTGTTTATTTTGTACACAGACCTAGCTTCGGTTCCATTAGGTTCAACAAACATTTGTTAAACATCTGTGCTGTGTCAGATCACATCCAAGGCACAAGGGCAATAAGGTTGAACAACACATGAACAGGACTCACTGTAATACTCTTTTACAGCTTTATAGTTCCCAAAGCACTTTTCACACGTCTCATCTCCATCAGCCTCGTGAACTCAAATAGAGCCTACATGGGTACTGCATTTCCATTTCACAATTGGGAGACTTCAGAGTCTGAAAGACCAGGTCAACTTCCCTAAGGTCACACAGTTAGTAAATGTAAGTTCTGGCACCAGAACCCAGAGATATGATTCTTTATTCAATGCTCAATTTTACCACATTGCCCCTTTTTTTTTTTTTAATACATTGCCATCTGGCATACAATTAGAGGATGTTTCAGACCCTTTGCACATGTCAGGAGAGCGATGCTACTTTCCTTGCTTGTTATTCTCCATCGTGAATGGCGTGGATAAAATCCTTCTGAGCCAGAAGGAGTCATATTATTGTTGCTTAATTCTGAGAGTTCATTTTCATCTCTGACTATTCAAATAGTTTCTCCTGAATTATGTTTTTATTTGCATCCAATTCACTCTGTTGAATCAGCTACTTGGTCAACCAAGAAATGGTTGACCTAAAATTAGAAAAAGTAAGACCTAAAATTCTGCTTGTATTGGAATTTTTCAGTGCCCAAAGTACATATTTTCTGTTGCAAATATTTTAGCTCCTGGTAATATCCAATTTGAAATTGAATGAATTATATATTGTCTTATATCCTATAATTATTCTAATAACACTACAAATTCCTAGAGGAGAGCAACCGTATCATGGGTCTGGGAGTGTGGCCAGAACTAACAATATTTGCTGAATGGAATTTAAATTATGGCTGACCCTTCTACTCCCTAATGGGAAGCATTAGAGTTAATGGTTGAGCATGAGATCAGAGAGAGGTAGACTTGGGTGACAGATATGGTTCTACCACTAATCTTGGGCAAGTTATATAAATCAACTAAGCCCCACTGCCCTCATTAGAAGATGGGGATGTTAATGGCCATCTCTTAGGACCCCTGTAAGAATTAAATGAGAAGGCTGGTAGATGGTGAGAATGAATGTTGGGTCTTATTATCAAGCCCACTTCCTTGGATCTTTCCAGAGGTCCTTCTGCCTTTTCCCCATTTGAATACAATGTTTCTTTCCACAAGCCCAGACTGAAAGGTCAGAGTTTCAGAGCCAATTACTCACGGAGCATTCACCAGAGAGGGCCTTGGGTTTGCTGAAAATAATTGAATTAGTATTTGCAACAGTGCTGGTTATATAATAGAGTGTATTATTTTCTCTCTCAATTTTATGTTACTCTATTTTGTGTAAATGTTGACTAGCAAATAATGATTGCTTCCAATCGGATAGTTCCTTGAATAATCAAGTATCACCTTAGCAAAGGTACGATAAATTAATTACTGCTACAGGAAATCATATTTTTTAAAGGACATAAAACTGGAGTCTGAATGCTTCATCTAGTTCTCTAAACTGGGTTGGTTAAAAATTATCCATATTTTTCAGAGACAGAAAATTGGCCCCAGTTTTGAGAGCTATAACAGCATTTAAGAATTCAAATAGACGATCCCTTCAGGCTAATAATAAGCAAAGTGAAAATTAGAGCACCTACCATTTATGACCAGTCATAAAAGGAACCATAATGCTAGATGCATGGCTTTAAGACTGAATTTTATAAAGCAGATTTTCATCTGCTTATTTCATTCCTAAGGCTGAGAATTCAGAGTATTAAAAAAAAAGAAAGAAAAGAAAGGTCTGCTTGTTTCTCTTGTTACATAATTATGACAAAGAGAAAACCATCCTTTTGCAACATTCTCAGGCTCCTCACAACAATGGATTTATTCTTTCAGCAAAAATAAATTTACCAGGGCTTCCCTGGTGGCACAGTGGTTGGGGGTCCACCTGCCGATGCAGGGGACACGGGTTCGTGCCCCGGTCTGGGAGGATCCCACGTGCCGCAGAACGGCTGGGCCCGTGAGCCATGGCTGCTGAGCCTGCTCGTCCGGAGCCTGTGCTCCACAACGGGAGAGGCCACAACAGTGAGAGGCCCGCATACCGCAAAAAAAAAAAATAAATTAAATAAATAAATAAATTTACCAGTAAGATTATAAATGGCATTCTCTGATTCTCTACAGTTTTTCTGTATCTTCCACTTTTCCTACAAGGAATGCATAGTACCTTTAGGATTAGGAAAAAAGGTTTTTAGTTGTTACTTTTTTTTTGCTTCTCATTGAAAAACCAATGGTGGTATAGGGCAGGGGACCATGCTCCTTACAAAGGCTGGTCTAAAAATGTTTTGTGAGAGGGAAGGATTCACAACTGCTGGGAGTTGATCCCAACCAAGGATGTTGATTTGCAAACCTGGGAATATGGACAGTTGGCCAACAAGAAATATGTGAGTGACTATATGTGCCTCATTCTAGTAAGACTTGTGAGCTACAGTAGCACTTGTGTATTGCTAAAATTCTCAGGCTAAAGAATAGTGCCCGGAACATAGCAGATGCTCAGGAAATATTTGCCAAATAAATGACAGTTGTGCTAAGAGGGGACAGCAATTATTATCTCAAACCAGGGAAAATCAGAGTCACTTCTTGCCTGAGAAGCCAGAAGAGGGTTTGTTCTCTAAAACTAGAGTTGCTGAATATTAACGTCACTGGAGAGAAAGAGCAGGAGTTTGTGTCGGCCTGGTGCAGCGATAACTGACCCAGAGGAAGGAACTAAACCCAGATCGGCTCTAACTGGTTAGTACCTGTGTTCTAATCGTCTGTCTTCCTGGGGCCTGGGCAACAGGAGACAGGTTGTGATCAGAAAATCAGATTCATTTTTTGAAGTTAAAAGGAATTTAAGAAACCATGAATTGTCATATCCTTAATTGATTCTTGGGTTTTATGGAGAGACGAAAGCAGTTTTGCCCAAGACTAGAACTTAGATGTCTTTAGCTCAGAAGACTGCTAGGTTTCTATAATCACACAGGGGCTTGATAGTTTCACAATTGAAGACTCTGGACACATGGGACTTCTGGCCTCAAGGCTGACAACGGCAGGGGCAGATGCCCCACGTCTAAGCTCAAGTGCAACTAACCCAACTATGCAAGACTTTCAAAGGGATGATCCCAACTGGTTCTACAACCTTTAGCCAAAAAAACCCATCCAAACCTTGAAAACATTATGCTAAGTGAAAGAAGCCAGGCACAAAAGGCCACATCTTGTATGATTCCATTTATATGAAATGTTCAGAATAAGCAAATCCATAGGGACAGAAGGTAAATTAGTGGTTGCCAGGGGCTGGGAGGTAGGGGACTGGGAGTGACTGCTTCATGGGTCCAGGGCTTCTTTCGGGAAGTCATGAAATTATTCCGGAGTTAGATCATGGTGATGGTTGCATGACATTAACCACTGAATAGTATACTTTCAAATGGTCAAAACAGTGAATTTTGTTTATGTGAATTTTATTTCAGCTAAATTAAAAAGAACAACAACAAAGATCCTTTCCAGTCCATGTCCATGAAGACAGGAGATAGAAAGAGCAGGTGGGTGTATGGTGATTGCTTGAAGAGTTGCCCCCCTGTGGGCTCTCCCGGGGGAGGGTATGTGGGTACTTCTTGCATGTTCCATATCCACTCCCTGCCCCATTTCTAGCCTATGGAGTTTCCAAAGAATCCAGCCACAAGGTGACATATGTCACCTGGAGTTAAGAGAGCACAGGGGCTGGAGCTCAAGTCTCCATACAGCCAGAGACATAGTACTGGGTTGGAGATCTGGTTCTACCTTAAATCTTGGGCAATTTACAAAAACCAACTGGAACAGGTCAAAAGGCTGTTGCAGGAGTGGAGTGCACTTCCAGAGCTGGTGAGCAGCGTTATGTTTCCTGCAGGCCTAGGCTGCAGTCACATTGCAAAAACTCTGCCAAGAGTGCTGTCCCCAGAGTGGGCTCTCAGCAGAAAGCTTCTGCGTGCAACAATCAGGCTCCTGCAGAGCTAGATACTCCTGTGAGCTGTCCCTGAAGAACACCCGATGTGTTCCAAGGTTAAAAAAAAAGGCAACTTACATGAAAAGATGCTCAACATCACTAATTATTAGAGAAATGAAAATCAAAACTACAGGGAGATACCACCTCACACTGGGCAGAATGGCCATCATCAAAAAGACTACAAATAATAAATGCTGAAGATGGTGTGGAGTAAAGGAAACCCTTCTACACTGTTGGTTGGAATGTAAATTGGTGCACCCACTATGGAAAATAGTATGAAGTTTCCTTAAAAAACTAAAAATAGAGTTGCCATATGATCCAGCAATTCCACTCTTGGGCATATATCTGGAGAAAAATATAATTCAAAAAGATACATGCGGGCTTCCCTGGGGGCACAGTGGTTAAGAATCCAATAAATAAAATTATAAAAAAAAAAGATACATGCACCCCAGTGTTCATAGGAGCACTATGTACAATAGCCAAGATATGGAAGCAACCCAAGTCCCCATCAACAGATGATTGGCTTAAGAAGATACGGCATATATATATATATATAGAGAAGCTACCGCAATGAGAAGCCCGTGCACCACAACGAAGAGTAGCCCCTGCTCGCCACAAGTAGAGAAAGTCCGCACGCAGCAACAAAGACCCAACACAGCCAAAGATAAATAAATAAAATTATAAAAAAGATATTATCATACTAAGTGAAGACAAAGAGAAAGACAAACACCATATGATATCACTTATACGTGGAATCTAAAATATGACACAAATGAACTTATCTATGAAACAGAAACAGACTCACAGACATAAAGAACAGATTTATGGTTGCTAAAGGGGAGGGAGGTGGGGAGGGATGGACTGGGAGTTTGGAGTTAGCAGATGCAAACTATCAATATTATATATAGAATGGATATACAACAAGGTCCTACTGTATAGCACAGGGAACTATATTCAATATCCTGTGATAGACCATAATGGAAAAGAATGAAAAAGAATATATATATGTATAACTGAATCACTTTGCTGTACAGAAGAAATTAATACAACACTGTAAATCAACTATACTTGAATAAAACAAATTTTTTAAAAAAGAGGCAACTTTAGATTGGTGTTCCAACTACACCTGATTACAGGTGTGCTAGAATCAAATGAGACACAATATGAAAGCCCCTCATAGCATATAAAGTGCTATTAAAGTGTTCATTATTAGTAAAAATGACTCCAAATCATCAAACTAGTGCTGTAACAATTTCTTGTCTCATATACCTAATTCCTTACATCTTTGATTACAACCTGAGAAATTCTGGAAATCATAGGGCTAGAAAATGCCCTGGGATTTCACCTACTCAGATCCCTGCACCCAGTCAGGAGTTACTTCCAATCCCAGCCAGACACTCAAAGGACCACACACGCCTGAGCACACTAGATTCAGAATCACATCAAGTGTCAATTCACTTTCTCCTATCCGTTGGAGTCATTACTGAATGGTCAAAAAAACCAATAGATTATGCCATGTGGAAAAGACCAGAGAAATATCTGTGTGTCCTATTTTAAACTCCTGAGAAGGCAACTCAACCATCTGTCTTGGCAACCCATTGCAGGCTGGAACTACCCTGTCAAAAATGTCTCTCTTCTGTTTAATCTAAATCCTTCAAGTGGAGCTTCAAGCTAATTTTGTCCCATTCCATTTTCAGATAACTTGGAACACAGTTGTTTACCATCTGCGTTATAGGATTATACAATGTCACAGGGTTTTGGTGAGCCATAAACAAAGTAATGCATGTAAAACACAGAGCTCAGATCTGGCACATAATAGCCCAATACATATTTATTTATTATTACCATCATTATATATACTAGGACTCTTTCAGTCACAAGTGACATCAACACAACTCAAAATAATTTAAGCAAACGAGGAGGAGGAGGAGGGGGAGGGGAGAAGAAGAAGAAAAGAAAAGGATGCGGTGTGGAGAATGTAATTAGAAAGGAAGTAAAATTGTGCAGTGGCCTTCAGGCACTGCGGGATCCAGGACTCAAATAATGTTCGCGGGGGTCGTCTTTTCCTCTCTTCTGTTTTTCAGAAAAGCTTTTTGAAGTATAAAGAGCAGGAGGGCAATGAGCAGATTCAGGTCAGGTAAGCCTAGAATAGGTTCTCCATTCAGCAGTTGATTCATCAAAAATTCCTTCAATGACAAGCAAGTGTCAAGCAGGGTTCTAGAAGCTAAGAAAAGAGCAGTGTCCAAGACATAACATTTCACCCTTGTGGAATATATCTTCGAGTGGGAAGAGTGGATCTGGTAGAAGAAGGGGAAGGGATGACAGAAAGATATAAAGTTATCCTCCACAAAGTAAGGTCTCACCTTATACCATTATTATGGCCAACTCTTAGCTTTCTCTTCACCAAGCCAAGTAAACCCATCCCTTTCAAAACTCTTTTCCCCTTGGCAAATGTGCAGAATTCCAAAAATCAGGTCTCTAAATAGATAAATAAACTTGCCTGTGGATTTGAGTGCATGAAGTTTATTTAGGCTGTGTAATCTTTGCATAATATTTCTAAGATGTGCCTTCAGCCCTAATAACATAACATTACTAGTCTGTTTCCATTTTTGAAAGTCACTTTTTAAAAATAATTGATTAATTAATTTTATTTTTGGCTGTGTTGGGTCCTCAATGCTGCGCGAGGGCTTTCTTTTAGTTGTGGTGAGCGGGGGCTACTCTCTGTTGCGGTGCGCGGGCTTCTCATTCCAGTGACTTCTCTTGTTGCGGAGCATGGGCTCTAGGCACGCGGGCTTCAGTAGTTGTGGCGCATGGGCTTAGTTGCTCCGCGGCATGTGGGATCTTCCCAGACCAGGGCTCAAACCCGTGACCCCTGCAATGGCAGGCGGATTCTTAACCATTGCACCACCAGGGAAGCCCCCGAAGTCACTTTCCTTTTTAGACTATTTTCCTTTTAAATACAGGTCTTTCTCCCACTTTCATGTTTTCCTTTGAATAGGATGTTAGTTACTTAGTAAAATACTGCAAATACCCCGTCATTTATTAGTCATTTAAAAAGTATACCTCTGAGTAATTTTAATCTATTTCTCTGTGTTAATCATTCTAACTGTAAAAATGAAGGCCTGGAGACCAAGTTTTTTTGAGAACCCAAGGAAGTGTGGCCTAAACTTTAGAAAATCTCAACCTCTTCCTCTCCCCTGGGAGCTCACAGTAAGGAATGCGTTCCTGAAGCATTTCAGGCTGTAGTCTTATGATAAACTTCAACTTTTCATAAAACTGAAACTAATCCGAATCCAGCTGCTCTCACCTGAAAAATCTTAATTTACCAGTGCTATTTCAGATTCTTCCCACAAAAAGCCTAACTAAATTAATGATGCACACCATTCTATTTAAATTTGGCGCTGGCCTAGCAGGTTTGTGCTACCACATGAATCCATTCATGGACAATGTAGAGAACAACTCTCACTAAATTCACGGTACCGCAAGTGGGTGTGCGTGGGGGGGGGCAGGTGATTGTCTACGTCATCGCTTCTATTTTTTAAGTAATATTACAAGTTATGTGCCCTGCCCCCAACTGCTGTTCTCAATTTGGTCCTCTTTTCAATGTCCCCCTCCCTTCTGCTTTGGTTAATATCTCTTGTCAGCGCAGTAATTTAGTTCTTTTAATCCGGATATAACGGCTAAATGGGTCAGTTGGCTCAGTCAAATCCCATCCTTAAAACTGATCTCGGAATCAACCAAAAATGGATTTTTAATCGAAAAGCTCATCAGCTCCACTCCCCTTCCCCCACCTCATTTTGCCCGGTCTTGTCACCTGGCCTTGTCCACCCTGCTTGCAACTTTCCTAGCCTGCCTCTCGCGAAAGGATGAAGAACCTCCGCCCAAGACACCCCTTCTGTCTGGGATCAGTCCTTGTCCGGCGCGAACACATTTTGAAAAAAAAAAAAAAAAAAAAGTCTGTCTCTGGGATTTTTTTTCCTTTTTGTTTTAAGCTTAATACTCTTTATCTTTGCCTTCCAGGCGGAAGGTCGGCTCCAACCCTTCTTTCCTGAGCTTCTCCTTCGCGAACGGGGGACCATACCTGATGCTTCCTCATGAGTTAGTAAAGGGATAGAACTTTCCCAGGGAGGTGCGGAGTGTCCCCGCTGCGCTTTCCCGGTTCCTTTCCCCCAGAAGAGATCCTGTTGCACCGGAGGGAACGTGCCCCATTTCTCTGCGCCCTCCCCCCGCCCCCAAATGACGGCGGAGACGGAAGGCAGCTTCTGTGTTTGTTTCGTAAACCTTTAAAACCTACTGCACTTAGCGCTTTGCGAGCCCCCTTGGCCTTCGCCCAAAGCAAGCCGTAAAGAGGTCGGGGAGCTCAGCGGACTGGGTGGGAGAGGGAGGCGACCTGCGCTGCCGCGACGAAGTGGGTCTTGAAGGGTGCGACCTCTCCCTCCGGGGCTGGGCGTGTCCCTTAACCTCCCCCAACCATATCACCCTGCTGACCCCGGCTGGGCTCGAGGGCGCGACTGGCAGGAGTGCGCGAGCGCATCTTCACCCCGGGGGACGCCGGCCCTGGCCTCAGGTGTCGACCCCCGCCCCGCCCGCGCGGCCGCTCTCCCGGGATCCGGGATTGGGGGGAGGGTGGTGGAGGCGGCGGGGGGCTGTCGGGTGGGGGCGAAGTGGGACCCGGCCGCTGCCCCGATTGGCTGCGCCGCCGCCCCCTCCCCGCGCCGCGCGCCCCCGGCCCGCAGCCCGGGAGCTGGTTCCGGCTGGAGGGAGGACGTGCGGGGGCGGGACCGGTCTCCCCGCCCCGCACCCGACCCCGGGCGCGCGGGAATAAAACCCAGCCGGCGCCGCCCGGGAACCCGGGCCCTGCAGCCTCCCGTGCGCGGAGAGGCGGGGCCGGGTCCGACCCCCTCCCGGCGCCTCCGCCCCTCGGACCAGGCTCCGGGAGCAAGGCGCCCCGCGCGCGGGCACGCGACGGCCAGAGCGCCCAGGCGGTACCTTCAGCAGAGCAATGAAGAGAGCCGGGGAGAAGCAACCGCAGCCGGCCGAGACGTTTCCTGCGCCCGGGGTTGCTGCCGCCGCTGCGGCTGCCTGAAACTCCCCAAAGTTGCGAGCCAGCGAGAGGCTGCCGCCCGCCGGGAGCTAAAGGAAAAGGAACTCGTAAGATGCCGGAGTGACAGACAGACAGACAGACAGACAGACGCACAGACCTGCCGAAGACACCACCGTCGGCGGCCTATCCCCGGAGCCCGTGAGGCTTCCCAGCTCTGTGAGTTGCTTTCTGGACGGGTGGCTTGCTAAGTATTTCCGTGTAATTGTTTATAAGATGCGTTTGTATATTTTTGTGACTCTTGGAGAGAGTTAAAAAAAACAACGCAGGATGCACCTTAAAAAACAATTGAGTTTCTGATATTGAGACGGTTGTGTTGATACAATGGGACTGTAAATGTCTGTAAGCAGGAGTAACCCAGGAAAAATTGCATCCAACAGTAAAACGGACACATAGGCTCCCCAGCGTGAAAAAAAACCCCCCTCCATTTCAAAAGTTATTGGAAAGAAAGCCAGATGTTACTCTTAAGGGCTAACTAGTGCTAGTTAACTTTGCTTTTTTACCCCTCTTTAAATATTGATTGTTTACCAGGTTCACTGGTGGGAGGCTGAGCTGGTGGAAAAGGCGCCTGGAAGAGCCTTAGAGGCGACCATAATGTCTTTACGTTTACACGCACTGCCCAGCCTGCCTGGAGTTGTCAGACCGGGCTGCAGGGAACTGCTGTGTTTGTTGGTGATCACGGTGACTGCGAGCCGTGGGGCCTCCGGGGTGTGCCCCACCGCTTGCATCTGTGCCACTGACATCGTCAGCTGCACCAACAAAAACCTGTCCAAGGTGCCTGGGAACCTTTTCAGACTGATCAAGAGACTGGATCTGAGTTATAACAGAATTGGGCTTCTGGATTCTGAGTGGATTCCGGTATCGTTTGTAAAGCTGAACACCCTCATTATTCGGCATAACAACATCACGAGCATTTCTATGGACAGTTTTTCCACCACTCCAAATCTGAAGTGTCTTGACTTATCATCCAACAAGCTGAAGACTGTGAAAAGTGCAGTGTTCCAAGAGTTGAAGGTTCTGGAAGTGCTCCTGCTTTACAACAATCACATTTCCTATCTCGACCCTTCAGCGTTTGGAGGTCTCTCCCAACTGCAAAAACTCTACTTAAGTGGAAACTTTCTCACGCAGTTTCCCATGGATTTGTACGTTGGAAGGTTCAAGCTGGCAGAACTGATGTTTCTAGATGTTTCTTATAACCGGATCCCCTCCCTGCCGATGCATCATATAAATTTAGTGCCAGGAAAGCAGCTGAGAGGCATCTACCTTCATGGCAACCCGTTTGTCTGTGACTGTTCCCTTTACTCGTTGCTGATCTTTTGGTATCGTAGGCACTTCAGCTCAGTGATGGATTTTAAGAATGATTATACCTGTCGCTTGTGGTCTGACGCTAGGCACTTCCATCAGGTGCTTCTGCCCCAGGATAGCTTTATGAACTGCTCTGACAGTGTCATCAATGGTTCCTTCCGTGCCCTTGGCTTTATTCATGAGGCTCAAGTGGGGGAAAGGCTGATTGTCCACTGTGATAGCAAGACTGGTAACGTGAATACCGATTTCATGTGGGTCGGTCCAGATAACAGAGTGCTGGAGCCCGATAAAGAGATAGAAAACTTTCACATATTTCCCAATGGAAGTCTGGTTATAGAAAGTCCTCGTTTTGAGGATGCTGGAGTGTATTCCTGTGTTGCAATGAATCGGCAACGTCTGTTAAATGAAACTGTGGATATCACAATAAACGTGAGCAATTTCACCGTAAACAGATCCCATGCTCACGAGGCATTTAACACAGCTTTTACCACTCTTGCAGCCTGTGTGGCCAGCATTGTTTTGGTACTTCTGTACCTCTATCTGACACCGTGTCCCTGCAAATGTAAACCCAAGAGACGAAAAAATATGCTAAACCAAAGCAATGCCCAGGCATCTATTCTCACTCCTGGCCCTGAAAGCGATGCCCCCGCCGATGAACGGAAGGCAGGGGCGGGGAAAAGAGTGGTGTTTTTGGAACCCCTGAAGGATACTGCAACAGGGCAGAATGGGAAAGTCAGGCTCTTTCCCAGTGAAACGGTCATAGCTGAGGGCATCTTAAAGTCCACGAGGGTGAAATCTGACTCAGATTCAGTCAATTCAATGTTTTCAGACACACCCTTTGTGGCGTCCACTTAATTTTGTGCCTGTATTTTTATGATGTAGTGATTGAATCTCTTCATATTCAGCTTTGTGTGCGGTCTGCAGAAATAAACGGCAGGATAGAAATGGGGTTGTTTTGTTTTTCTGAAATACAACCAAGGGGTCTCTTTCCCTGGTTAATAGGAAATGTGCTAAAGCACTTAGGTTCGTGCCAGAGAAAGATGGGGTTGTTTTTCAGCGTTTAAGTTCTAGATAATATCTTAGTCTTTAGCACCACTGATAATTTCAAAGCTGGCCTGGAGGTGATATGACTGACACTGTCCTTTCACTCAGGATTCTTGAAAGAAAAAATAAATTCCAAGTATTAGTATTCTTAAAAAAGAGATTTTACTAACTTATTGGGACCAAAGTTGAGTTATGTTGAAGAAAAGTGTTGTGTTCATTTTTAAAAGATGTAGAAGGAAGAACTAAGCAGCAATTATTTATAAAGCACAAAGTAAAGTTAGATTTGGGAATAATTCGGTTCATGTCATCATTGCAGACCAGAGTAAATAGACTATCCTGATCAAATTTACTGAGCAGTGCCGCATCCCATATGGTGTTAGATAAATAGTACAGTAAAGGTACATTTGTTTGACTGTCTTCTTCCCATTCTGTACATTTCCTATCTTTGTGCAAAAGCTCTTACTGAAAGTTTAAAGCCATCATTATTTGTTGCCATAAATATGTAGGTGTCAGTGCCAAAACGTCTGAGTAACTTCTTCAACCTTTGGTGTAGGAGACTAGTATTTGTTTATATGCTTGTGTGAATGTATGTCTTAAATTATATGAACTGTTAAAGAGATACCACTGTATTGTGCTTTGGACATTTGAATTATTGTAAATATATGTGTTCTGCGACTTGATGTTCTGTTTTATTTGCCTATTTAAAAATATACATCTAAGATGTTTTATGTGATCTGATTTTGCTACTTTTGTGTTAAGCACCCTCTATAGCAAATACCTCTCCAAATTTCTTAGAGTTACGGTACAGAGTTTATTTTTTTTTAAAGAGGGAAAAAGGCTCTAAAGTGTCCTACCCAGTTTATACCTTCCATATCACATTTTACTCTGATACCATTATACATTTCAACCACGTTTGGAAGATATTTAAGCTCTGATTTTGGAACATGTGAGAGCCCCGGAGACCTCCTTCTTATTCCCATTCCTGCTGTGAGGTAATCGAGTACCCACTCTTGACCTAGGTTTCCTCAGCTATGAAATGAAGATTTCAGACTAGGTGATGTCTAAGGTTTGTTCTACCCTGGAATTGATGACTTCCTGGTGGTCTTAGCTCCATCACAGACTTGGACTGGCTTTCTGAAAATGTACCATATGCTGATGGAGGACAGGAATGGGATTAGGACAGACTAGCGTAGCACTGCCTAGCTCCCAGGGACTGTGATTTTGTATCATCAAGTCTAGCTCCTTTCCTTTCTCAGGGATAAATGAAACCCAGAGAGGGTTGTGGGTTGTCTGAGGCCATACAGTGAGTTAGTGACAGGGTTTCGAGGAGAGCTCAGTTTGGGGATTCTTCCTGGCGAAGATAAGAGGGTCAAAAAGTGGTTATTTTTAATGATGGGGACGGAGAAGGAGCCAAAGAATGAGACCAAAGAGAGGTCAGAAAATGGCAAAGGAGAATGAATCAGGGATGTGTTGTCCCTGGGGCCAAGAGAAGAGAATTTTTAAAAGATGGAAGTAGGCAACAGTAACAAATATTTGGAGAACTGGAGAACCAGATGAGGAGGGAAGACTGACTTTGGCAATGGAGGTTTTGGGGGAACTGGGTACTTGGGGACAGCTTGATAAGTGCCAAGCCAGGCTCCCAGTGGCAGACGCTGGTCAGCTGGGGGTTAAGGAGTGGGTGAGCCGTCAGGATGTGTGCGAAGGGAATAGGATGTTAGCCACTGCTCAGTCGCATTGACAATTCTTTATTGCCCAGTGTTATTTTTTTTTTAAGTTTTTGAGGTGGACCATTTTTAAAGTCTTTATTGAATTTGTTACAATATTGCTTCTGTTTTATGTTTTGGTTTTTGGCCCCGAGGCATGTGGGATCTTAGCTCCCTGACCAAGGATCGAACCCGCACCCCTTGCATTGGAAGGCGAAATCTTAACCACTGGACCGCCAGGGAAGTCCCTGCCTCTGCTTTTTAAACACAGACCTTACCGGTTAGATCAGATCCTTCAGCCCCAAAGATATTACAGGAAAACATTTTTTTTAATTTAATTTAATTTTTTTTTTTTTTTTGGCCACGCTGTGCGGTTTGCGAGATCTTATTAGTTCCCCGACCAGGGATCAAACCCGTGCCCCATGCATTGGGAGCGTGGGGTCTTCACCACTGCACCACCAGGGAAGTCCCTATAGGAAAACATTTTATTCCAGTTCCTGCCATTTAAGTAATTAGGAAGAATTCTGTCATCTGTGTGACCTTTGAAATCATCACTCCTTTCATCGTTCATATTTGGAGAATCTCAGACTCAGAGATGCTCTGATTTGTTCAAGGTCACGAGGGAGTCTGGACACAAGGGAAAACTCTCTCGAACCACTGACACTCTCCAGCAAGGGGAGGGGCTGCCTCCAGGGGCCATGATGACCCCAATGCTGAGTGTGAAAGAGCCTGGCTGGCAGGGAGTTTGCAGAGGATCTCAGAATTCAACCTTCTCTCTAGGGTCCTTCAGCCCTCAAACACTTGCTCCTAGGAAACGCATGCTGCCTTTGGCAAAGGGACATGGACAGTGCTAGAGTGGGGAGTTTGGAGAGCCTGATCTTGGCTGGTCCTAATCCAGATGCTTGGTTAAAGGATGGGCTGAGCTGAGATCAAAACTAACATACTTACAACCAAAACAAAACATATATATATATATATATATATATATATATAAAACGGAATCACTTTGCTGAAACATATATATATATATATATATATATATATAAAACGGAATCACTTTGCTGTACGTGTGAAACTAACACAACATTGTAAATCAACTATATTTCAATAAAAATAAAAATAATAAAACAGAAAACAAACAAAAATCCTGAATGCTGCAAAGCAAAGCTTTGTTTTGGACAGGAATAGGAAGGCGCGGTGATGTAAAGCATAGAACTGACTGTTATGATGTGGAATTTTAAGTTCTTACGTGTACCTTTTTTTTTTTTTTTTGGTAGTAGCCTGATCACATGTATTTTAAATATAGGAATGGAACTAATTTGTACTTTATAAATTTGTTCCACTCAAAACTTTTATATAATTTTCCTTCTAAGTAATAATCTGGATTTATGTAACTGGGTTATTCTTTTAAGGTGCTTAGTATTTTTTATTATACAGTTGTGAGAGAGGTTGATACTCATTGGAAAAATCAAGCAAAGATCATTGATGTGAAATTTTCCTGGGCTTACAATATTTTTTCACTATAATTAGAAGATATTAGGTTCATGATAACAGACTGTCTAGTTAATCATGAGTTACATTTTTAAAATACACTTTTAAGACTTATAATCTGAACTAATGGCCTAAAACATTAATTTATAGTTAACTTCTGCATGAATCCTCACCGTTTGGCCTAGAGAGATTTAAATATTAAAAAAAAATTTTTTAATTAATTTTTAGCTCTGATTGCTTGAATTATTTGCCCAGAAAACGTGTTTTTTTTCATTTTTCTAAATAAACATTTTTCTGAAATGTTAATCAGAAGGGACATAGGTGAAACTTATGGGGCTGGAAACATAAGAGGGACAAGAAGACACACAGTCCAGATTCTAAAAAGACGTCTGATTTGGATCAACCTGCTAAGCACTGTTAAAAGAGGGTATAGCCTAAACACCCTGCAATATTGCTGGCTTTTCTTTGCCATGACTGCTGCTTGATGATTGTCACCTTTTAGTGCCATCTGGTTTACCAAGTGGTCTAACAATAATAGGTCTAAACCCAGGCTTCTCCATGGGATCACAGGGGAAAGTTAGAGAAACAGGAGTTTCCAGCAGGTACCCTCTATACATTCCCCAACCAGAGGTTCTGGTTCAGGCCACCTGAGGTAAGGCCTGAATATCATATATTTTTTTGAAATTTCCAAATAATTATGCTTCTGCTTATTTTGTTGAAACACAGCCCAAAAAAACGGGGCTGTAGCAAAGTTTGTGTTTGGGGCTCTGTCAAAATACATTATTATTACTTGCTACTGGATTTATTAATAAAAAGAATTTTAGCGCTCACTTAAAAAATTCCAATACGTTGGGAAAACGAAAGAGTGATTCTCTGATACTAAATAAACTCTAGAGTAAATTGTTGGCTATAATTTATGATTTCTATTTTTCTAAATGATGAAATATAGAATAATTACTTTGAGATGACTAGATCTCTGATTCTTTCATTTTTAAAAACTATTTTTGGCTTGAAAGCAGCAACAGCAGATCTGGTTCCTAACAATGAGCTTTGGGGCTTTCAAATTTGATTAGATCATAGTAAAGTGAAGGCATATTCCAAAGATATGAGTGCAGATTTCAGCTACAGAGAACAAACTTCTTTGTTTTTTCAATATATTAGAATAATATTTTTAAAAGAGAGCAGTGAAGTTCTTTTCATGGTTTTCTCATCCCTCTTTGCCCAAGAGCCAGCCCCAAAGCCATATTTTTTATTTTTTATAATATGAAAGTTAGTGTGGAAAGATGATGGTAGTTCGCTCTTGCAAGTATTATTTGTTAGTAACATATAAAAGGTAGAACCAAAAACTCTTATAATAACCTCTTGACTAATTGAGAGGACTGCTTACAGGACCATTGTTATTTGTGAATAGATTCCAAAAGGGGAATCCTTTTACAGTGAGGATCAGAGTAAACAGAGTATGGAAACACAGATCCTTTTATAAATTGTAAGAGGTGATATATATATATATGTATATATATATATGTGTGTGTGTGTATATATCATATATACATATATATGGAATTTATACTGACTTTATTAAGTGTGAGAATTGGGGTTTATTATTCCTCATTACAGAAGCCCTGAAACGGGAAATATTAACCCCCCCCCACTGTTACAGATAGGAAAAAGAGGCTTAAAAGGGGTAAATAATTTTCCCAGGTGACTCAGCTAATAAGTCGTTTTTATCGTGAGACTCATTTAAAAAATATCTCTGCATAGAACCCTTAGGGATGTTCTATACCAACAGAACAACTATGTAAAGCATGGGCCATAAGTAAACTCATAAATGTAATTAGTGCCCACAGCAAATCTGGGAGAAGAGGAATGAAGGGTTGGGGGATCATAAGTCATTCAAACATAATAAAGATGGAAATTATTATTTTCTTTTCCCTTAAAACACAATGAGTCACAAGTAGCAAAATTAGAAATCTACCTAAGAAGATTTGGTTTAATAGACGAAGCCTCCTCTGTCTGCTGGCTCTTTTCAGTCTGGTTGCCCTTCACACATGAAACTGCTTAATATGCAAAGCAAATATCTGCTTTATCATTATAAGCGACATATTTAAGATTTTTAAATGAATAAGTGATTGAGTTCAATTTTTTAAAATTAAAAATGACCCCAATTTACAGGAAAAAATAATCCCATTGGAGGGGGCATCTGAAAATTTGCTTTAAATGTCTAGAAGAATGGAGGAGGCAATTTAGCCCCAGTGGGGGATTTTTTCAGCTAATTTTCAAATTAGATTTCTCAAAATAATTTTAAAAATTATTGCATAAGGTAGCGTCATCAGCTTACCTGATTAAACTTCTCTATTAGGTAATATGTCAGCAGAGTATCAAACATCATACTCAGAGTATGTGTCTATAGTAAGTGTCTATAGGACAGAGGGACCGAAAAGTGCCCGCAAACTGACAAGGCACCTTGAGACTGAAAAATGAGGCAGGCAGCTGCGTATAATCAATGGATCAGACAATTATAGGGTAACTTACAGGGTGGGATTGGGATCCGGCAGATAACCATCCAGAAGCATTTGCAGCCATACTCCGTACCACTGAGGGGCCATTGAGGCAATTTTGTAGTTAACCTAGGGTAAGGGGGTAGGTGCTTGGAAACAGGACATGCATTCCTAAGTCAAGATTCATGAATGGGCAACTAGTCTCCTGGGCGCCAGGAATACGTCAGTGAAGGTTTCCATCATTGTTTGGGGACTAACAGAGCATAGAGGCCCCCTGGTCCTAATGATTATTAAACAATATCTTTTAACTACAAAGCCCTTGACGACAGAGAAGTGATTTACTGCACAGTACAGTCCTGGGTAGGGTCAGCGGAAGGACAGGAGAAATTGTAAGGCCCCGAGATGGTGTCAGTTACACTAACAGCTATGCACTAGGATCTTGGCGTCGTGGAGTTGAGTATCATAAGATCAAGGGTCAAACCCTTGGCGATGAGTGGCCAGTGGTAACCAGGAGAAGATTATTAAGCATTTCTACATAGTGTGGAGGCCGTAAATGATGTATAATAACTATTCTCTCCCCTTAAAGGAGATTACAGTACAACTGAGAGATGAAACAAAAAAAACTGAAACAATTCAAGAGTAAGAGTTGATTTGTCTACTAGTGACTAAACTGGCAAATAAGAGATGAGAAAAAGCAGGTAATTAGCAGAGACCTTGCTTTACCCAGTTGGGCTAATGTGACACAGGCTTGAACACTAAATAGCCAACCCATAGATGCTCTGAATGTTACATTAGCTGGGATCCTTACTGTAGAAAGACAATATTGTAAGGAGGTGGTGCAAACTTAGTTAATAGTGCTCCAAAATGAATGTCAGGGACTCTATTTAAAATTTGACTGCTCATTTATTATCATTTATGATCAAATCTAGAGGAGAAAGAGACCTTAATATTTCACACTGGTCCTTTATCTACACTCACAGCCCCAAACTTCACGTCCATCACAGTTAGAATGAAGACTTCTGAATGTCCTAGCCATGTCCTGAGGAATGAGAATAATAACAATAACAATAGGAAACTCTTCTTAGTACTCTGTAATGACCTATATGGGAAAAGAATCTAAAAAAGAATAGATATTTGTATATGTATAACGGATTCACTTTGCTGTAAAGCAGAAACTAACACAACATTTTAAATCAACTATACTCCAATAAAATTATAAAAACAGAAAAAATAATAACATTTTTATATGTAAGCTCCATGATAAGGGCTTTACATATTTTGTCCCATACCTATGAGGAAGGTATTTTTACGTCCATTTCACGGTGGGAGAATTGAAGCTTAAAAATGATTTGTCTAAAGAACATATAGTAAAAGAGTCAGGATTTGAATCCGGTTTTGTCTGGATCCATCCAGAACCCAGCCTCTTAATGTCTGTACTGTAATACACTAAACTGTAATACTTTGCAGCTCCATAAGAGGGCTTTGCTCATCATGTCCCCTTTGTCCTCTGCTTATCTGGCTTCAGGAGACCTTTCCTCCAGTGGTCTGGCTCTTCTTTCAAGACTCTGTACCCTTGTCCCGCAGTGATTCCCCCTTCGCTTGGCAGCTCGCTGCTTTGGCCCTTAAGCAATGCTGGCTTTTATCGTTCTGTCTCTATTCACATTCCTCATCTTCCTGACCAGATCCTCAGCTACTTGAGGAGATGTCTTCTATCCCTTTATCCAGCACCCAGCCCATAGTAGGTGTTTGCGTGTCTTAACTTTTCAATTATATTCATTCATTCATTCAACACACAGTATTGAATACCCAATATGTGCCCGTCCCTGAGTTTGACCCAGAGATCAACAACGATCCAGATGCTCCCAGTGTTTTGAAGAGAGGCAGAAACACAGCTTTAATGAGGCAAGTGCACTGCTAGAGAAGTGCCCAAAGACAGGGAGGTCAGGGAAGTTTTCCTGAAGAAAGTATGCCTGAGCGGAGGCTTCAAGGAGGCCTCTGTGTTTGGAGAGGTCTGGTTTGTTTTCCACAGCTGGACATGCAGACAGGATGGAAGGCAGGATTGTGAACGTACCCTGGGGCCCTGGGAATTCAACCAGAGCGGCTGTAGGACACACAGCATTGGTGCCCTCGGAACTACCTTGCAGTGGGCCCCCTTCAGTAGTTTGATCACTTGGTCCTCTGGATGCGGCCCAGCGTGAACCCTTCTCATTCCGCGTTCCGCCCTCGCTGAAAATGTAGCTGCCGTGTGGTCCTATTTCATAGCTCTTCAAGGAGGATGCATAGTAAATTGGCTCATGTAAAGGCTTATAGCTAAAAAGAGTTAGAAATATTAGCTTCTCTTGTGTAACAATGTGGGCTTAGTATGGTAATGATGAAATAATGCTACTTAATTCAGTTATCACTCTATAGACCAAGAAATATCTCAGAGCAAATGTTTATCCAAGCCTCACTGTAATTAAATTTACATTGCTAGCCTAGATATTGATTTGACTAAGCCAGTTTTATAAGAGTAAATGATTTGGGTGGGAAGAGACAGAAAGATGTGACCGACCTGCAGGATTGAATTACAACTGTTCAGGCTGCTTATTGAGCATTTGTGTGCATTTTTGCCTCAACTCTGCCTGGTTAAATACTTCTCCAGGGGCTTCCCTGGTGGCGCAGTGGTTGCGCGTCCGCCTGCCGATGCAGGGG
>NC_041219.1:91380540-91406409 GCF_002837175.3 Physeter macrocephalus
CCGGAACCTGTGCTCCGCAACGGGAGAGGCCACAACAGAGGAAGGCCCGCATACCACAAAAAAAAAAAAAAAAAAAAAAAAAAAAATACTTCTCCAAAGCATTCATGCTTGAGTGAATCTTTCTAGAAGTCTAGACTTCAAGAGCTATGGCACAGGGGTTTTTGTTTGTTTGTTTGTTTTGGTTTTCTTTAATCTGTTTTTTTTTAACTGTATTCTTTTTTCCAAAGAAAAGGATCTTGCCTGAGGTACAAACTTAATGAAAGGCCTGTGATGCGAAAGCCTAAGAAGACTGTTTATTTTTTATTTGTTTTCAGTTTTTTAATATTTATACTTAATTACAACCTTAGGGAAGCCTTGAGCTCTCAATCTGACCTACTTCAAATAAGTGGAGAAAATAGCCATATCTCCCCTAAGCAACCATTTATAATAACTTTGACTGTTTCCTAAAACCCAGAGGAAATGTCGTTCTCGATCCCGGGCCAAGTTTGTCAGGAAATATTTGTGTTAATAAATCTTATTCACGTAAGGATTCAATTAAAAAAATTATATCATTAATCATAATATATAATTTGAATAAGGACCTTAAATAGGACTTAATTAACTATATGGTATGAAGTGATTTGAATGACAAATGTGTTATCACATTTTTTTTCTCATTTCACTGGTCAACGTTAAGCATCTGACAGCATTTGACAGGGATTGGGAAAATGAGATTATATGCAGCCCTGTAAAGGGTCTGAGATTTCCCTGAGGAACTGGACCCAGGCATCGCCCTTTAAGGATTGCCTGCTTATCATGATGAGGTGGCTGACTAACTCTCCTGCTATTTGTCACTCAGAGTAGTCTCTAATTCTGTTCAGTTTTCAGTACCGCACACTTGGGGAGAAGGGAGAGGCAGCAAGCATCCCTTACATCTCTTGAATTTAGGGCCACTGCCAGGATTCCTGCAGGGCAACAAAGCCTTTTCCCACAGGGTCCTAAAGATTTAGAGAAGATGGTGGCAGAGGCATTTATGGGAAGAAGTTTTTCCTGGCTGTGTCTTTATCTCCTCAGTTTATTTTTGGAAAATGCTTGGAACACGTGTTTATTATTTGCTATCAAACTACCTTAACCATACTTGGCTATAGAAACTCGCCCTCCAGCCCCACCCCAGCCTGTCCCTCTTAAAGGCATTCTTGACCCCTGGAAAGTGCCAGGCGCAGAGTACTTCACTATCTATGGGCATCTCCATGCAACGTGTTTATATCTGACCTAGAAATGCCATCTGGGTTGTTGAATAAACGTGGTTCTTCCCATGGTCTTTCTCATCTCAGTCAAATGGCAACCCCATCCTTCCAACTGCTCAGCCCCCAAGCTTGTTGTCAAGTCTGACTCCTCTTTGCTCTCATACCCTATATCCGTTCCATCGGGGGGGAAGTTCCAGTGGCTTTACCTTCAGAATTAGCTGGAGGCATCTGACCTCTTCTCACCACCTCTTTTCCATCCCCATCCAAGCCCCCAGCATCCTTCACTGAATTATTGCTGTAGCCTTGCTGGTCTCTTTGCTTCCACCCTTGTCCTTCTACAGCCTGTTCTTAAAACTGCAGCCACCATGATCCTTCTGAAGCATAAGCTAGCTCATGTCCTTCCTCTGGACTCAGTGTGTCTCAGCCCTTCACTACTTCCGGGAGGCACCAGTGGAGACTTCAAAAACACTCCCAGGCCTCGGCTCCATCCAGCCATCACTTGGTTTTAAAAGTTCCACAGGTGACTGTAAAGCCACGGTTGGGTCCTCATAACGGTCTTCAACCCTTCCCCACCCCCTGCCAGGTCTCTGGCCTCATTGCCACGGCCCCATCCCCCCTCATTCTGCACCCACCTGTCGGCCTCTGTGCTTACCAGGCACTACCACTTTGTGCTTGGAATTCTTTTCCCGATTCCTGCCTGACTGGCTTTGCCTCCTTCGGGTCTTTGCTCAAGTGTTGCCTCAGCGAGGCCTCTGACCAATTTATTTAAAATTGGATATCCCACCCCAAGCCCACTTTCCCTCTCCCCTTTTCCTGTTTTATCTTTCTGCATCAAATTCATCGCCAGCTGACATCCCATGTATTTTGAATGTTACTATGGAGTTCCACGAGGGCAAGAATTTTTAGCAGGTTTGTGTGTGTGTGTGTGTGTGTGTGTGTGTGTGTGTGTGTGTGTTGTGTTCCCAGCGCCAAGAACAGTAGAAATAAATATCTGCAAATAAATATTTATCCAATGAGTGAAACACACTCAGGAAGGAGCTGTGAGGCTGCCCACTGAGGTGAGGAAAGGCCACAACGGGCAAATAGTGCTGACAACAGTTGGTTTCCACGTGTCACATTTTCTACTTTGTCCCACAGTTTGTGACACTCTTCTTCACCCCCCAAAAGAGCGCAAGAAGGTCTTGGCCATATTCAGTGATGAATAAACGGTCTAAATATATCTCAGTCCCATTTCACATATTTTCCCATTATTTAAGGCATCCCGTTTGGTGTTTACAGAAAGATGTCCTGCTGGGTACAGGAGAAGCCGGAAGTGAGCCAGTCTCCTCTCAGCATCTGCTGAGTGAGTAATGCCAATTAGCATGTGTCAAGGGCCTGAAAAGAATCAGACTGGGCTTAAAAGGTATCAGGCAGTAAGCCTGACACAGCTTTAATAAGCTGTCTCCTATCTTTGGAGCAGGTGTTTTTTTGTTTTTTGTTTTTGAATCTAGTTCCGTCAAGAGGCATCCCGCCTGCTTTAGAGGCCACACGGCAGAGATGCTGTGTTTACTCAGTGACTCCTGAGTGCAGCTAAAGATGAGCTCTGGGGAGGTGGTGTGGTGCGACAGGTCAATTAACTCTTTTCCTTGTCAATACGTGGAAACTTCCAGCGACTTCCATGGCAACATATTTTCTGAATTAGTTCCTGGTATGAGGAAAAAGTTACATTGCCACAGAGAACACCAGGCAAAAGGAAAAACCTGAAAGGGGTGGAGTGTGTAACCTGAGGGTTGGCCACTCAGAATATCCACCTGCTCCAGGTGAGGGTCAAGTGTGTGATGGGAGGTGCTTGGTGAACCGTGAAATGCAAGATGATGGTGATGCTCGAAGATGGCAGCGGGGCCGGCGTTGGTGGCTCATGGGTGGTTTGCCCCTGTAGAGTGGTCCTCTCCTCTCTCAGTGTTTTCCAAAACAGCTACTGCTCCTTTCCTCCACCTGGACCCCTCTTTCCGTTCCACTGAGAGTCTGTGTAAGGCTAAACTCAAGAGAGCAAGAATCTGCATACTGCTTTGAGGACTCCTCTTGCCGTTTTATATTCTACATGGTTAAAGCACTTTTTTCAAGTCTGTGCTATTGTCATCTAATCAACCTAATTTCTGGCTATTATAATAACATTGATGAATAAGAAGTGACGATGACGGCTTCCCTGGTGGCGCAGTGGTTACGAATCCGCCTGCCAATGCAGGGGACACGGGTTCAAGCCCTGGTCCGGGATATCCCACATGCCGCAGAACAGCTAAGCCAGTGCGCCACAACTACTGAGCCTGCGCTCTAGAGCCTGCGAACCACAACTACTGAGCCCGTGTTCCACAGCCACTGAAGCCCGCACGCCTAGAGCCCGTGATCCACAATAAGAGAAGCCACCACCGTAATGAGAAGCCCGCGCACCGCGACAAAGGGTAGTCCCCGCTTGCCTAGAGAAAGCCCATGCACAGCAATGAAGACCCAACGCAGCCAAAAATAGATAAATAAAATAAATAAATTCATTTTTAAAAAACAGTGACGATGAAAAAATGACATAGAGTGAGCATTCACCATGTGGCAGCCCCTGTTTTAATTGTTTTCCACGTAATCCTCTCAACAACCTCTGAATTAGGGGTGACTGAAAGCCTCTGACCTGCACGCAAACGGAAGCACAGAGATTTAGAAACTTGCCCAAGGTCATCCAGCCAGTCAACGGCAGAGCCAGTGCTCGTACACATCGTTTCATTTAATCTAGGCAACGCCATACTGAAGTAAGTACCGGGAAGCCATCTTACGTAGGAGAAAATGGACAGAAATGAATTACTTACCCAAGGCCACATGGCTCTTAAGAAGTTAAGCTCCGAACCCGAGTTTGTCTGGTTTCAAAGCCCTTGGCTGCACTTTGATTGGTTTCTGGGGTAAAGCCCACTCTTCTTGATTCATTATTAATAGTCTGAATTTGGTATTAGCATAACTTTGGTTGGAGGCAGCCATCCAGATATCCCTGGGTGTTAGGTAAAGAGTCTATCATTTTTAGCTTCATTTTAAAAAACACCCGATTATCAAAGTCTGAGCAGCAACACCTCAGAGTCTCAAAGCATGACGGTGACTGGTCTGTGCGCTTGGCACACAGATTCTTGCTGACAGAATTGCAAAGAAGTGCGCCATCCCTGTGAGGCAGGCATCAGTAGACCCACTCTCAGATGGGCAAGTTTGCCTGAGGTTACTTAACAGAGCTAGCAGGTAGCTGAGATGGGATGTGATTCCACATCCCTCGGCCAAAGCTCCTGCCTGGCTCACAGTCCTCCCTCCACCAGGGGTTGGTACAAAAGCCACGTGCTGCTGGGTACCCAGGCATCTTAGCCACGCCATTATTTTTTCTTTGTAACAGAAGAACTAAGATTGCTCATCGTTGCATTGGGGAACTTTTGAGTGTGAACTCGAGGGCCACATCCCTACCTGAGCTTGTCTGAATCCATCTAGCACAGGCAGCAGACGTTCTCCGGTCCCAGGCAGCCAGCTCTGGAAAAGGTGCTACCATTGGCCACCAGGAAGACCTTTTAAGACTGAAGATATTCATCATAAACCTAGCTTTGCCGTTGGAAAAACAATTCTGAGAGCACATCCTACACAAACTAGGTCTAGGAACTCCTCGATACCTGTGCCAAAAAGCAGATATGGAAGCCATTTGGCCCACAGGCCCTTCTTTATGCTCATGGATGGATTAAGATGATTTACTCATTGTTTTAAATGTTCACATTCAATTCACTTTCTGGCAACTTCCAGAAAGTATTCGCTGACAGCTGGATAAAATCAACTGAGTGTGTCCAATAAAAATATTTCTGAAAATAGAAGCAGCATTATCATTTTGGCGGCAATTACAAAATTTGTGTCCATACATATTATGCATGTTTATTGTCTAATGTTTGGTTTTATTCTCATGTGAAAAAAATCCCACTGAATTTGCCACCAAGTATTAAGTCAGTTCCTTTAAATTTTCTCTTGTTTTCCCATGTCCCTCCCTTCCTTCCTTCCATCCTTCCTTCCTTCCTCCCTCGCTCCCTCCCTCCCTCCCTTCCTTTTTCTCACTCTTTCTCTCTCTTTTGTCTTTTTCTTTCTTTCTTTCTTTTTTAAATTAAATCACGACTTGTTTAATAATTATTTTAATTTTAGTCTAGAAAAGCTTTAGTACTACTCTCCTAGACTAATACATTCTTTAGAATCTCATAGTTTAGACTCTGCTAATATATGCCTTTATAGTCTGAAAACACATTATGTTTTATCATTCAGCTCAATTTCTAACATTAAATTCAACTCATTGAATCACCAGTCTTTCTTTTTTTTTAAATTTATTTTATTGAACTATAGTTGATTTACAATGTTGTGTTAGTTTCTTCTATACAGCAAAGTGATTCAGTTATACACACATACACACACACACATATATATACTTTTTCATATTTTTTTCCATTATAGTTTATTACAGGATATTTAATGTAGTTCCCTGTGCTATACTGTAGGAACTTATTGTTTATCCATTCTATATATACTAGTTTGCATCTGCTAATCCCAAACTCTCAATCCATCCCTCCCCCAACCCCCTCCCCTTGGCAACCACAAGTCTGCTCTCTATGTCTACGAGTCTGTTTCTGTTTTGTGGATAAGTTCATTTATGTCATACTTTAGATTCCACGTATAAGTGATATCATATGGTATTTGTCTTTCTCTGTCTGACTTAGTCCACTTAGTATGATAATCTCTAGGTCCATCTACGTTGCTGCAAATGGCATTTTGTATTTCATTCTTTTTTATGGCTGACCACCAGTCTTTCTTAAATGGTATGTAACCAGTAGAGATCACCTTTCATGTTGCTCCTAAGGCTGCTGCCTTATCAGTAAATGTCCTTCTAATAGAGGGCAGGAGGAAGATACTTACATTCAATTCAACAGACCTCCCTTTCACTAGCCTTAAATATTCCTTTAAGTGTCATAAAATATCCCACAATATTGTCATAACCCGCATTCAAAATCATGATAGCTAATATTTAATATGTTCCTGAGAAGTAATTATATGACTTAAACTCGGTTTACAAAACATGTAGCTCATCATCACATTCTACTCAGTTTTTTGTTTGTTTGTTTTTAGCAGCAAGATGTATTTGTTGACTAACTGACATAATGCAGTGGAAGTTCTTCAGCTGTAGGTCTGGAAATCTAATCCAGGCATTGCTATTCTCAATTCACTGTTTTAAAAGCATTTAAGAATAATAACAGAATCTACATTAATTCAACCTTTCCCAGTCTCAAAGTAGTTTTAAAAATTAAAAATCACTGGCTTAATTAGTAGCCAGTCAAAGATGATTCAGACCATTGAGGGGAACCTTTCCCTAATGCAAACTATTTATTTTGTGGTACAAAAGAAGAGTCCTTCCCTGAAGCATCTGAATTTGATAACCAAGCTTTTACAATGGAGCATCCTCTTAAATAGCCTATCATATTCTCTGGAGACAAAATTTTTGTAGCATATTTTTATTTTTTTAAATAATGGCATATTCCCCCCTAATTTTTCCTATTCTTATTGGTTAGATTCTCTTATAAGAATATGATTATCTTATAATAGCATTGTTACACATTTAAAAAATTAAGCATTGAAACAGGCACTGGCTTTGGTTAAATATGACAGTAATTGATAGTTTTCTTTTAAACAGTGTTTCCTAGGTCAGTCTATATCTCAGTAATTTTCATAGCAGAACATTAAAATTGCAGCTCTTAAAATGATTTCGATCTGCCCCCTCAGCTCTTTCCCTCCCAACACATCTCTTGGCTTCTTTTCTGTCAGAGGGTGGGGTGGCATTGCCATGACATTGAGATTTCAGTCAGTCTTTTGGGATCAATAATATGACCTGTCACCTAATAATGATAATTAAAAATAATTCCTTTCACTTCCCATTTAAGTTTCCTAAACTGTATCAGTCTGAAGCAGGGAAATTAGATGCAGAACCCAATTTTGTCTTGCATAAAACACATTTAATGGTGCAACCCTTTAGGATTGCACTCAAAATTCTCCTTAGATTGTCTCCAGGCAATTTTTCCAGTATTCATTCCCACAATTCTTCTCTCTCAACAATGCATTCAAATCTGGCCTATTCAGGGTCCTTAAAGAGGCACCTAGAATATTCTCCCTGGTATTTTCCACTGATTGATAGTCTATTAATCCTAAAAAGTTTTAGCAAAATCCCACTTCTATGAAGCCATCTTTGACTTCATTCATTCATATGTGAAAGTAACATTTTCTGAACCATTTCTGATTTAAGCCCTCCTTGAAAGACCCGTTTGAAGCAGAGAAGCCATATTAATTCAATCTGCATCTGAAAAAGATCCTTCTGTTAATGATGCTGAGATAGTTTGGATGTGGAGAAGGGAGGAATGGAAACAGGGAAACCAATAGAGGACTTTACAGTGGCCCAGTAGCAAAAGTAGGACAGGTTTTTAGAGAGACTAAAGAGGCACAGTTTTTAGGATTTCATTGATTAAAATTAGACAGACAAGTCATTTCCAGCTCACGTAAGGGTAATAATAAAGATATGCACAAAGCATTATAGGAGAACAAAGAAGGGTGGTAGTACTGAGTGTCCAGAAAAGTTTTCCTCAGGCTATAATACCCCACAACAGTCCTTGGAGAATGAGTTGTAAGGTGAAGTAGAGTTGGAGGGAGGGGATTCCAGTCCAGTTGGAGGGAGTAGCATGCGTGAACGCTGAGAGATTAGAGAGAATTTGATACATTCAGTACCAGTAGTTTGGTTTTGCCAGAACTATAGTTGAGGATGGGTAGAGGTAGGAACCCCGCAAAGGGGAAGCTAGAAAGGTAGGCAGAAGTCAGATCATGAAGGGTCCTTTGTGCCACCCCAAGTCATTTCAACCTTATTCTGAAAGCCATGAGGTCAGTCTGTGAATTTCAGCAACCACAGTGATATGAACAGATGTGTAACTGAAGGGTAGCAGAATATGCCACCCCAAAAATGCCACTTTGGTGTAAGGATTATTTTGTGCTGAAGTCAATTGAGAAGAAGCAGATATCAGAAAAGTTCTCTACTTTCCTCCTATTTACTTAAAGCAGAACATAAATTTATAAATGTGTTCCCCCCTCCCCTCTTTACCAGGAAGGACAGAAGTAAATCACTGGAGAAAACTCTAACTCTTATTAGCCCAGAGACAGCACCAGAGGAATCTATATAACAAACTTTATTAACTAGCCCTTGTCTTCTATTTGTTCTCCCATATATTTACCTTCCCACAATTTGCTGCCTTAGAAACCTGAAGTCCTTTACCTTTGTCTTGTGACTTATCTAAAAACGTATTGTTCTTTTGTTAAGAAGCTATATAAGCCCAAGTTCTAACCACCCCTTTGAGTTACTCATCACTGAGAACTCCCATGTGTATGCATGATGCCCATGTTGATACACTTCTGTTTGTTTTTCTCTTATTAATCTGCTTTTGTTAGTCGAATTTGCAGTATATGAACCTAAGATGGGTAGAGGATAAACAATTTTTCTTCCCCTGCATGATTTAGAAAGAGCTTTCTGACTGCAGTGAGGAGGGAGTAACAGATTAGTTAGGGGACTATAAGAATAATCCAAGGAAGAGATGATAAAGGCCTGAACTGAGATATGGTGATGGAGATGGAGGAGGTGCTGTAGTTGGGAGATGTTAAGATGCTAGGATTGACAAGACTGATGCCTGATTAGATGGAGGAAGGTTGAAGAGAGCATCAGATTTACTTTCTGATTTATATAGGTTGGGTGGTACAGTAAAGGATGGTGCCAAACTCCAAGATGGGGGATATATTTGAGGAAGAAGAAAATGAGTTTTGTTTTGTACAGGTTGAGTTTGAGTAGCCTGTAGGGCTACAGAAGAAGTGTCTGGTACAAAGATGAATGAAGATGCCTAAAGCTCAGAAGAAAGAGCTGAGACAGAGATTTAGATTTTGGTGATGAGTCCACATTTAGTTAGTAGTTCAAGCCATGGGAGTAGATGAAACATATCAGAGAATATTTAGCAAGAGAAGAGAAGAGGATGGAACAGAGGAGAAAATATCTGAGTAGTTGGAAGAATAGGAGCCAGAAAAGGAGGAGCCAAAGAAGCAAGAGCCAAAGCAGAGAAAGATGGTATCAGTGATGCCAAATGAGGAAAAAGAGGTGTTTCTAGCGGGGCCGAATACATTAGAGAGATCAAGGAAGAGAAAGCCTGTGAATGTTCACTGGATTTAGAAACAGGTGACCTTGGCAGAAGTAAAGCGGAGGAGGGAGGCATATGGCAGTGGGTTGAGGAATGCATAAGGAATAAGGAAGCGCAGACATCTCTTTCAAGAAGTTTGGATGTGAGGGAAGGAGAACAAAAGATAGAGCCTGAGCTATGCAGGGGGATTGTGGAATCAAGAAATTCAGAAGGCATGGGCATATTTAAATGCTGGAGTAGAAAAGCCAGTAGAGGAGAGTGAAGATCTAGCTAAGATAGGGCATAAAGACAGCAAAGCAAAGGCATAAGACAGCAGGAAGCAAGGAAGGGAGGGAGGGAGGCAATGAATGCATGGGGGGGACAGAAGGGACATCAATTCAATGAAGAGGGAAGGGAAAAAAAAAGATTTGGAGGACTGGGTAGGAAGTTGAGGAAATATTTGCCTGAAGATCTCAATTTCTGTGTGAAATAGGAAAGGAGGTCATTTGATGAGGGTGAGGGGAAGTGACAGATTGGGGAGGAACTTAAAGAAAGTAGAGAAGATTTGAAATAGTCATTGTGGGTGCCAGGGAGAAAAAACTTCCTCTACCCTCTTAGGTTCAGTCATGGAGTCCTGTGAATTAAGTTGACAAAAGACAGAGAAAACACAGATTTTTATTCACATACATACAAAGAAGTTCACAGAAAAAAATGTGACTTAGGGAGGTGGCTAGGATTTGGGGCTTATATACCATCTTGATAAGGGAAGGGGAGAAGGAGAAAGGAAAACAAAAAAATTTTAGGGAAAATAAATGGGCCCTTAGGAGGCTAAATGGCAGATATGATAGTTTTATGACAATACCTGCTTAGGTGTTCTCTTATCCTGGTGCCAATTTCTCTTCTCCAGTGCTAGGAGTCGATCTTGTCTGACTGTGAAACTCCTGGGAAAGGGATTTATGACAATTGAGTTCTTTTGGGAGGCTCTGCTTTCAGGCAGATAAGGGGAGTTCAGAAAAAAATCTCTTCCTTCATCTGCTGATTCTCAAATGCCTTCAGCTCAAAATAATTTTTATACCCCAGTGGCATACTCTGGACCCCTTCACGGAAAATAAGATAGAGGTATAACTAGGGAAATGTAGAAGGTTTTCAAGTTGAAGACAACAACATGTCTACACTTTTGTGTGATTTTTTTTTTCCCCAGCAGGGTAGGTGTAGGAGCAGAGAAAGTGGGTCCTGGGATTGATCTATGTTTAGTTTCTCCAAACTGGTGGGATGGAAGGACAAGTGGTCAAGGGAATTCAGAGGGGTAGTTAGCTTGGGAGTAACTGAGCTTATGGACTATTGATAATAAGGTGGTGTTATGACCTGAATGTTTGTGCCCCCTCCCTCCAAACTCATATGTTGAAGCCCTAATGCCCATGTGGCTGTATTTGGAGACAGCCTCTGATAAAGTAATTAAGGTGTGGTGAAGTCATAAGTGTGGGGCCCTTATCTGATAGGATTAGTGTCCTTATTGAAAGAGACACCAGCAGACTTCCCTGGTGGCACAGAGGTTAAGAATCCGCTTGCCAATGCAGGGAACACGGGTTCGAGCCCTGGTCCGGGAAGATCCCACATGCCAAGGAGCAGCTAAGCCCGTGCACCACAACTACTGAGCCTGCACTCTAGAGCCTGAGAGCCACAACTACTGAGCCCGTGTGCCACAACTACTTAAGCCTACGCGCCTAGAGCCCATGCTCTGCAACAAGAGAGGCCACCACAATGAGAAGCCTGCACACCGCAACAAAGAGTAGCCCCTCTCGCCACAACTAGAGAAAGCCTGCGTGCAGCAATGAAGACCCAAAGCAGCCAAAAATAAAAATAAATTAATTAAAAAAACGAACAAACAAAAAACACACCAGAGAGCTGTCTCTCCATGCACACACATCAAGGAAAGGCCATGTGAGGACACATGAGAAGGCGGCCGTCCACAAGCCAGAAGGAGAGCTCTCACCAGAAACCGAATCAGCCAAAACCTTGATCTTGGACTTCCAGCCCTCAGAACTGTGAGAAAATAAATTTCTATTGTTTAAGCCACCTGGCCTACAGTTTTTTGTTATGGCTGCCCTAGTAGACTAATACATGTGGTCAGGGAAGGAAGTGAAGGCAGGAAGGGCAGAAAAGTAGAAAAGAGCTCTTGAGGGTATTGAAGAGCAAGGCAGTGGCTATAGTGCAAGGAAAGGAAGTTGTGGAAGGGAGTGTCTGTTAGAATTTGTAATTGTTGAGGAATAGCAGCTCTAGGGGATAACAAGCTCAGGATTGTAGCTAAATGGCAGTAGAGGAAATGAGGTCATGAAGGCTAATGAGGTTAGGAAGAACTGAGGCTAAGGCTTGGAGGTCATCCATGTGGCCATAGATGTCACCTAGGATGTTGGCAGAACCTGAGATGAGGAGGATGTATGAGTTGGGAAAAGCAATGCTTGCTGCTATAACAAAAGTCCCCACATTTCTGTGGCTTCCCAGTATAAAATTTGGGTCTGGCAGCTCCCCTGACAGCTTCCCTCCAGAAACTCAGAGATGGGGACTCCTGTGCATGGCTCTGCCATCTGGGGTCATTCATTTCCAATGAGTATAACCCTGATACAAAACATAGAAAAGATAGCACACAGAAAAAGGAAACCGCCATCTCACTTATGAGTATCGATGCACACATTCAAATAAAATGCCAGCAGTAATAAAAGAAAAATACAGCATGACCCAACAGAGTTTATTTTAGTAGTGAAAGAGAGAGGGTCTATCTACGTGGGCCTGGCTGAACTGCATGGAATGAAAACGTTTGCTTTGCTCAACCTTCTGCAACTTATCCAAACATTTGTATACCATAAAGTCAGAAATAGTGGCCCTCCACTTCAGCAATCCACAATGACATAAATCTGTGAAGATACCCTGTAAATTGAAATGCACTAAGTAGGAGTAAGGAATTTCTGAGCACACAGGGCCCCATGCTGGGTGTGATTTAGGATAAGAATTTTAAGCCATGATTTCTCTTCTGGAACTTACCGCCTGGTTGGAAAAGATAAGCTAAGAGAGATGCAAACAACATGGAGTGTAAAGGCCCAATAGCCAGACAGACCATGTTTAGCTTTGAGAGGGAGAGAAGATAAACTCCAGGCCTTGTCTGTTGCAGAGAAACCAAATCATTGCATTTTCTGCCTGGGGCCAGGAAGACTGCCTTTCCCAGCCCCCACTGCTTTTGGAAGGAGTCAAATAACAGCTCTGGCCCCTAGAATATGGGCAGGAGTGATATATGCCACCATTAGTCTTGGCCCTTAAATATTCTGCTGGGTCCCACTCTGTCTCTCTCCTCTACTTGTGCAAAGAATAAGCAAATGTCAATATTATACACACACACACACACACACACACACCAAAAAAAAAAAAAAAAAAACCAAATTGTTTTCCAGTCTCCTATTTTCTTAACCTTTTCATTCATTTAAACAGCATTTGTTATGTGCCATTATACATCAGGAGCTGTACACACACACACACACACACCAAAAAAAAAAAAAAAAAAAGCCAAATTGTTTTCCAGTCTCCTATTTTCTTAACCTTTTCATTCATTTAAACAGCATTTGTTATGTGCCATTATACATCAGGAGCTGTACCCTGATGGAGCTTACATTCTAGTTGATTGGTGAGTTCTAGGGATTTTTCCATTTTATTGTGTTATTCAAAAGTCACTGCTTGGATTTATTAATCCAACTGATTTTCTGTTTTCTAATTCATTAATGTCACTCTTTAGCTTGATTTCTTTCTTATTCCTCCTTGTCTTAAGACTGTTTTGTTGCTGCTTTAAGAATTCCATATATTGGCTAAGTTTTCATCTCTTCTTCTTTAATAATAACAGTATTTAAGGGTACAATGAAATCATTTCATGCATGCATTTAAAGTTTGTTAAATTAACTGAGCACCCTTGAATGGATATTCCTCAGTAATACTAATCCTATGACTTACACAGAGGATGCAGTCAAGTCAGAAAACTGTCTGCAGGAGTTCCAAAACCCAGGGAGAGAGCACATGAATGATTTTAAAGTTTTCTCAACCATTGACAAAGAAATGAAATTCATTATTTGTTTTAAAAAATCAATATGATCGGGCTTCCCTGGTGGCGCAGTGGTTGAGAGTCCGCCTGCCGATGCAGGAGACACGGGTTCATGCCCCGGTCCGGGAAGATCCCACATGCCGCGGAGCGGCTGGGCCCGTGAGCCATGGCCGCTGAGCCTGCGCGTCCGGAGCCTGTGCTCCGCAATGGGAGAGGCCACAACAGTGAGAGGCCCGCGTACAGCAACAACAACAAAAAAAAAAAAAAAAAAAAAATCAATATGATCAATATACTCCACGAGTGATTACAGGTATTTTCAAGATACATGTGACTTTCATTTTAGAGCCAATTCTCCATTTATTTATTTGCTTATAGCTATTATTGTCCCTTATGTGTTTTAGGTGTAACATTCTAGTTATCATTAGTCTAAATATTGTTTACTGTAGTTTTGATTTCTTTGAATTTATGAGTTGACAGGAAATGTCACCTCACCTGATACCTTGCTGCAGAAAAAATCCCAGCTTCTAGGAAGTCAAACACTCCTCTGGCTTTTAAAAATATATAATTTTTATACACACACGACTTTACAAATTGTCCCACTTACTCTTTACTGGTCTGCTCTAGGCATGCTGGAATGTGAATTAGTCACTGAGTTATGCATCTTTAACTACTCAGACGGCAAATATAAAGTCCAGCAGGAAAGCACCATAACCAGAATGCTACAGAACTCTCCTGGCCCACCTATGCTTATACCACCCAACACTCATTCCCCTCTTAACAACAACAAAAAAAAGGTTAGAAACAAGAATGGGCTTGCTTTTGATGAGGCTTAACTGGTAAGCGCCAAAGAGCCAAAAAGCTGAGGCCACTGGGAGATCTGCTCAGTGCCTGGTACTTGATGGGTACTTGGTATATTTTTAGTGAATTACCAAACAATTGAATTCTGACTTCAAATCACTCGCTCCTCCCACCTCATGCCCCACAGCGTTTTTGTGAGGCTCGAATGCGAAACACTTGAAAAAGCTTGGCAAACAGCCATGCTAGTCATCACTACTATGGTTTTAATACCCCAGATTCTGACCCTAAGGCGTAATGCACGACAAAACCACCAGAGGGCGGCAGCCCCACTCTACTACTCTGAAAAACCTCAGTGAATAAGTTTTAAATGAAAAAGGAAAGGGTCTTGTAAGCTTATGGAAAAGATTTTGTTCTCGGTACTCTGTAAGATCCCCCAGATTTTACCTCATCTTTACTTCTTCAAAGTGACTGAGAAAGCACCCATCCCCCCGCCCAACAGATGGGGCTGCAGAAAATGTTTATTTCTTCCTCCCCTTAGGCTAATCAGCTTTTGAGAAATAGATCAGTGGATCAATGGTCTACGGTGGTAGAACGGTTGATTTGTGCCTTTGTTTCCCCGAACATTTTGGATAAATTATTTCCTGGAATATGTATGATCTCATGAAAATAATTAATAATGGCTCAGCAATTACTTTGTATCAAGCCCTGTTCTTACTGGTTTATGTGAGGTAGGTATGATAATTATCTCCATTTTATACATGAGGACATTAGCACAGAGAGGTTAGGTAATTTATGTAACGTTGCCCAGCTAGTAAGGGGCAGGGCAAGTTAGGAAGTCCTGTAGTTTGCCTTCAGAATGTGTACTCTTAGCCACTGAACTATGCTACCCTTCAAAAATGAAGGCTTTTCTGCAAATCTCAGCTAGATTGCTAGCTTGCAGCTAGATTGCTGGGGCAGTTTTGCAGCTAACTCTGTACATGGCTTCATACTGAAGGCATGGATTATTTTCACATTACCAAAAGGGTTCCTAGTGATTGGCAGTTTGTAAGGAGCAAAGTCTGAGATGCAATGCAGACACTCTAACAATTTAGGTTGGATACTAATTGGGGCATAGCTTTCCACAAGGCTGAAATTGTGTGGCTGACATTTCTTTTAAGGGAATCATGACAGCTCTCAGAGCAGATCATTATAGACTTTACAACTTGCAAGGGAACGTTAAAGATGACCTCGCTCAGCCTCTGAAAGGGTCAGTGACTTGTCCAAGGCCCTACTAGCAGAGCTGGAATTTGAATCCAAGGACCTAAAATTTCCAGTTCCAAGTGCAGAGATCTTTGTAACAAAGCTTTCTCCCTTCACAATAAAATTCTCTTTCTTCCTGGCCCTCTTCCAGGCCCTTCAGCATTCAAGAGAAAAAAAAATCGAGACATTTCTCTCAATGTGAACTTAGCAAAATGAGTAAAAGAACTTCCCCAGTTTCCCACTCACTTTATTAGGACTATGTACCTTTCCTTAGTTTCTTCTGTTAGTGATCACATGAAAGTTTCAGATTTGTGTCAAGCATGGCAAAAGGCTCTGAGATTTTACCTACCGGCAAGCTAACCAGTTCACCTGCTGCAGTTTAATGGATGCTGGTAGAAGACACAAGCCTCCTGGGTCAGAAACAAAGGACAGTTCGTTATTCACAGCAACTGTTGTCGCCAGGATGTTAGCATGTTTTGCACCAGCTCCCTAAGCCCCAACTTCCAAAGGGCAATAGGAAAAGACCAGATGATACCTGCGCATCCAGCAGGTTGTGTCCCAGGAGAACTCTGACCGGAATCTTCTGTAACGGGCAGTAAACATGCCTATTCTTTGCTCCAAAGAGAGACATTATATTCATTACACTGAGCAGCAGATAGCCTGTCCTTTGCTCCAGTGGGAAACACAGTCTCTATCTGTCAAGGTTGTTCTCTACACAAACATCCTTGAAAAGATAGTGTGTAACAAAAGGCAGTCAGTGCCTCTGTTTGCAAGATGTGCAGAGTGGTTGAGGGAACATGTAGCAGGCTTGAGATCCATGGAGAATTGTCTCCCAACAACAGTAATCTATCAGAACCAGCCCTATTTAAGTCACTGAACGTTATGCTATTTTTAAAGTGCCTAAGGTAGCCGAATTCCTTGATAATCAAACATCAATTTCATATTGTTTCAGTAAACCCTTGCAGCAAGAAGGCTGATTTTGGACCCACTCCAGCAAAAACAACTCAGTACTAATGAGAGCATCCTGATAATTTTAAAAATTATTTTTCTAAGTATTTCATTCTTCCAAAGAAAGAAAAAAAATATTCTCTTTAACACACAGTGCACATGAGATATTGTCTTGTTTGGGAAGTGACATGGAGGAGGAAGGGCCAGTGATAACCTGATTTCTCAGTACCCACATCGGCAGCACATATTTTCATGTATAGTACATCAGTAGGGTGGGGCTGCCACAGTGATATGTGCAAATAACTCCCATGTTATGGTAATCATTTATGTTAATACAGTTCCTCTTTATGATAAGAGAAAAGATACGCTCATAAGTATTAAAAGCTTATACATCTTATGTAAATAGTTTTAATTGATGATTAGAATTTTTGCCATTTATGCAACAATTTCTTTTCTCTTTCCTAGTTTTTAATACCAGCTACCATTTGTCATGCATCTAATATTCAGGTAATTTGCATATTTAATCTCATTTGAATTTTAATGACTGTATATGAAGGAATGGAGACACACCCACCTACAGGATTCAGATCTAGCTGCCTGGAAAGCTGGTATATTTCTATTCCATTACTCTGCCTTATGGTTATCTGGCCCACCTCTTGGCCTGGGGCATGGATTTCCAAGAAGATCTTGGAGCATTTCCCTCCAGGTTTCTAAGTCAGTTGCCTCACTCTCCTTCACTTGGGCCTGCTGGCATTCTCAGCAGTGTTCACTTCTCCATAGCTCAAGAACATCATGGAATCTTCGAGATGGAAGAGATCCCAAGAGTCTCCATACTATAGCATCCCCAGTGGGTGCCCATCTGCTTTCTGCCTCAGTGCCTCCTTGATTGGAAGTGCTTGTAGTAATTAGAAGTTTTTAAAATGTTGCTCTATGCTGTCACTTTGTAATTTGTACACATTGTTCCATGCCGGCTGTTAATCTACTTCCTCTTCTAGAAGGACTTCTCATAAAATCCAAGAAAAATTTTCCAAAGAAGCATGCTGAACAAAGGGCAATAATCTAGGAGGTTTGTATAGTTATATCTTTAAGTATATTATTAAATATTAAAATATAACTACTTGCTTCTCAAGCACTGATTAGCATTAAATCATGTCAATAAATTACTCTAAATCTTTTGCCACTGGAAGGACTGGGGGCTGACTTAGTGAAATACTTATTGGTACTAATCCATTTTCTATTATGCATCTAACACAATTGTTAAAGTTAGTAGTTTCAGCACAAATCCAATAATAATAATAAATGTTGGGTAAGCATTTTTAAATGCTTCAGAGATACTGTCATTCTTATTTACATTTTCACATTAAACTATCCAGCAGGATTGGTGGGTGATCCAATAAGTAATTGTCCTCCCAGAAGCCACCACCTATAGTGGTTAACATTTTCTCTTCTGTGACCCTTAGCCTCTGACTCATCTGCTTTTTCCAACTGAGTGCTTTTTAAAGCAATTCCACCTCAAATACACTTCATTTCCTCAGATCCAGGATAAAGTACCAAGAAATTCAAAAGTCTCATTTAGAAAAGTTTTTTCCCTTATACTTTAGAATTACATCTCCTCTCTCTCTTTCTTTTTTTTTTTTTTGTAGTTTAGGCAAGTGCAGTGGATTGAATAGTGTCTCCTAAAAATTCATCCGGAACCTCAGAATGTGACCTTTTGGGAAATTTGTAGATGTAATTAGTTAAAGATCTCACGATGTAATCATCCTGGATTTAGGCTGGGCCTTGAATCCTATGACTGGAGTCCTTTTAAGTAGAGGAGAGGACATGGGAGACCCATAGAGAAGAAGGAGTTGTGAAGATAGAGGCAGAGACTGGAGATAGGTACAAGCAAAGGAACACCCGGGACTGTCTGTAATCACCAGAAGCTAGCAGAGAAGCGCGGAATGATCTTTCCCTCATAGGCTCCGAGGAACCACCCCTATTGACACCTTGATTTAGGACTCCAGCCTCCAGAATGATAAGAGAATAAATTTCTGTTATTTTCAACCCCTGAGTTTGTACTAATTTGTTACGACCATTCTAGGAAGCTAATACAGTGATATAACAACAATCTAAAACTGATAAAGAATAAATGTTTATCAATATGTGGTGTCCGAATCAAACAAGATGCATTGAGAAAAGGAAAAAGGATGGGGTGGAGGATATTACTAGGTCTGAAAATAGGCTGCTGCCTTAATTAAAAAACATCATTCTTCATAAATAGCCTGTGAAGACAAAAGGACTGCCTGGCTTGTTCTCTCTGTTATTCTCCATAGCCCTGATCACACTGTATTGAGGTGGTTTGTCTTCCACAAGGGCCCTTTCTTATTCTCAGATGAGGCTCTGTGTCCTAGCAGAGGGACTGACACATAAGTCACAGTAAGTGCTCAACAGATAGGAGGACACGTATCCAGCTTTACCTATGAATAGCAGTCCTTGTGTGCACCTGTTTTTCCTGGCATAATTATTAATAGTGTCTTCTTTCAAGATATAGAGAACAGATTTGTGGTTGCCAAGGAGAAGGGGCATGGGGGAGGGATGGACTGGGAGTTTGGGGTTGGCAGATGCAAACTGTTGTATACAGGATGGATACACAGCAAGGTCCTACTGTATAGCACAAGGAACCATATTCAATATCCTGTGATAAACCATAATAGAAAAGACTATGAAAAAGAGTATATATATATATATATATATATATATATGTATGTATAACTGAATCACTTTGCTCTACAGCAGAAATTAACACATTGTAAATCAACTGTACATCAATAAAATAAATTAAAAAAAATAAAATGTGTCCTCTTTTGTATTCAGAAGTATTCTATTTGGATGAAAAGCTATCCTATCAATTTATGCTTAGGCACATATGGAACAGATGATTTTGGAAATACTGTTATGAGTCTGCTTGAAAACTGGCAGAGCCAAGGTTTTCCCTATCTGTATTCATTTTTATTGTAAAATTCACATATGTAATTAATACATCCAGAATGATCCTATTAGAGTGAGTCAGATCACATCTTTTCACTGCTCAAAATCCTTTTCATCTCACTCTGAATAACAACAGCCAAAGTCCTTACAATGGCCCCCAAGTCCCCACCCTATGTGACCCATTTCCTCCCTGATCCCACAGCCCGGTGTCTTGTCCAACTGCCCTCCTTGCTGACACTCAAGCACACACGTAGACTACTGAGTCAGTGGATTTGCATTTGTTACTGATAAACACATGTCAGAATTTGTGGAATGTAGCCAAAGCAGTATTTGGTATTAATAGACTTAAAATATCTATAATAGAATAAGAAAATAGAAGATTAATGGCCTAAAGTTATAACTCAATTAACTAGAAGAAAACCCCAAATAATCCCAAAGACAATAAAATAAATAATAATGATAAGTTTACAAATTAATAACATTTAAAAAACCTATAGAGATGAGCAACACAAAAGTGTTTATTTGAAAAGAAAAATTCTGGCTATTTTCATCAAGGCAGAAGATATAAGCAAGCAATATTAGACATGAAGAAGTATAAGCTCCATTAGAGATTTTAAATCATAGGAGAATAAAATAAGCAAGTTATGACCATAATTTTGAAAACATAGATGAAATAGGTATTTTTAAGAAAAATATAAATCACCAACACATGACTCAAGAAAGGTATTTTTAAAATGCAAAAATACCAATATCCATTAATGATAGATCGGTAATCAAACTTATTCCTCCCAAAAAGGGATCAGTTACAGGAAGTTTTATAAACCAATTGTACCAATCCTTTAAGGAACAGATCTTTTCTATTTTATACAAACTGTTATAGAAAAATAGGGAAATTTATTTTATACATTTAGTATAATCTTGATAATAACATAAGAGTAATTCAAGATAAAATTATAGGCCTATTATATTTATGAACATTATAAAAATATTTGCAAATCAAATCCAGCAACATACAAAACCAAAGGTTATAAAATGTTCAACATTAGAAGCCCATTAATATAATTTACAATACTGACATTCTAAAGAGAAAAATTATATAATAATCTTAATAGAAAAGCATTAGATGAAATCCAACACTCATTTTTTTAAGTTGTAAGAAAAATCTAACACATCCTAACAAATATTAAAAGACAAGTTCTACCAAATATTTTTTAAATGAAATTCCAATTTTACAAAAACTCTTTTAGGTTCCACTAAAAGAGAGACTATCCCCCAATTCATCTTGGTACCAAGCATAATCTTGATGCCAAAACTAGACAAGAACAGTGAAGGGTGCCAGAATGTGCGGCCCCCAAATATTCCACTTTGGCTTAAGGATTATTTTGAGCCAAAAACACTTGAAAAACAGCCGATACGATAAGGACACTCTGACCTTAAAGCTTGAGATAAAAATTCCCATGTGAAATGTTCCCTCTCTGTACCAAGAAGAAGAAATATTCTTATCCACAGAGATGAGGAGTCAAGGTGGAGAGAAATCTGCACAAACAGACCTTGTTAAAATCCACTCTTATCTTCCTTAATCTCTCCATATATTTTAGTTACTTTTCCACAATGGCTCTTCTTTGTTCAAACACTTAGGTGTAGCTGCTTCTTTGGGTCTTCATTTTCCTATGGGGGCTCCCATGTACATATACAAACCTATGTGCTTTTCTCCTGTTGATCTGCCCTACGTTAATTTAATTCTCAGGCCCAGCCAGAGACTTGAAGAGGGTAGAGGTAAAGTTCTGCTTCCCCTACAACGATATTAAATAGAAAATTTACAGTCTAATTTCATTCCTGAACATAGGTGTAAAAATCCTAAACAAAAGCTTATAAAACCTAATTCCATAATCTATAAAAAAGTAAATAATTTATGCTTAGGTTGAATGCATTCCAGGAATACAAAGCTGATTTAATGTCAGAAGATAAAATTATATTATTTATCTCATGTGTAGTAAAGATTGTAAACTAGCCCCCAAATAGGTCTGGCCTTTGTCCTTAGCTTCTAGGAGATAATCTCTAAGCATTTAGAACATCATGCCTGATAGGAATGTCTTTATTTGCCTGAGAACTTTGGATAACTGAATAGTCTAACAGGATAATTTAGGGCAAAGGGCGACTACATTGGAAAAATTGGAACTGGAGACTGAAATCAGCCATGTGGGTGATCAGTCCTACTTATGTGGTGGAGCCCCAGTAAAAACCCTGGACACCAGGCCCAGGTGAGCTTCCCTGGTTGACAGTACTTTGTGCACATTGTCACACACTGAAACTGGGAAAGTAATGCATCCATGACTCCAGGGGGAGAGGACAACAGAAGTTCCATATCTGGTATATCCCAGACTCTGCCTTATGTTCTTGACTGATTTTAATCTGTCCTAAAATTATCAAATCAATCAAATGATTTTAATTCTCTTAAAATCCCAACAATACAGTAAGCTGCTTTTAAAATTTATATGGAATAGCAAAGGACCAAGAATAGCCAAGACACTTCTGAAGAAGATGGGGTCTTCTACAATCATATATCAAGATTTATCATAAAGCTGTAGTGGTTAAAACATAGTGTCTGGCACAGGGATTGATCAATGGAACAGACTAGAGAGCCCAGGAATAATAGACCCACATATATGTGGACAATAGTCAATGTCAAGGAGAGAACATCTAAGGATGAAGAGGAGAAAAGAAAGGAAAATGGTTGAAGAGAGAAATATTTGTCTCTGTATACATTTGACCACAGCCAAAACTATTTTCCTTAATATTTAAGGAATGGAGGGACATCAAGTGTGGCCCAAGTCACAGTTCAGTTTTCACATCAAGAAAGATGGTCAGTTACAAAGTTTCTGGGGCGCTCTACAAGATGAAACTGCAGTGCCGCTTGTTCAAAAATTATTAATAATTTCAAGACGGTGACAGCCGAACATCCAACAAAGTGCAAGACCCTTCTAAGCCTGGGGACATGTGTGACTGCACATGTCACATGCCCATGAAGCCAGCCGTACCAACGAATATCCTACAGGTCTCTCTGCAGTGCAGGGTTTGACTAATGGATGATCATGAATCATATATACATTGCTATCAACTTTGTGGGTGTCAACTAATGTGAAAAAAGTTCTATCATGTCTGTTTTCACTTACAGCTATACACAATATTCTCTGGAATTAGGGCAAAGAATTTTCTACTTTTTCTCCAGTTATGTTAACTCAAGCACACTTGTAACTCAATAACTCATTTAAGTTTCAACTCAAAGGCAGTTGCAGGGCATAGCCTAGTTCCGAGCATTTAGGAGAGTACTTTAAATTTTCTTCCATTATCCTAATAAATTTTCTATTGTTTGACATTTTCCTGTGGCATTCATTTTCAAACATGAAAGATTAATAGAACATTTCACCAAGGTAATACTAGGTTCCTTTATTTTATTTTAGGTTACTTTATTTTTTATTGTCAAATAGAATGAATAAATCAGTGTCTAAAGTTATAGAGATTGTAATGTATGAAGGTGAATAATTGGTAATTCCTAAAAATTGATTTTCTAGAATGGAGTAGAGTTGAAGCATACTCAAAATTAGTTTTTATAAAATAAAGCTACTTTATAGAAGATATTTTGAAAAATATAAATGTATAGAAGCTTCCACTACATTATTTTGAATCTTCCAAAGACTAGTTGCATTCTTATTTATTATTATAATATGTATAAATGCTTTCACTTCACCAACTTGCCCAATGTATAAAGTTATGTTTGAAGTTAAAATATTCACAAGTGTTTGGTAATTTGTTATACCCAGACAGTGCTTCTGGGGCCATTTGTAGTAAAAGCTATTGCAAGGTAATATTTTCAAGTGGATTCTTTCACCTCCAAATGAAGAATTCAGCTCACTTCCAGAGAAGTGACTAAATGAAGAACGGTAATTGCTTTCTCTTTACACAGTTACTCTTAAAATGCTGCAAAGGATTTCATCATTGATTTCAGGTCAAATTTTTTTGCAAGTTTTTCTCACTGGAGGTCTTCTGCCTGAAGCCACAAGCAAGAGTTTTCAAGGAGTTAAGAGTGCATGAGGTAATCTGCATTTGCTATTATTAGGTGGACCCTATTGTGAGTGGTTTTATTTGACAGCATCATAACCGATTACCTGAAAATTCGAGCCAATAGCTGTCTTTTCAAGAAAAATTCAATTTGCAGTTTACATTTTCCACACTTCCTTTCCGCCCACTAACAAATCAACTGCAGATCTCTGTTCAGCTCCAAAAGGCCCTTCACATGGGAAAAGAAACAGCCTTAAGCCTTCTTCAGGGTGATCACACTTAGCAGCCAACAGAGAGGAACTGGGCTCTGTGACTGAGGGCAGAATTGGTGTGTGGGATCAGGGAAAGATTTAATGAAAATCCAAAGGGCCACAGAAAATTGATAAACTTTTCAATGTCAGGGGCTGGTCCCAAGAATCACAGATAAGAATAGCAGAGTTTTATTGGCTATCACCCAGGTTCTCTTAGCCTAAGGTCTGGCACACCCTGCTTTCTCCCCTCCAAACTTCCTGCTTGACAATCAGCCAAGGCCTCCACTTTTCTGTGTCTTGTTTATCTTTTGTTTTCGGTTTGTCTTTGAGGAATTGTAATATGATAGAAGAATTTGTTGGCCATTTGAATAGCCTCTTTTGTGATTTGTTCTTATCCATTTTTCTGTTGGATTGTATCTTTTTTATTAATTTGTAGACGTCTTTTATATATCTGGCATAAGTTTCTAACTGTTGTTCATGTTGTAAATATTTTCTTCTCTCTGGGCTTCCCTTTTCACTCTTAAATGTATATTTTGATGAACAGAAGTTATTAATTTCAATGTAATTAAATATGTGATTTGTGCTTTTATGGTTTCTTTATAGTTTGCATTTTTTATGTTGTCCTATTTTTAGAGTCTTTCTCTACTCTGAAATCATGAAGGTATATTCCTATCATATCTTCTTAAAGTTCCTTCATTTTTTTTCACATTTATGACTAAAAAAATCTGGAATTAATATATGTTTATGGTGTAAGGTAGAGGTCAAATTTCTTTTCTTTTTCTATGTGGATATTTAATTGTTCCAATATTATTCATTGAAGAGGTCTCCCTTTCTCCCATTGGTCAATAATACCACCTTTCTCATAAATCAGATATTCCTGTGTGGCTGTCTGTTTTGGCTCTCTTTCTGTTGCATTGGTCTATTTACCTCTCCTTGTACCATTCTCTAAATCTGTGCCAGTGTCTTAACAACTGTAGCTTCATAGTCTTGATAATCAGGAATCTGGCTTTGTTTTTCTTCTTAAAAAATTTTCTTGATGATTCTTGGTCCTTGGATAGCTAACTAAATGTCAGCTTGTCAAGTTTATTAATAATAGCAATAATAAAAAACAATCAAAGGAGGTTTGCTTTAATATATAGATCCATCTGATATTATTTTTTACAATTTTGATTACTTTCATGAATGCATTTCCTATCAATTACTTAGATATTATTTTATTTGTCTTAATAGTGTTTTATAGGGTTTTTTTGCACTCAGGTTTTGCATACACATTGTTAGATTTATTCTCTGATATTTGATATTTCTGCAGTTATTATAAATGGTATCTTTTCATTTGATTTTTAAATAACTAGTATATGGAATTTAAAATATTGTTTCTAGTAACTTTGTTAAACTCATTTATTTTTTTAAATTTATTATTTATTTATTTATTTAATTTTTAGATTTTATTTTATTTATTTTTTTATACAGCAGGTTCATATTAGTCATCAATTTTATACACATCAGTGTATACATGTCAATCCCAATCGCCCAATTCATCCCATCCCCACCCCCTCCACCACCGGCGGCTTTCCCGCCTTGGTGTCCATACATTTGTTCTCTACATCTGTGTCTCAGTTTCTGCCCTGCAAACTGGTTCATCTGTACCATTTTTCTAGGTTCCACATATATGTGTTAATATACGATATTTGTTTTTCTCTTTCTGACTTACTTCACTCTGTATGACAGTCTCTAGATCCATCCACATCTCAACAAATGATCCAATTTCTTTCCGTTTTATGGCGGAGTAATATTCCATTGTATAAATGTACCACATTTTCTTTATCCATCCGTCTGTCGATGGGCATTTAGGTTGCTACCATGACCTGGCTATTGTAAATAGTGCTGCAATGAACATTTGGGTGCATGTGTCTTTTAGAGTTATGGTTTTCTCTGGGTATATGCCCAGTAGTGGGATTGCTAGATCATATGGTAATTCTATTTTTAGTTTTTTAAGGGAACTCCATACTGTTCTCCATAGTGGCTGTATCAATTTACATTCCCACCAACAGTGCAAGAGGGTTCCCTTTTCTCCACACCCTCTC
>NC_041219.1:91406419-91406994 GCF_002837175.3 Physeter macrocephalus
CTAATTGTAGTTTTGATTTGCATTTCTCTAATAATTAGTGATGTTGAGCAGCTTTTCATGTGCTTCTTGTCCATCTGTATGTCTTCTTTAGAGAAACGTCTATTTAGGTCTTCTGCCCATTTTTGGATTGGGTTGTTTGTTTTTTTGAAATTGAGCTACATGAGCTGTTTGTATATTTTGGAGATTAATCCTTTGTCTGTTGATTCATTTGCAAATATTTTCTCCCATTCTGAGGGTTGTCTTTTCGTCTTCTTTATGGCTCCTTTGCTGTGCAAAAGCTTTGAAGTTTCATTAGGTCCCATTTGTTTATTTTTGTTTTTATGTCCATAACTCTAGGAGGTGAGTCAAAAAAGATCTTGTTGTGATTTATGTCAAAGAGTGTTCTTCCTATGTTTTCCTCTAAGAGTTTTATAGTGTCTGGTCTTATATTTAGGTCTTGAATCCATTTTGAGTTTATTTTTGTGTATGGTGTTAGGGGGTGTTCTAATTTCATTCTTTTACATGTAGCTGTCCAGTTTTCCCAGCACCACTTATTGAAGAGGCTGTCTTTTCTCCATTGTATATCCTTGCCTCCT
>NC_041219.1:91407095-91425939 GCF_002837175.3 Physeter macrocephalus
GCCACTACCATATGGTCTTGATTACTGTAGCTTTGTGGTATAGTCTGAAGTCAGGGAGCCTGATTCCTCCAGCTCCATTTTTTGCCCTCAAGACTGCTTTGGCTATTCGGGGTCTTTTGTGTCTCCATACAAATTTTAAGATATCTTGTTCTGGTTCTGTAAAAAATGCCATTGGTAATTTGATAGGGATTGCATTGAATCTGTGGATTGCTTTGGGTAGTATAGTCATTTTCACAATATTGATTCTTCCAATCAAGAACATGGTATATCTCTCCTTCTGTTTATACCAGATTTAATTTCTTTTATCAGTGTCTTATCATTTTCTGTATACAGGTCTTTTGTCTCCCTAGGTAGGTTTATTCCTAGGTATTTTATTCTTTTTGTTGCAGTGGTAAGTGGGATTGTTTCCTTAATTTCTCTTTCAGAGTTGTCATCATTAGTGTATAGGAATGCAAGAGATTTCTGTGCATTAATTTTGTATCCTGCAACTTTACCAAATTCATTGATTAGCTCTAGTAGTTTTCTGGTGGCATCTTTAGGATTCTCTATGTATAGTATCATGTCATCTGCAAACAGTGACAGTTTTACTTATTGTTTTCCAATCTGTATTCCTTTTATATCTTTTCCTTCTCTGATTGCCGTGGCTAAGACTTTTGGTTTGTCGTATATGACCTTTATTATATTGAGGTAGGTTCCCTCTATGCCCACTTTCTGGAGAGTTATTATCATGAATGGGTGTTGAATTTTGTCAAAAGCTTTTTCTGCATCTATTGAGATGATCATATGGTTTTTCTCCTTCAATTTGTTAATATGGTGTATCACATTGATTGATTTGCTTATATTGAAGGATCCTTGCATCCCTGGGATTAATCCCACTTGATCATGGTGTATGATCCTTTTAATGTGTTGTTGGATTCTGTTTGCTAGTATTTTGTTGAGGATTTTTGCATCTATATTCATCAGTCATATTAGTCTGTAATTTTCTTTTTCTGTAGTATCTTTGGTTTTGGCATCAGGGTGATGGTGGCCTCATAGAATGAGTTTGGGAGTGTTTCTTCCGCAATTTTTTGGAAGAGTTTGAGAAGCATGGGTGTTAGCTATTCTCTAAATGTTTGATCGAATTCACCTGTGATCGAATTCACCTGTGAAGCCATCTGGTCCTGGACTTTTGTTTGTTGGAAGATTTTTGATCACAGTTTTAATTTCATTACTTGTGATTGGTGTGTTCATATTTTCAGTTTCTTCCTGGTTCAGTCTTGGAAGGTTATACCTTTCTAAGAATTTGTCCCTTTCTTCCAGGTTGTCCATCCTCTTTTTCTTGATGAGTCTGGCTAATGGTTTATCAATTTTGTTTATCTTCTCAAAGAAACAGCTTTTAGTTTTATTGATCTTTGCTACTGTTTTCTTTGTTTCTATTTCACTTATTTCTGCTCTGATTTTTATGATTTCTTTCCTTCTAACTTTGAGTTTTGTTTGTTCTTCTTTCTCTAGTTCCTTTAGGTGTAAGGTTAGATTGTTTATTTGCGATTTTTCTTTTTTCTTTAGGTAGACTTGTATAGCTATAAACTTCCTTCTTAGAACTGCTTTTGCTGCATCCCATAAGTTTTTGGATCATCGTGATTTCATTGTCATTTGTCTCTGGGTATTTTTTGATTTCCTCTTTGATTTCTTTAGTGATATCTTGGTTATTTAGTAACGTATTGTTTAGCCTCCATGTGTTTGTGTTTTTTTACTTTTTTTCCCCTGTAATTCATTTCTAATCTCAGAGCGTTGTGGTCAGAAAAGATGCTTGATATGATTTCAATTTTCTTAAATTTACAGAGGCATGATTTGTGACCCAAGATGTGATCTATCCTGGAGAATGTTCCATGCGCACTTGAGAAGAAAGTGTAATCTGCTGTTTTTGGTGGAATGTCCTGTAATTATCAATTAAATCTATGTGGTCTCTTGTTTCATTTAAAGCTTGTGTTTCCTTATTAATTTTCTGTTTGGATGATCTGTCCATTGGTGTAAATGAGGTGTTAATATCCCCCACTATTATTGTGTTAGTGTCGATGTCCTCTTATAGCTGTTAGCAGTTGGTTTATATATTGAGGTGCTCCTCTGTTGGGTACATATATATTTATAATTGTTATATCTTCTTCTTGGATTGATCCCTTGATCATTATGTAGTGTCCTTTCTTATCTCTTATAACATTCTTTATTTTAAAGTCTATTTTATCTGATATGAGTATTACTACTCCAGGTTTCTTTTGATTTCCATTTGCATGGAATATCTTTTTCCGTCCCCTCACTTTCAGTCTGTATGTGTCCCTAGGTCTGAAGTGGGTTTCTTTTCATTCTTTTTTCTTTATTCTGTTCCACAGCAGTGAATTCCACCATTCTGTCTTCCAGGTCACTTATCTGTTCTTCTGCCTCACTTATTCTGTTATTGATTCCTTCCAGGGTATTTTTCATTTCAGTTATTGTATTGTTCATCTCTGTTTATTTGTTCTTTAATTCTTCTAGGTCTTTGTTAAACAATTCTTGCATCTTCTCGATCTTTGCCTCCATTCTTTTTCCAAGGTCCTGGATCATCTTCACTATCATTATTCTGAATTCTTTTTCTGGAAGGTTGCCTATCTCCACTTCACTTAGTTGTTTTTCTGGGGTTTTATCTTGTTCCTTCATCTGGTATATAGCCCTATGCCTTTTCATCTTGTCTATCGTTCTTTGAATGTGGTTTTTGTTCCACAGGATGCAGGATTGTAGTTATTCTTGCTTCTGCTGTTTGCCCTCTCTCAACAGGTTTTTTGAACATGCAGGCTAATTATTTTGTAGACTGTCCTGCAGTTTGGGTTTGTCTATTATTTCCTTTTTGTCCTTGTCCCCACGGTGAGCCACAGTCACCCCTGCCTCTGTAGGAAACCCTCCAACACTAGCAGGTAGGTCTGATTCAGTCTCCCCTGGGGTCACTGCTCCTTCCCCTGGGTCCCCGATGCACAGACTACTTTGTGTGTGCCCTCCAAGGGTGGAGTCTCTGTTTTCCCCAGTCCTGTCGAAGTCCTGCAATAAAATCCCACTAACCTTCAAAGTCTGATTCTATAGGAATTCCTCCTCCCGTTGCAGGTCCCCCAGGTTGGGAAGCCTGACGTGGGGCTCAGAACCTTCACTCCAGTAGGTGGACTTCTGTGATATAAGTGTTCTCCAGTCTGTGAGTCACCCACCCAATAGTTATGGGATTTAATTTTACTGTGGTTGCGCACCTCCTACCATCTCACTGTGGCTTCTCCTTTGTCTTTGGATGTGGGGTATCTTTTATGGTGAGTTCCAGTGTCTTCCTGTTGATGATTGTCCAGCGGCTAGTTATGATTCTGGTGTTCTCACAAGAGGGAGTGAGAGCACGTCCTTCTACTCCCCCATCTTGGTTCAGGGCCACAAATTTCACTTCTCTGAACTCATTTATTAATTATTTTAATTTGGCTGTAATTTCTTTTCAATTTTTCCACTCACATAATTATATCAGCTGTGAAGAGTGATGTTTTATTTCTTCATTTCCAATAACTATGCAATTTATTTTTTTTTTGTTTCATACTGTACTGGCTAGGACTTTCAATGGTGTATGTTAAATAAAAATGATTCCTTGTCTTGTTATGGATCTCAAAAAGAAAACTTTTAACATTTTACCATTAATTATTACACTCATCAGAATTTGCTTTGTAAATATCTTTTATTAAATTAAGAAAGTTCCCTTGTAGTTCAAGTTTGGTAGGAGTGTTTGCTTTTTAAAATTATGAATGGATATTGGATTTTACCAAATGCTTTTTCTGCAACTATTGAGATGATGTGTGTTTTTTCTCTTTCATTCTATAAATGCGGTGAATTACATTGATTTATTTTTCAGTGGAAGACCAAAATTCAAAATTGCGTTTTTGGAATAGTCCAATTCAGTCATGAAATATTACTTTTTGCATATTACTGGATTGTCTCCTCAGCACTAGAATATGTTTCATGAATGCAGGGTTTTTTGTCTGTTTTATTCACTGCTCTGTTACCATGGCATATTCGTTGAGTGAATGAATGAAGGAATCCCTCAGAATTGTGACATCCTCTGCCTGTGAATAGAGAGCCCTGATCCCCTGGTTACCTGGGGTGGGGTCATTTCTCCTGGCTGCACAGGGGTCATATGTCCCCAGGACTGGGCACTACATTCACCCCACTTCCTAGACAGAATATATCCAAACAACGCCTCTCTTGGTTTCTTACCAAAGCCACTCTGCCTCCTTACCCATCTCCCTGTCCTTCCTATGTGTTGAGACCCCTTATATTCTTTATCCAGTATTTAGTGGATAAATGAGTCACTTGTTCACTGGCATCCAACCCAGTTCACCCAGTGGCACAGCTGCCTAGGAGCCAGATAGGGGACAAGGAGAGAAGGTGGAGGGACTGCAGCTACCTTTGTATCACCCTGAAGATCATGACTAGGATCCCACATTCTGGGAAGAACTCTCATCTGTTCTGTGGAAGTCACTCTTGAAAGAGAATAAAAGAGCTGAGACATATGTTTTTCGTCAGGAATCACAAAACAAGGAGAACCAAGACCAAAGTGTGCTGTCAGATGACACATAGATACTCACCTATTATCCTCCATTATAAAGCAGAAAAAGTGTTTTAGAATGTTAAACATTTCATTTCCAAACATTTTTAAGTTAATGTGAAAAAAAAATCTCATTTTAAAATTATCAATGTGCCATGAAGTTAACAAGCTCATTTGGAACAAAAATGACATGAGATATATTACGGTTTCTTTACTGGTGACATTGTGTAATTACAATTCTAATTGTGAAAGACTAAACCCGTAAACAAAGTATTTGACCTTAATTTGGCTTAGGTTACAGAGCTCTTCATCACTCTTTTACCCACTCCTCCATTTTTCTCCTTGAACTTTAGACCCAGGGGTTTTGTAATTCATTCCAATTATCTAATAAGGCAGGTTTTCCTGACAGTAGAGGTACGTCTCCCTCCGCCCCACCCCAACCCCAACATACAGGGACACATATTCTCTCTCTCTCTCTCCCCTTGGAACACTCTTTCCCATCAGCAGCTTCTTGGTCTGGCAACTTCAACCCCTCAGAGGCCTTAAATATCACTTCCTACCTCCACCCCCAAAATAGGAACCAGGCCCCTGTGCTATTTTATAGCCCCTTGAATTTTTCCTATCATATCACTCATCAAATGTCATTTATCCACTTGTCTTCCCTAGAGGCTATAAACTCTTAGGCAAGTGTCCATACTGTCTTGCTCACAGTTGAATCTCCAGGCCCTGGAGTAGTACCTAGCATATATCAGGGATTCAATAAGTATTTATTGAATGAATGAATGAATGAATGAACAATTAAAATCTTAACCTGGCTTATATTCCTGAATTATTAGTGTTAGTCATGCACCTTTCTAAGTTGACTTAGAACAGGTTCCAGGAGGTCTCATGTCTGTAGCTTGAAGAGCTCCTGAGAATAGAATTTCCCCCTAGATGAACAGAGGTGATTTAGTATAAAAAGTCCCGTCCCAGTTTCCACTGAGAGGCAGACTGCCTGGGTTTGAATCCCCACTCCAATACTTACGAGCTGTGTGACCTAGGACAAGTGACAATTTTTGTGTGCCTCAGCACCTCTCATAAGGTGGTTGTTGAAGGATTAAAGGAGCTTAACACAATGGCTGGCATACAGTGAATACCTAAGGAATGCCATGCCTTTATTTGACAGTAAGTCAGGTGATAATTGTAGTGCGGGCTTCCCCAGGAAGATGTGGAAGGGAATCCCCTTGGGAGGAAATATTCAGTTCTCTTGTTAAGAGGTTATGGGGACATCAGTGAAAGGGTGAAGTTTCAGTCATCCCAGCTGAAAATGGGATTGGGGCTACTGCATGCCCTGCCATTTAAAACTGATACTGGGCTCCAAAGAGGGGAAGGGGAAACCTATTTAGGGAGACACAGTGACTTCTCTTTAAATTTATAGTTCAATATTTAAACAGGGGGAAACTCTCAAAAAGATGAACTTCCTCATCCATCAACTTACTCCAGGGAACTGTTTTTTTGTTTTTTTTTTTTAATTTATTTATTTTGTTTTTGGCTGCATTGGGTCTTCGTTGCTGTGCACGGGCTTTCTCTAGTTGCAGCTAGCGGGGCTACTCTTTGTTGCGGTGCGCGGGCTTCTCATTGCGGTGGCTTCTCGTTGCGGAGCATGGGCTCAAGTGCGCGGGCTTCAGTAGTTGTGGCACGTGGGCTCAGTAGTTGTGACTCAAGGGCTGTAGAGTGCAGGCTCAGTAGTTGTGGTGCACGGGCTTAGATGCTCCACGGCATGCGGGATCTTCCCAGACCAGGGCTCGATCCTGTGTCCCCTGCATTGGCAGGTGGATTCTTAACCAATGCGCCACCAGGGAAGTCTCAGGGAACTGTTTTGAAAGAGCAGTAACCATAAGCACATCCCAGAATTATCCCCTAGTTTTTCCCTGCCAGTGTTCAGATTAACTAGAGAGGACAGTGGATGCTCAGGTGGGTGAGAGAGAACAGTGAGAGCTGTGGAATGCATTAACATGTCCTACACTGTGGGTTGGCCACCCTAATTCCCATCTCCCACCCCCTTCTCATCAGCCAGCTTCCAGCCTGTGACATGGCTCTGGTGGATGAGATATAAGAGAATATTTATGTGTTGGGGCTTCTGGAAAGGTTTTTGCTTTCTTGATAAGGAAGAGACTGAATGGGCTATGTGGACTGAAAAAAAATGCACAACCTAAAAGTTGAGAGTTACTTATCTGGTGGACAAAACTTGAGGACTTAAGCCTGGGACACAGCATCTCAGATAACTCTGAGAGACTTCTCGGAAGAGACAAGGGGGAGCCAGGGTACATAGGAGTTTTTTCAACAAAGACCAAGTATCAGAACATCAAAGGATTACTGTTAATTAAAGAAAACCAGATGTCTCAAGTTAAGGAATTTAGTGCTTTTCTATGTATGGGAAGATGCAAAATCTGGGCTTGCTGAAATCATTCCTTCGATATGCACCTCAGCTATCTGGGGCCAGTCTCCTGTGCTTCCTCATCTTGAGTCTCCTCAGGGTACATCGTTACAGGGCTCACCATTGGGGCGGCTGTAATGTGATGGCTTGGTGGTGGCAACATCCTTTGTTTACTGATATGTAAATATCAGTATGCAATATTTTTTTGCATAAATTGCAAAAATTATGCAATATTTTTCACTTACAGCTAGGATGCTTCATTTTGCCCTTCCTTCTTCCTCCTTCTCCCTGCCTAGAACGTAGACAGATGTGATGTCTCAAGGTGTAGCAGCTATTTTGCAATCATAAGGCAATGAGCATGAAGGCAAATGTCTCTAAGCTAAGGATGGTGGAGGGAAAGATGGAAACACCTGGATCCCTGATGACATCATGGAGGTCCTGCACCAGCCCTGGACTGCCCATCTCTGCCCTTGTCTGAGACAAATAAACTGAGGTGAGTGATGGTTGGGTTTTCCTGCCTTTGAATGGACTTTTAACACATACATACATTCATGCATACATACATGCATGCATACATACATACATACTAATAAATAAATAAAGCCTGCAGCCCAAACTTTTAGACCATGTGCACCTCAATTGCAACACTTACCACAGTATCTTATCATCACTTAGTTTTCTTTCTCTTCTATTAGACCTGAGTTCCTTGAGGGTAATGATCTGGGCTTATTTATTTCTCTCTCTGCAGCATATACTGTAGTAGAGACTCAGTAGATGTTTGATGAGTGAATCCATTACATTGGATGTATTGTGATGAGTGAGCTTGCAAATCAGGAGCTGGTGCTATGGTCCAGCCAGGAGAAGGGTGGTGCTCTGTGAAGAAACCAGGGGCATCTTGAGAAATGAAACTCATGAGCCATCAACTGAATTCTTGTGGTTTCACTTATTCTTGGATCTTTTATGACAAAAGCAAATAAAGCATGCTAATGTGTATAAAAATGCAGACATTTTATCAGATAATGAAAACATATGCCCTTCTCAGACATAGAATTAACCTTAATGGGAGTGATAGGAATAACAAAACAGGGAAAAGGGCAAAATAATTTTTCTCCCCTTATTCATGTGGCTGCTTACTCATGAAATGGACCTTTATTTTGCCAGAAAAATCTAGACGTTTGTATTTTAAAGAATCCAGCGCCATGACCGATTAAGAAATGCTCACTCTTGACCTTATCGGCTTCATTCAGGCAACACTCAGCCGGCTGCCTTTGCAAAAGTTTACGTCTCAGGGCTCTGTCTTTCCTCTTCTGCCTTCCACTTTGCCTGAGGCTGATTTCATTTTCTCCAGCATTATGAGGCTCCTGAGCCAATTTGCCCAGAGCCTTTCTGTCGTTTGCATTTCAGCTGCCCACTTCTCTGTGTAGTTCCTATTTTAAAATGCATATGTAACAACTTTGGGGCCACTGGGGTCTTTTGAGTCTTGAAGATTTTAATCAGACTGGAGTGAGTCCCCATTTCACGCCCTGTGGAAAATCTAGTATCTTCTCCAAGTTTCCACCTAATTCCCAGGGGGCTCACCTGGGTCTCACAGACACCACTGGCTCCTACTTCCTGCTGCTGATGAGTCGGTGCTTTTCACTCTGCACCTGTGCTAATTCCTCTACTTTAGCCTCAATGCAGCTGTGGAACTCTGGACATTTACTTAATTTATATTTCTGTTTTGAATAAGGCAACTAATTTATAGCACTAAATGTGACTGCTTCCTTCTAAGTAAAGTATAAAACTTTCGTGAATACGTGTTGAGTACTCATTTTATCCCTGGCACCGTCATGCCAGAGACACTTTAATGACCTACTGAACTAGGTGACGGGCAGGTATCTGTGACCAAGAGAGCCACAGCCCCTGCCCCTGCCAGCGGGTATACCAATGAGAGGTGGAAGTACCATGGGCCATGAGAGCCAGTGACACTCCGTGTACCCTGTGCAGGTGCATGTTTGTAAGAGGTTCTGTGTAGTATTGTTTCTTATGCTCAACGCAACTGAATTGCAGCCTCACTGTAATTCACTATTTCTTATAAGTTGAATTTGTTTACTGTAAAATTCCTACTAAGAAACTCTAACAATTGGGTCAACATTGGAAAGCAAACTACTTGTATTAGTACCTGCAAAAATCACTCATGTTGAAGACAAGTTGTTATTATGGCCTGTACTTATATGTTCCCAGAAAGAAAAATGCTGCTATATTAAAGGAATAAAACTTCATTCTATTAAGCATTTAAGTAGATACAGGTTCGATATTAAACCTTTGTATGAATTCTCTTTTTCCAGTTTTTGAGCAAATGACTGGAGTTTTTCTTCTGCTTCTTGCCAGCTTATACATAACCGTGTGTACTCAGATCACTCTCTTTGAAAGGAACAACTTCTGGATTTAAGGTGGCCTTTAGAGCCCTCTAGTGGTTTCTTGAATATGAAAGAGTAAAAATTACCTTTAAGCTGAATAAGAGACGAAAAAATCTCTTTCAATTTGCTACACATCAGCTCTCAGAAGCTTTAAAGACAGATACTGGTAAACTTGTAGTAACTCATATATATCCTTTCTCTTTTTCCAAAATGAAATTTGTTACTGTTTTTGCATTCCCACGGTAGTTACGTGTGAAAATAGCTCCTTGCTGAAGGGTATCTTACAACCTAAAGATAGAATATTTTCATATTTAGAAAATAACATACTACACTAGTGCAACTGCATTTTGTAAGACGTATCTTGCTTTTTTTATTGGCTCATTCAAATGTGCACACAGTAAAGACTCATGTGAGTTTTTGGATTTTTGAGGGACGATGGAATTTTGGCATCTTCTGGGTTGGTTATGGAGTTTTAATCTATCCTGATGGCTAAGAGAATTTTCTGGCACCAACCTTTGTATCTTTCTGTTATATGCATTAAAAATTTTTTTTTATATTGGAGTATAGTTGATTTACAATGTTGTGTTAGTTTCAGGTGTACAGCAAAGTGATTTAGTTATATATATATGTATATATATATACCCATTCTTTTTCAGATTCTTTTCCCATTTAGGTTATTACAACAGAATATTGAATAATACTGTGCTATACAGTAGGTCCTTGTTGATTATCTATTTTATATATAGTAGTGTGTATATGTTAGTCTCAAACTTCTAATTTATCCCTCCCGCCTTTCCCATTTGGTAACCATAAGTTTGTTTTCTATGTCTGTGAGTCTTCTTCTATTTTGTAAATAAATTCATTGGGATCATTTTTTTAGATGCCACATATAAGTGATATCATATGATATTTCTCTTTCTCTGTCTGACTATTATATCCAATTTGAAAGAATTCAGCCTAGGAACAGCCTCACATTTAAGTCGTGTCAACGATTTAAAGAAACAGCTACAGACTTCTCTCAATGCAAGATTCCTGAGCTATTAAATGCTGGCTCCCCAAATATCACCAACAGAAACTTTTGATAAGACAAATCTGAGTTTATTGCTTACCTCAGAAAGGGTGACCACCACCTCACGAAGCTCTGCTATTGTCTTGGAGTGGGGGAAGATGAGGACAGAATTTATTGAGAATTAAAAGGGTGATGTAAGGTGAGTCTTTTAAGGTGGGGCTAAGGATCTCAATACAACCACCCAAGATAGTTGGAAACATCAAGGTAAGGTGTTCAAAGAATCTTAGGTGCAAACTCTCTGTTGATGTTATCCAGAGGTGATGGGTCTTTTGGGAAGATCCTATAATGAACAATCAAGCCATTTCCTGGGCAGAAGACTCCTGGACAAATAAAGCAATGCTGGTAAAGACAGAGGAACAGCAAAGTGATGCTAATGTAGACAGTAGGTGTGGTTTTGGTTCTTGGTGTTCAGACTGAGTATCAGGGTGGACAGTTTCAGTTCTTAGCGGCCTTCCACAATTAAGATGCCTTCATGGTGTCAAAGCAATATTCCCTGCTAAAAATGCAAATACTTAGAGGAACATCATATCTGACTACTATAAGCATTTTGCTCTTTAGGATGACTATGTTTTAAGATTGTATCCTATTAGGATATTTAAATGGAAACAGTTCTCTGAGAGAATAGACATAGTTTTACCAAGCTTTGATATTGATAAAAGATAGACAGTTTTAAGCATAGAAAGTTGCCAGGTAGGTAGGATACCAGAGTTCAGGGTTACAGGGCTCCCATGCAGAACACAATGGCTTCCCAAAAGCAGTATTTTGTGTGCACTAAAGAACGTTCTAAAAGATGCAGTAAGTGGAAGACAAAATATTGTCTCTAGTTTTGCTTCAGGGTTAACCTTCATCCTGTTTCTGATTCAGAGCTCAGTGTCCCACCCATAAGTGCCTGGTGGTAGAACTAGCAGGACTCCCAACTCCCAACTCCCAACTTCCAATATGATGACTTTGTGTTAGTCTATCAGCCCCATCTCTGAAGATAACATGCTTTTTCCAGTCTCAAGTAAGTTGTGTTTTGAGAGAGGAAGGACACAAGGTGTCCAAGAGAAATTGCATCAGACACTCGTTAAAAATGGCAAGACAGTGTTTCCCTAGTGGCGCAGTGGTTGCGCGTCCGCCTGCCGATGCAGGGGAACCGGGTTCGCGCCCCGGTCTGGGAGGATCCCACATGCCGCGGAGCGGCTGGGTCCGTGAGCCATGGCCGCTGGGCCTGCGCGTCCGGAGCCTGTTCTCCACAACGGGAGAGGCCACAGCTGAGGGAGGCCCACATACCACAAAAAAAAAAAAAAAAAAAAAAAAAAAAAAATGGCAAGACAGAGTTTATTTGAGCTACTGCAGTAGAGGAGAGAGACTTCAATACACAACTGAGCTCCACTGCAGAAACAGCAAGGGTTTCTGTGGAATTATAGACAAGGGGCAGGGTGAGGGGTTCAGTGGATGGATTATTCAGAGAGACTTGGTTACATATCAGAGGTGAGAGAAGAGGGACATGATTAGATATCAAGGGTGGGAGGATTCACTTCAAAAATATTTGTATTTCTGACATCCTATAGTAGGGGAAGTCTTGTGGTTCAGCTGGCTTAGCAGGCCAAGGACAAGGCCCAGGCAAGCAGAGTGCTCAGAAGACCTGACTAAAGTTTGGTCAAGGAGATAGTCCTTGTCAAAGACGGGAATATTTGAAGATAACATTGGGAGTGAGTAGATGAGTGTAAGGTGTCCAATTGTGGTGAAGTCAGCTTCATTTTCCTTTGCCAAAAGAAGGACAGCCTCCAGTTTAAGTTCTCCCACATCCCCAGAGTCTTGATGTGTGTCAGCAGCTCACATGGTTGCAGGACCAGCGGTAGGAGGGAGCGAGAGGCTATTGGGTCCATGGCAAATGAGGCTGTCAGCAGAGACATTGTATTTGCATGTGCTTTAAAGGTATTAATTTATTCAATGTAAAGATTTAAAATATACTTCAATTTTGTAACATTGCTTTGTCCTTTTTCTGTTTTTTAACGTTACCAGGGGCCTCAGTATGAATAGTCGGCACCTCTCAGCCTGAGAGAGGCCCTTTGTGGATGGTTTCTGGAAGACTCTATTCATCAATCATATGGATTCCAAAAAACCCAAACACCTGAGAATTAGTCAATTATCCACTCTTACCACCATCCTCTCCTCAGCCCATCCATGAAGAAATGAACCATGTGGTGCATTGGAAAGGGTCTGACTTGAGGACTTTGAGTCATCGTCTTAATGATGGCATTTAAAGCCATATGACCAGATGAGATCACTTGAGGAGTGAGTACAGGTGCAGAGAGAAGTCCAAGGTGGAGAGCCTGGGGTACTCCCACATTCAGAGGTCTGGGAAAGGAGAATCCAGCAGAGGAGATGATGGGGGAGGAGAGGACGAGAACCACCAACGGTTGTTTTAAAAAAGCCATTTCATTACTGGCTCTTTATTATTTCAGAGGTCACTCCTTCTATGGATCCCTCTTATAACTATTGATTCCTCAGTTTCTGCTTCACATATTTACACAAGACGTATATGGACATACCATACTCAAAAACAGACCTACAGTAAACCTTACCTCAGTTTTGGGATCCATCTTCTGACTTAGCATAGTGGGGATATGACAGAGTTAGTCATAGATGTTGAATTATGTGCATTTTCTTCCATAAATCAGGTTTTCCAAGTTGCTGTTTAGATATTATTCCAGAGCTCAGCACGTGAAATAGAAACCAGTTTAGACTCTTCAGTTAGGAGGGAATTGAACAGAGACAATTAGGCACTTACAAATTTATTGGAAGGTCATGGCGCTACCACTGATCTGTTGGTTCCAAGATTAACCACCGTTGCTGCTGCTGCTGTCAAGCTGCCACCACACCTGCTCACGTCCGGGAAGCTGAGAACTAAACATGAGAACAGCGTCCGGCTGCCACAGACTCCCATGCTTTAGGGAACTTGCTTGCCGTCTTATACACCACAGAGGTGGGCTTTCCCGCCATTATGCTTTCTATATCTCTATGAGTCTATATCACTAGCCTGCTCCAAATCACATTTAAAACTTTAGCTCCAAGCAATTCTGAAAAATGTAGTTTTTAGCCTTCTAGCCCTTTAAATACAGAGTGGATACAAAAGAAAGGGGACTAGTCTCCAAATAAGAATAGCTAATATTCAGCCCAAATGTGTTCACAATGTTGCACGTCTTGTAAAAGTTTATAAGACTTAACCACTTTCTAAAAACTGCAGCTTCTACATGACTTCATAAATATTTGTATTTCTGGCATTCTATAGTAGAGGAAAGGCCTATGGTTCTTACTCGTTTGTTACCCTCTGCTTTTATGCTATGCTTGGCTTCCAAAGAATTCCCACACCTTTGTCAATTATAATGTCTTTTACTCAACACTCGTTTAACATACTTTAAGTAAAAATGTTTTGGACAATCTATATCTAGGTGCCCTCCAAACTGGGCTATGGTATTGATATGACGTGACATCTTTCTCCTGGACTTTCATCCTTATAAGCAAATCATTAATCCACTGATCAACTGCACAAAAGATAAAACGGCTACCAGGGGAGACGGGGGAAGGGGTATTTGATGAGGGAGGTTCACAATCTGGCAGCCTCTAGCCTAAAAGTATAGACTGACCTCACACACTGTTTCCAAGTTGGTCTCTCTTAATCAGAGATTAATCTTATTCCTGCACTGCCAACCCACTAAATGCCCTGGCCTCTCCTACAGTTATCCAACCCCTTTCTTCCTACTTCATGTCCAGGGTCAAAGCCAATAACTTATAAAGTAGAGCAGCAGGCAGTACTTAGTTTATTTCAAAAATAAAGTGTCTTTGAGATTTCCTTTTTTTGTTATTTTTCTATCTTCAGCCTTTTTAGGAAATTAAAGAAAGAACAACAAGAGTTAAGTCAAAAGCCACAGCTGCCAAAGGAAAGAAAACTAAAAGATTGGTTCTGCTGTAAATACACCTTGCAGTTCCCCTCCCAGTAGACTTGACGAATGAGGAGAGTCACACAGATTTATCTAGAAACACATGTCATGGCTAGGACTCCTTGATTAGCCAAGTTATCTTTCCCGTTTGAAACATAGCAATCCAAATAATGATGTTTTCTTTGTGAATACCAGAAGGCTGTTTGAATATCTATGAATATTATAAGAGTATACATTATAGAATATTAGGAACTGTGATTTGGAAACTGGAATTGTTCATTACTTGGTTTAATTGCCTGCTTCCTCAATGGAGTAGGAGCTTCTTGAGGATGTGGGCTATGATGTGGGCTATGCCCAGGACACTGTGATGGATGGGAGAGGGCTGAGACAAATCCCTAGACTAGAGTTTGTGAGAACTCGTAAAAATTAACTACATGGAAAACAGGGAGTCAGCACAATCAGGCAGAAAGCAAACGCATGACATGCTTGGGGAAATGGAGGTGGCTTAGTAGCACTATTCTGTTGGGATGTGCTGAAGAGTGGGGTAGAGGACGGCAGGGCTCACAACACACAGAGTCAGAGTTACTAAGAGATGAAGTTTCAGATCTCTTCTGAAAGCCCCAGGGAAGGGCTTGATTGGATGGACAGTCTGTAAAAATGCTCTGTCCCTGTAGACTGGGTTGAGGATGCACTGGAGAGTGGGAAGCAGACCAGAGACAGGGAGACCAGTTCGGAGGTCATTACGGTAAATCTGGGCAAGAACTGATGATGATCTAAACTGATGTTAAGTAAGTAGGTATATCATGGAAAGAATGAATGTATTTGAGACATAATTAAGCAGGAGAACCTTTTGTAATTCTGCCAACGAAGTAGAGCGTGGCCGTTGAGAAGGTAACCGTTGGAGGCACACTGTCTGGGTTTGAGTTCTGCAGACTCTGCCACTGTGGCATGGCTTTGGCAAGTTGCTTAACTTCTTAGTGCCTCAGTTTCCTCACCTGTGAAATGGGGGTAGTAATGTAACACATAGAATTATTGGGATTTAATGAAGCAGTACATGGAGAGCACTTACCTCTCTGCTTTTTTTCACTGCCTTACCAGGACTGGAGACCCTGTGGATCCAGAAGTATTAGGGAGGGACGTATCCCCATTTGAACCATAAGGAGGCATAACAAAAGAAGAGACTCAGTGCAAGTGACTTCAGAACTTCAGTCTCTGTCTAAGATTCACAAGCTTGATATTACCATCATGGAATAGCTAGGAATTTTGCTTTTTTTGAAACAGAAAATACATTATTACACTTTGAACAACATGTCAAATTAAAAGACAGAAAACCAAAGATTGTTCCTGTTTTTAAGCAACGTTTAAGCAGAAGAAAAGGAGAAGCTTAACACATGAAAGGCACTTTGGAGAAAGAAATCTGACAGGTCTGGATATCCATGGCCTTGCTGGACTAGGTATCCATACCCAAATGGTTCTTTATTCTCAAGGAAATCAGCACCACAAGTTGGTTCCAGAGATTAGAATCCTAAATCATGGCTCAAAATAACAGGTAAGATGGATGGGTTTTAGCAGCTGTTTTGGTCTATCTTTCTTGAAACAGGTGATGCTCATAAGATCTAGAAAACCACCAGGGAGGAAACGTGAGCTCTCCATTACTCCCTTTCTCTTCTCCTCGCTCCCCTTTGCTTCACCCATCTTACATCTCTCCCCATCCTTCAAAGCCCTGGTCAAATCCCTCCTCTATTAAGGGAGAGATCCTGCTTCAAGCCCATGCTAACTTCACTTTCCTCTAATGTATTATTTCCCTTCTTTTATAAGTATGTCTTAGTATCAGATGTTTCTCTTAAAAAAATTTATTTACAACAGAAAGATGCTTAGCTTTAACATAAAAGTTAACCTATTTTTAAAGTATTTTCAAGACTGGAAAGCATTTTTGTTTCTGCCCAGGGAGAATGTTCAACCTGCAACATCTGAAGGGCTGGTGAGAGTCAGCCCCAAGAGGAGGATCGTTTGTTGTGTCATTTGTCAGCTTCAAGCACCTGCAAAGGAATAAAGCTTCCACACTCCCACTCCTCAAAGGTGGGCTTCTTAAGCCTAAAGGGAAATCCGAGGTAGTAACAAATAATTCTGTGTGCAGTTCTGGAGAGAATCTCTCCGTCTAAGGTAAAGACACTTATGACAAGGAATGCGGAGACTTCACACTTGATACTGGTGGCCTTGCTGTGCTCAGGTTTAAACCAGGAAGAATTTTAATCATTTATTGGATCAGGTACCTAAAGCAAATGAAAGTGTCAGTGTTGGAAAACTAGACAGTTATTTGGCATTTAACGACTAGAGGAAATGAGTTTTGTTGTGGTTTTATAAAGGTCACTGCCCCAAATGGAAGTCAAACGCTTCATCTTCTTTCACTGCAACAAAAATACTGCTTTTTAAAAGAGTGAATAAGCAAATGAGGGATATTTTGTTTTCTTTCTTATCCATTCTTTTAGAGACAACGAATAGACTTGGGCAATAGAAGTGCAGGATGGTAAAAAAAAATGTTTAATGAAGTTTTGTTTTCGTTTTTGTTTTGTTTCCCTGGTGGGTACCATCTTACATATTTTCTGTATTCTTTCTCATAAGATCTAAATGAAGCAAATGGTAAAGACATACATTTCCATTGTCCAGTTTCCCCAAGTCCTAATTGTAACCTTTTCCTCACATTTTTGTCCTAACCCTATGAAGACAACTAGTAGTAGAAATAGTCAATAACTTTCTAGCAACTTTAGCGCAGCCCATCAGACACTATTACAAAGAGCTGTGGCCATTGTGAAGGGGCTGGTGCTGTGCTTCCAGCTCACAAGGGCTCATTGTGTGTATCTCCTCGCAACTCCTTGTTCAGTGACCTCAAGTCGGTAGCTGGAAATGACCATGGTGGGAGCATACACCACAGAAATCAGCAAATGTTACAAATCAGGGACCCCCCCCCGCCCGAAATGAGCTGGTTTACTAACACACCACAGATTAAATATCAGAAATATTCAAAAAAAGATCTACTTTCAGGTGGCAGAGGAGAGGGAAAGGAGAAGTTTGACTACTGAAGACGTGAAATGTTTCTGATTCCGCATCAGTTCAAAATGTGGGTTGAACCATATGAAACTTCTGATCTTCAACAATTTTTGACCTACAAAAATGAGAATTTTATACGGCTCAATCTAGTATATGAGGCTGCAGGGAACAGAAAATCCAACGAACAGTGGCTTAAATAAATAAAATTTGTCTCACATAGCAAGAGATCCAAAGCAGCCCTGGGATGAGATAGCTGTTCAATGATGCTGTCAGAGACCAAGGATCTTTCTATACTTCAGATGTACTATCCTTAGAAAATCGACTGTTGTTCTCATACTTGTCATCGCATGGGCACACATGTTTGCTGTGCCTCCAGGCACCATGCCTGTGTCCCTGGCAGAAGGGCAGCAAAGGGTAAAAGGCTATGCCCATCAAGTTTATTCATGTTACTCAGGAAGACAACAATTTTCCCTGGGTCCCCACTCAAAAGCACATCATTGGTCAAAACTTGTCATATGGACACTCCCAGGCAGAGGAGAATGGGTAATTCCATTAGAATTAGAATTTTAGAGTCCCATTCTAAAACAGATTTAGGTTGGCCATGTTTCATCCCTGGCACTGGGATGAGGGCCTACAGTCTCTGAGAAGAAGAGATCTCAGCAGCCACCTGAGAAAACTGGGTTTCCATAGGTTGGGAAAAAGTAGGGAGGGAGTGGATATAGGGAGGACCACAAATAGTATACATCACAATTCCCTTCTGGTTATGAAGCCAGACATCTTCAGGTTTCTAACAAACTCGGACAAGATTTTCCATTTCTTGGTTTAAATGCGTATAAAATCTTTCACACCGATTGCTTAGCATTGCTCCTCGTTAGCATGCAGCTCAAAACCCCACGTAGTAAATATGACTCAGTTTTGCAAGTTTTATATGATCACAGAATTATAGTTCATTCTTAAAGCTCAGCCCTCAGACTTCGGTCTCTGCTCCACACTGGTCTGTTTACAGCTGTGGACTGTGAGCTTTAATCTTTCTTTGCTTAAGAGGGGCCTTGACTAAGGTAGAATCAATGACTGGCATGTTGTTCTAACAGAGAGTTGAAAGAAGATAATGACATATCTATGTGTTAGCATATGGTATTTGTTTTTCTCTTTCTGATTTACTTCACTCTGTATGACAGACTCTAGGTCCATCCACCTCACTACAAATAACTCAATTTGGTTTCTTTTAATGGCTGAGTAGTACTCCATTGTATATATGTGCCACATCTTCTTTATCCATTCATCTGTCGATGGACACTTAGGTTGCTTCCATGTCCTGGCTATTGTAAATAGAGCTGCAATGAACATTTTGGTACATGACTCTTTTTGAATTATGGTTTTCTCAGGGTATATGCCCAGTAGTGGGATTGC
>NC_041219.1:91426526-91465815 GCF_002837175.3 Physeter macrocephalus
CACCATTGTAAAGCAATTATACTCCAATAAAGATGTTAATAAATAAATAAATAAATAAATAAAAAGAAAGAAGACAATGACAAAACAGATGTTACAAATCTTTCTGAAGAAAAAGCCTAATGCTGGTTATTTGGAGGAAGCCAGAATAAAAAGAAGTACACTCTTCTGTTGTGATGATTGTATCCTTGAAAAAGTCTGACATGGCATTTACCTACATTGGCATCTAAGAATCATGTTACTCCAATGATTGGTAGCCTTGTTCTGCAATAATGGTGGGTGTGCCATCATGTAACCCCAAGACAGTGAAGTACTGATTATGCTTCACTGTCCCATTGATCTGATTATGGCAACTAGGAGAATGCATGGTGTCTGCACTTGGCGGGGCATTGTTGAGAACCATAGACAGTGCAGGCTTTCGTAACATGGCTCTCAAATGCATGGTCACATTTATGAGCACAAGACCTAGAATCAGACACACACACTTTCTACCCAGATGAGGCCTTTTGCTGGCAACATGACTTTGAACAAATTACTTAACGACTCCGCCTCAGTTTCTACTTTTGTAAAATTACACTTTTTGTTGTGAGGATTAAAGGAAGCAAAGTAAGTAAAGCGCTTAGTATATATTAAGAACTTAATAAGTGGGAGTTGCTGTTTTCCCATGTCTGATTCCAAAAAAGTTTTTCTGAAATGATTGTATTTATGATAACTGTCCCTTTAATAATATGCCTTTTATTGTAATAATTGCTGTTTCCAAGGGCCAACATGCAATAACTATTTTTTATAATTTTTCCAATATTATCTGTATGTGCTTGGAGAATATGATTTTGCTTTCTTGTCCTTTTATCTTCAACAGCAAAATCACTCATTCTTTCATAACTTACCTCTGGAAAAGTACATAGTAATGAAAAGAATCTCTTCTATCACTTTGGGATGGTTAGAAAACAAGGCATTTGAAGGCATTTCTAAAACTACAAGGTAAAAACCATTATCATTTTCTCTCACTCTTTATTTACTACACATAAAGAATAAGGCAATATATAATATCATATGGTTATAATTCTACAAAGGATCAATTAAAATGGTGGACTTGACACCACTCACATTGATTCCTATAGGTTTGGTCCTTTATAGATAGAAAATCACTTTAAGTCCAAGCAACCAGAAAGCCCAAATATGCATTTTTAAAAATATTCAAATTATTCTCATGTATTCAAAGTATACATCTGTAGGATCCTAAAGTTCATATGAATAACAAGAGTGAAATTAAAGCTACCTTAAGTTTAGGGTCAAGTTTATTTTATTGCATTCTGGTTCTTGGTATATTGCCAATGCATGTATGGTTTGTATATTATGATACAATAATTTAACAAACATGTTCACTTGTCCCAAAAGCTCCAGTTCTTAATTATATTGGCTAAATAAGAATTTACAATGATCTCCTATACGTTTGTGGATGACTCAGCATTTTGCCATTGGATATTTTATATAACAATCTTGTCCCTCCATTGTAGCAAGGAAAGAATCTCATTGGACCCTCTTAAATGTCGTCTTCTACCTCAACAAAGAATAGAAAAGATCACAACACGGGCCACTAGATGGCTCACTAGTAGCGGTGATACTCTAGCAACGGGAGGACAAAATAACATTTTTGAAATCTGTAGAGTTAAAACAGTAGATTATATGGGTGTACATTATATAACTGGCTGAATGAAAACATCAAAAAGTTGACTGTAAATATGAATTTCTATACAACATATTTCCTTTTCCCATCGACTTCTATTACAAAATCAGATGTGTTTCTCTGGATGAAAGTTGATGTGGGAGATATAAACTATCAGGTAGGAAAGCACTAAGTCTTGTATATTGACATATTTAAAGGAAAATTATATTTTAACATCTCAGTAAAGGTATTGAAATGTCAAAATTAGAATGTTGTACAGTTAAGGTTAACTTCATGTTTGACACAACATCATATAAGTCTAGAAAATAAATGACATTTTAATGGCACCAAATATATGGGCTAAAAGTCACTCAGGCATAATTCCTTTGAGGTTCTCTGAAGTGGTTCTTAATAGTCACCGGATGCTGATGGGTTTTAGAAATTAATAGTCTGGGCCAAGAGAAAGAGGAGAACTAAACACAGCAGAGGCAGCAATGAAAACAGAACAGCAAATGAAGAAACACAGCGGCAGATCCTGCAGGTTTGTAGGCATAACTGAAACCATGGGAAAGCACATTCATTGAAAGGGAGAGTTGGAAGGGATGTGAGAATTCGATGAAAAGAGTCCTTAATGATGCAATGATTCGATTTTTAAATTATGAAGGTGTGCCTGAATGAAAACCAGGTTCATTTTATAATGAAACGAACATTTTTCTGAAACTACACTATTTGATTTAAACAGCATTGTTCATCAAGATCTGATTTACAGCTGTCTCTTAAATCAAAATAAAATTCATAATGATAGGATCAAAGGTCTGGCTCTCTGTCTGGCTCTCTGGCTCTCTGCACTTGCCTAACTATTCTTCCTTTTTTAATTGAAGTACAGTCGATTTACAATGTTCTGTTAATTACTGTTGTACAGCAAAGAGATTCAGTTATAGATATATATACATTCTTTTTTTATATTCTTTTCCATTATGGTTTATCATATAATATTGAACATACTTCTCTGTGCTATACAGGAGGACCTTGTTGTCTGTCCATTCTATATAGAAAAGCTGACCCCGACCTCCCATCCCATCCCTCCCTCAACCCCTCCCCCTTGGCAACCACCAGCCTGTTCTATATTTGTGATTCTGTTTCATAGATAGGTTCATTTTTGTCATATTTTGTATCCCACATGTAAGTGATATCATATGGTATTTGTCTTTCTTTTTCTGACTTACTTCACTTTGTAATCTCTAGTTGTAGCTGCCTAACTATGCTCATCTGCCTTGGGGGTCCCCAACTCCTAGCCCTGCCAGGCAAGCCTGCTTGCTGTGCTGGATATTGCTTCATCTCCTCTCTTCCCTTGTACTTTGCTGTGGCAAAGATGGGAAATCCCTTTCCGTAGTGTAGGGCTGGTGCTGAGAAGCCCTGACCAGCCCAGGCCCACATTTCCCAGCCCCACCCTTCCTTGCATCCAGGTTGGACCATGTCACTAGTTCTTGCTAGTGGAATATGAGCAGAAATGATGTGGGTCACTTCTTGGCCAAGAGAGTAAGAAGTGGTAGTACCTTCTCTGCACTTTCTCCTTCCCCTTCTGCCAAGTGGATATTAACAAACAGGATGATGTTGGAAGCCACATGGAAGGTGGTAGAGATTCCATCAGCTTAGGGTTTTGAATGGTCATAGGGAGTGGAGCCTTTCTCTAATTCTGTGCCTGTCCTTCCACTCCTGCCATCTCATCAGGAACATTTATTTTGGATTTTATGTGAGTGAGAAATAAGCTGCTATTGTGCTATGACATTAAGATTTTTTTTTAAATAGCAAATAGCCTTACCTTAATTTATTTGCAAAAGTTATTTTCCTAACAGGAATGCTTTTTTCATTATGGGGGTGGGGGACAGAGACTGTTTATTGAGCACCTATTATATGCTAAGGACATCATAATGGTAACAACTTTAGTGATTTATACATTTTAATTTTCCCAACTCCAACAGCTAGTCATCACTGTGTTACTGGTACAGTTTTGATGTATGCTATTGGGTAATTATGTTTAAGTGTAGACAGTCTCTGACTTGTGAACATTTTACATTAGAAGGTCCAGCTGGGGATTTAATTTACTACTGGATACAGGGTTGAGTAAGCCAAAGATTGATGGGGAAAATATGGGAAGTGGCCATATGGCATTCTACAACATTTAAGTCTGGCTATAGTGCAGACACAGGTTTTGGGCTACATATGGAGATAATAGAGAAAGATGAAATTGATAGACAGAGTACGCTCCAGATAAAGAATGATACTGACTCCAAAGCTAGGAAATTTGGACTTTGGTCTATAAGCAATGCGGGGGTGGGTAGTCAAGTGACATGAACCGAACTCTTCTTTAAGATTTATTTGGCAACAGTATTATATATAGACAACTTACAAATTAACTTTTAGAGAAGGTTTTTAAAATACATATATATATATATATATATATATATATATTTAAATATATTTAAAAATTTTTTTGGCCACATTGCGCGGCTTGTGGGATCTTAGCTCCCTGACCAGGGATTGTACCTGAGCCCCTGGCATTGGAAGCTTAAAGTCTTAACTGCTGGACTGCCAGGGAATTCCCTAGAGAAGGTTTTTTTGTTGAGATGGTGTAGTCCTGTGCATTGTAGGATGTTTAGCAGTATCCTTGGTCTCTACTAACTAAATAACTGTAGCAACTCCCACCCCCTTCACATTGTGACAGCCACCGGACATTGGACATTGCCAAATATCCCATGGGGAGCAAAATCAGTCCTGGTTGAGATCCACTATTCTCGAGAAACAAACAGTTCACCAAGTGAGACTTGTCTTTAACTTTTCGTTTGAAGACACACCACTGCCTCATCCTCTTAGATCAGGACAAGAGAAGCCTCTCTCCCTCTACCGCCCACCCCCATCCTTGCTTTCATCAGAAGGCCCAGGTGGATGCGGCTATAACCCTCCCATAGTGCAAGTGGTCTTGGGACCACAGGGATATGGCCACTGGTGGCCCATGCCCTCCTTTCTACCATATTCTAGGCACTCATGACCCTGGAATTCCTAGCTCCATTTTCCAAGCAATGGTGATTGGGGTGGGTGTAGATTGAGTTTGGACATGCAGGCTAGGACATCCACGTGCCTGTGCCTGAGGGTCCTCATGGTACCAGACAGAACTGGTGTGGGAGGAGAAGGGGGCAACTCCTTAAAATTCCTGTGTGGGACTCCGAGAAATGTGGGAATTCTAAATTTGAGTCTGACCTCCCAGCCTTGGGCCCTATGGAGAAACTTCAAAGCATGATGCCAGAGGTGGTGGCGAGAGCAGGGGTACCTTGTAACCAGAGTTTGGGGGGCTAGTTGGATGAGGTGGGGTGTGGAGAAACCTGAGCCATGTGGCCCAGGGCTTCTGTGTGCCTCTTGCCTCAGGGTCACAATTTGCACCTCACAATCCAGTTAGTGTAACGTGATGGGAGAAAGAGCTTGGGACCCTGAAATCACATGCATCTAGGTGACAGCCTGATTCTGCCTATAGGGTCTGTGTGGCAGCTGAGCGAGGCCAGGAAAAATTAGGATGCTTTGGCCGGACATAGAAGGGGGAAGGACATCCAGGGAATGTGCGAAAAGGCACAGATGTTTGCAGAGTGCTTGAGTGTTTGGAAGTTGTTTAGGGACTAGGAAGATGAAGGTGTGGATGGAGGACAGTGTGCTTGGAAAAGAGCAGAGGTGAGTCTGCAAGGACCCCACACAAGAGCCCTGAAGGGGCCTAGACTTTCTCCTGCGACAACACAGAGCTTTAAGGGTTGCTAAGCAGAGCAGGCCCTCTGGTTTAGCTCTGGATGGCAGTGGAGAGAAAGTAAAGGCTGTGAGATCAGAGAGTTGTTTTTAAAATTCTGACAAGAGATGCTGGGCTGAACAAAGACACTGTGCAGGGGAGTGAAGACAAGAGTGGAGAGATTCTGTGAAGGCTGAATTGCTCATAGAATAACAGCTCTTGATACAGCCCTGAGCATATTGAAACCTAGACACATGCTTTTGGCTCTTAAGATTTTGGCATAGAAGATTTTGGTTTTCACACGGGGCCACACCAGATAAAATTTTCAAACAGGATTTTAAAATTTTACTTCCTTCTTCCTTTTCAGGATGACTTTGTAGACCTTTTATACCTCCATATCTATAAAAAATTTTGCATTTCACTTCTGTATGTGTGTTTGTGTATACTTTTTATAACCAGTGTATAAAACTGATTTTTTCCAAAAATAGGATTCCAAAAGTAGAAACTTCAGGCTGAGTGAAAACCAAAAGAGGTTATATTTGGAAGCAACAGGGATTCTGATAACCCTGAAATCACTCAGTCTTCGTGCTTCCTAGTACTGCCAACACAGACATCTCTCCATGTCACTGTCCCACAAAGGCGTTGACCTCTCATGCATGGAAATAATATATGGAAATGAGATTCAAAAAGATTCTAATATTCCAATTTAAGTCAAGAGAGCAAATTCTTTGGGGCTTCATTTTTAGGCAAAGATCATCCAAATAAAACATTCATTTGCGTCTCTATACAACTGCCTTCAGCTATCTTCAAGAAAGGTAACTATATTCGGAAATTTTCCACAGGCAACATTCACATTAACCTTTTGTTGGGACATCAACAGGAGTGAGATGTCTCTAAATTATTAGCATTCTTCTCTACCACTGGAAATTTCCATCCCTTCCAACAAGTTTTCAGACTGTCTCCTTCGGGTCCAATGACTATAAAGTGCTGATTAGATAATGGCAAACAATGGGATCACAAGACCTAAAAGAATGCCAAATCATTTAGTGGGCTTGTCAGGCCTTCTTCTGGACAATGAAAGAAATGTGGGAAATGCAGCAACCACTTTAAAGGGCATATTGTTCAACACTGAGAGGCCTCTGTACGATGTGTTTTGATACACTTTAAAGTTCATAGAATCAGGGCGTCTCAAGTCAGAAGGGGCCTTATAAGGTCATTTAAATCTGTCTTTCCTCTTCCCATTTTATCTTTACACAGACAAATACATTTAGATCAACAAGCGTATTTAAAGAGTTACCCTGTGCAGTGTGCTGGGACAAGAATAAAATCCCCATGAATCGAGCCTTGGCCTGGAGTGGGCAGCAAAGCCTTTTCAGAAAAGGTAGGAGGTGTAGTAGAAAGTGTTGTTTAGATTGGATCTGGGCGGCTGTGTTAGGAGAGCATGTGAGACAGAGGAAATGAGATGCAAAAATGTGCAGAGGGGGGGAAGAACAAAGCCGGTCAGTAAGACCTCAGTGTACCAGTTGGACCTGACAGAAAGTTCACATAAAGAGGAGGGGCTAAGGTACCATAGGTCTTTGCCACCATGAATTGACGAGTCTTCGGACTATTCTGAAAGCAATGATGAATATTAAAGCTTTCTGAGCAGGGGTGTGAACCATAAACCCATCCCATGATCAAGGAATTTACTCATGGAAAAAGGAAAAGAAAATTTACTCAAGGAAAAAAATAAATTCTGATTTAAGTGAAACTATGGATCTGATATTCCCTTTAAACAGTCTATAATGACGACTTCAGTTTATGCTTGATGAGTTTACAAACTCATTTCTAGGAAACACGTCTTGTTGCCTGCCCTGTGGCCCTATCACTGCCCCTTGTCAAAAATAAGGAGAAGTAGCAGGTGTGGGGAATGGGAAGCAAAACTCTGAAGTCATATCCTTTCAGAATGGTGCTAAAAAGGGTGTAGGCTAGGTGGGGGGTTGTGTTTGTCTGCTCTGGCTACCACAATAAAATGCCACAGACTGGATGTCTTCAACAAGAGAAATTTATTTCTTACAGTTCTGGAGGCTGGGAAGTCCATGATCAAGGTGCTAGCCAATTCAGTTTCTGGTGAGAGCTCTCTTCCTAGCTTATAGATGGCTGGCTGCCTTCTTGATGTGTCCTCACATGGCAGAAAGAGAGAGAGAGAGAGAGAGGGCATTTTTCCTCTTATAAGGCAACAGCCCTATTATATCAGGGTCCCACCAATATGGCTCCATTTAACATTAATTACCTGCTGAAGATCTTATCTCCAGATAAAGTCACATTGGGGGTTAAGGCTTCAACATATGAATTTGGGGGCCACAATTCAGTCCATGACAGTGGGTTAGGTATAGTCACTGAATCAATTGCACATTGGAGATTTTTCATTTACCTAGGATTTTAGAAACTACATGGAAGTTGCAAAATCATCATTGTGGCAGGTAAGAAAGTGGTATTTTCTACCACATTCTCTCACTATTTTGTCAAACTTTCCCATAATCCTAAAACTGATCAAGACTATTCTTTTGATATATTAAAATTATGCAAATCATGATACATGATTAATGAGTTATTTTCAGGTAAATGTATTATAACTATATGGAATGAAATGGACAGCCCAATCCACCTTTTGTTAATAATAGTCTTGATTTAATTGATCACTGGGCACGTGCTGGGGCTTTACACATGTTATCTTATTAATCTTCACAATAACACGATAATGTAAAGATCTCCATTCCACAGATGAGAAAATTGAAGCGTGGAGAATTCAGGTGATAGTACAAGACAGATTTCAAATTCAGGCTTGGAAGATTCCCAAGTCCAGAAATTTCCCTGTACCATCTTACCGTTCTTAATATTATATTGTCTTTCATTGCACTGATGAAATAACAGATCAAAATGACATTTTCAAAAATCAAGATCTTGAAAGGACAGGAATAACTACTATCAGAATCACCTGGAGAGTTTTTTTTTTTTTTTAACACTGATGTAGTTCTTATCTTCCACCATAAAACACAAACGTACAAACCAACCAGGTCCACGGAATCAGAGTCTCTAAGGACGGGGCTTAGGGATCTGTATTTTATAAAGTTACCAAAATAACCTAGCCAGGTTTAGGACTGTGGTGGGTAGAATAGTAGCTCCCTCAAAAGACATGTCCATGTCCTATTGTCTGGAAACTGAATGTGATCATATTTGGAAGGAATCTTTGCAAATGCAATTAAGCATCTCTAGATGAGATCATCCTGGATTATCTAGGTGGACCCTAAATTAAATGACAAGTGTCCTTATAAGAGACACAGAGAAGAAGAGAAGGCCATGTAAAGACAGAAGCAGATATTAGAATGATGCAGCCACCAGTCAAGTAATGCCTGGAGCCACAAGAAGCAGGAAGAGGCAAGGAAGGATTCTCCTTCAGAGGGAGTGTCACCATGCCAACCCCTTGATTTCTGACTTTTGGCCTGTAGAACTGTGAGAGTATAAATTTCTGTTGTTTAAGCCACCCAAGTTTGAGGTCATTTGTTACAGCATCCCTAGGAAACTAACACAAGGACATGACTTAGGTGACAGAAAGTAGCAAAAGTAATTAAGGCAAGATTGAATGTGGGAATGAGAGAGAAAATAATTGGAAATAATATAGGACATCTTTTTGCTATTTAGGAATGCTCACAATTTAGCAGGCTATTATGATTTTGGTCTCTCACCATTGGAAGCTCCATCTATACATCATTAACAATTTCAAATGCATTGAGCATACTCTTGTAAATTGTATTTACATTAACTGGGGAAAGGTCATTCAAGTCTGTGTAGTTAAACCCATTGTGCATGTGGGCTTTATGAGTCCTTTTAGGAGAGCATTTATGCCTTCCTAGGTGGCTAGTGGTGAGGTTAATACAAAACAAACAAACAAAATAGACAACAATTAGCCAGAGAATATGTATCCACTAAGAAGGTGGGAGATAAAGGGAGGGCAAACAGTGAAAAGTAGCTCTTTTACTTTGTGCCTCTGGAGGTACAAATGACACTTTCTTCTATTCTTTAACAAGTATGGCTCCCAGTGACAAAGGCTTTCCCACACTTTGGGAGACAATGCAAGACAGACAGGAACACTTCTATAGTTAACATGATGAAAAACAAGTAGAAGACAATTAACTGTGTTCTTCTTGGGCATCAGGCCAGTAGTTCTTTTCCCTCTCTAAATGTTTTAAAACATCATGTCATCTTTTTACAGATCGTCAATAGGCACAGGAAAAGATGTTCAACATCACTAATTATTAGAGAAATACGAATCAAAACTACAGTGAGGAATCACCTCACACTGGTCAGAATGGCCATCATTAAAAAGTCTACAAATAAGAAATGGTGGAGAGGATGTGGAGAAAAAGGAACCCTCCTACATGGTTGGTGGGAATGTAAATTGGTGCAGCCACTATGGAGAATAGTATGGAGGTTCCTCAAAAAACTAAAAATAGAGTTGTCATATGATCCAGCAATCCCACTCCTGGACATATATCTGAACAAAACTCTAATTAGAAAAGGTACCTGCTCCCCAGTGTTCATAGCAGCACTGTTCACAATAGCCAAGACATGAAAACAACCTAAATGAACACATGTCCATTGATAGATGAATGGATAAAGAAAATGTGGCATATATATACACACACACACATATATATATGTATGTATGTATATATATGTACACACACACACACACACACACACACACACACACCACAATGGAATATTACTCAGCCATAAAAAAGAATGAAATAATGTCACTTTCAGCTACATGGATAGACCTAGAGATTATCATACTAAGTGAAGTAAGTCAGAAAGAGAAAGACAAATACCATATGATATCACTTATATGTGGAATCTAAAATATGTTGCAAATGAACTTATCTATGAAACAGAAACAGACTCACAGACATAGAAAACAGACTTGTGGTCACCAAGGTGGAGGGGGGCAGGGGAAGATTGGATTGGGAGTTTGGGATTAGCAGATGCAAACTAAACAACAAGGTCCCACTGTATAACACAAGGAAGTTTACTGAATATCCTGTAATAAAACATAATGGAAAAGAATATGAAAAAGAATATACATATAATATATATATTCAGTTATATATATATAACTGAATCATATTGCTGTACACCAGAAACAAACACAACATTGTAAATCAACCAAACTTCAATAAAAAAAAATTATGTCGTCTTTTGAAGGTCTCAGAGCTGGATACCAATTCTTGTTGTACATGTCAATTAAAAATAAACAAATATACTATGTATTAAGTCCTATTTTATTGCCAATTAGAAAAATATCGAACGTCATGTTGGGCCAGTCCAACATGGTATTGCCTCTGTTTTACCTGTATTCTTGGCTATAAAAAGACCTCTTGAGATTACACTAGTACATTGTGTTAGTAGTATTAATTTGATTTCCTCGAATATATTCTAGCCCTAACACCTTCTCTAAACTCCAGATTGAACACTCCTAAGCTCACTAGGCATCTCCACTTGGACGAGTAGCCAAAAAAGAACTTTTGATTTCCTCCCCAAACTTGTTCCTTCCTTAATGTTCCCCATCTCAGTTAGTGGCGCCACCATTCACCCAATTGCTCAAGTCAGAAACTACGGAGTCATTCTCTCCTCTTCTCTTTCTGGAAACCACCTTACTTTCATCTCTATCAGATAACATTTGCTCAGTCTTCCAGAAACATCCTGAATCATACCACTTCTCTCCCCCTCAGGCTGCTCCATCATCTGTTACCTTGATTACTGCAATAGCCTTTTAACTCATCTCTCTACTTCTACTCTGGCCCCCACAGATGATTCTCCACCTAGCAACCAGAGTTTTAAAATATAAACCAAAATATGTTTAATTATACCTTTCCTTAAAAATCTTCCAACAGCTAGATTATTTAACATATAGGTAACTATTGAAATTGAGACCCCAGATAACAATAGCTTCAACAGGATAAAAGGGCTGTTAATGATGTCTCCACAGGTCAGGAACCCAGTCTACATATATCTTATTGCTCCACTGTGTATAATGTGTAATCTTCATCCTGATTCACGAAGGTGACCTCATCTGCTTTCAGGCCAGTAGGAAGTGGAAAAGAGGAGGGCATGCCCCTTCCCTTAAGGATACAACTTTGAAAATGTACATATTGCTTCCACTCACATTCTACTGGCCAGAAATGAGTTGTGTTACCACGCTTAACTGCAAGGGAGGCTTAGAAATATAATTTTAATTTCATGTAGTCTTACACTAAGTTGGAAATTAAGGGTTCTATTACAATAGCAAAAAGTGAGAATGGATATTCAGGGATAGTATGGTAGGCTAGGTTATGGTAATACACAGACCCAAATATATTAGGGCTCAACAAAATGGAAGTTAATTTTTTCTCACATAAGAGTTTTGGGTAAGTGAATATCAGTTGGCGTGACTTTCTCAATGTGGTCCTTAGGGTTTCAGGTGATGGAGGCTCTGTCATCTTCAACATGTGGATTTGAAGGTTGCCATCAGCATTTCTATCCCAGAGAGCAAGAAGGGAGAAATGGCACAGAGATGCATGGATGGATGCTTTTTACTGGCCAGCCCTGGTAATGGTTCACATCACTTCCATTCACACATTCCATTGGTTAGTTCTCATTCGTATGACCACTGCTAAGTACAATGTATACTGTGAAATTTGGTCTCACTATGTGCCCAGAAGGAAGAGGAGGACAGGAATTGGATGAACACCTATCAAATTTCATATCTCACACCCAATAAAATCTAAAGTCCTTACCAGACGTAAAGCCCATGGCTGCATCTACAAACTTTAATCTTCCTCCCATTGATTTAGATGCAAGCTCACCAGCCCTCTTTCTGTTCCTTGTCCTTACCAAGTCTGTTTTCCCCCCAGAGCTTTTGCAAATGCTGTTTGTTCTGTCTGGAACCTTTCCCCCAGATTTTCACACGTCTCACTCCCTCAATTCATTGAATTCTCAACTTAAAACCTGTCTTCTTGGAGAAAGCATCTGTAGTCACCATTTCCATACCCTCCACATCCTTGACTGTTTCCCATCACTGCCTAATCCCTTATCATGTTTCATTTTTATTCATAGGGCCTATAACTTGTTCATTGGTTTACTCATGGCCTGTGTCTATCCATAACCCATATTCATTGTGATTGTATTATGTTTTATTCACTGCTATTTCCCTAATTGCCTAGAAAATTGCCATACTAGGCACACTATAAATATTTGTTTATTTTAATTAATTAATTAACTAATTAATTAAGACAGAAACTCTCTTGGTTACATATAAGATTTAATTTACCATAGCATTCTATGAACCGATACCTTTCCACTCTTACAGGTTTTCTTTCTCAGAGAGGGTGTTTGATATTTGCGTCCCTTATTTGTAGAATGGGGGTAATCATGTACCTATTTCCTAGAATGATCAAGAATATATGAGATAATGTATGTGAAATGCTGAGCACAGTGCGTGGCATGTGGTCACAAGAGCAGTGTGTGTTCAACAAATGTTAGCTTTGACCACTACTGTGGCTGCAGCCACCTCTAGATTTCTATAAGGAAAGTTTTCAAAATACCGAAAAGGGAGAGAAATCTATTAATTATTAACATATTTCTAAAATATTCTATTTTCTAAATTTAGGGGGAGAATTAAAGGATCTAAAATATAGCTATCTGTTATCCTGATGGTAAAGTGAAAAGTGGACAAATTCTGAATTGCCTTTCATCTATTCAAACTATCTAGACTCTAAGTCTTTCCAGCCCCAGTTTGATTGTAATAATATAACAGTTTAGAATATTACACCCATTCTTTCAACATGAGCTATTGAAGAGAAAGCAGAACAAAATCCTTCTGGTAATAGTCTGTACTGTGTCTAATGCATTATTGATCATGACAGGGATTTCCATTTGGTTTTTACTTTCAAATTAAGAATACATTCAATCATAGAAATGACGAATTACATCGGCTATGTTCCAGTTGACAGAACTGTTCAAGGTGATATAGTTACGTTAGTTAATCCAGTCTCTTGGATAATTCTTGTGAAAAGCTATGATCAAAACAACCCCTGTGAATAAGGGTCACCAGGAAATGGCTTCCAAACATTAAAAGAGCCTGAGAATAGTTAACTAGTGAAAACATTGGAGTAATTGTTTTAAAATAAATAATCGTTGTATTTGTATTTTGTAGCAATCATTTTAAAAATTAGCTCTTCCTTGGCTCATTAGTATAAATATCTTTTTCTCTGATGTTACTAAATAATTTCACAGGCCTTGGTATTGGGTTACCAATAGACAGGGTGGGTGAGTAGCCCTTAGTCTCCTTTACTGCTTGCTCTGGGCCTGGCAGTTTCTCTTTCCCAGATCTACCCAAAGAAGGTCAAAGTTCCTGTATGGCACATCATACATCTGCTGGAAGGAGTTGGGATGTCTGACAGTGAATGAAATGTGATTCCTATGAAAGTGTAGCACATGAAAAATAGAACCCTTTCCCCTGCCCACCAGCACTTACCACACACAGTTTTCAGTACAATTCCCATCCCCACTTGTACTTGATATTTATTACGCTGTTACCCAACCTCCTCTACTTCAGGCTGAGGGGCACACTGGGAAATATAGCCTCTAGATGGTTATAGAAATAGAATGGCTGATGGGGAAGAAAGAGAGGTTATGACTTTGGCTGGCTCAGATACAACTCTCTGTTTTCTGGACAGTGGATCCCCTTGTCCTGGAGGTAAGGGCAGGCACTGGGGGAGAGTCAAAGTCTTCCTCTTACTTTACGGTAGTTCTTGCTGTTCTGGTTCAAAGGGTAGAGTTTGTGCCATCCAGGAATATGTTTCTCAATCCCTCCCAATAAATGATGTAGTTGGTAGAAAGTTGGAAAGTCCCTCTGAAATTTGACACATCTTCTCTTTGGTTTACAATGCTGGTGCCAGATTTTTCTCTTTTAGTATATTCTCATGGGTATTTTAAAAAGAAATTGAGAAGATGTCTGAATAGGTATTGCTAATTTGCTGCCATGTTAACCTGAAAGTTTGTTCAAGTTATTTGATTTTGTTTATTATTAAGAAAGATGAATTGAGCAGAATAATTGAATCTCAGGCTGAATGGGATCATAATGACCCTGTAAGGATCAATCTCAAATACTCAGTCTCTTTGACCATTGGAGATAGAAGGGAAATTGGACATCACCTACTCCAAACCCCTCACTTTATCTTAGGAATCTGATGGCCCAAGAGGATCAATAACTTGCCCAAGGATGCAGCCCATTAGGGATAGAGAGCTGAGTAGGTACTCCATATCAATTGGTTAGTATAATTCTGCATCACTTATTTGTTATAATATGAACGGGAGTAAGAAGAGGGAAATACCAAATATTTATCATGGGTCAGGCCTGTGCCAGGGGTCTTACATATACTCACTATTTTGATCTACATCACAACTTATTGAAAATATGTATTGTTTTCCACATAATGCCAGTAAGGAATTTTATTTTTATTAAAAGTAAGGGATTTTTAAATTTAAAGTTTTTGCAGAGCATCTATTCAAATGACTAAATACCTTTATCTGAGAAAGTAGAAAAAAAAAAGTGAAGGGACTTTATTTCTAATGACCAGACTGTTTGTGTTTCCATCCAGGGTACCTGCATGAATATTGAGGTAGCTGGGAACATGAGTTAGCAAGTAGGAAGTCACCTTGTGAATACTATAGTTAATGGAAAAGACTATGAATAACCTGGGAGGGATATTTCATTAGGGGATGAGACCCTGAACTACCCCTACCCACCGAATTGCACACTGTTAAATAATTATAACTGCATTGAGCCAAATTCTTCATAGGATGTAGTTCGACATGTATTATCACCTACGACTCTTGGGTCTCCCTTTTTTATGCTTTACACTGGCCAGTCCCTTTGGTTCTTTACATTTGCCTCCTTGAGATTACACTGTGCCCTTGAATGGAATTTTGGTTGTTCTCAAAACTCTCCAAGCAAACATTTACAGTCTCTGGGTTTACCACCATGATGATCAATTTCATTCATTATGTGTAGATTAAATCTCTTTGTCCCTCCTAGAGGATAATCTTACTTATCTTCTTTTCAAAATATTAGCAGATGCTTTTATTATCTCTCCCATGTGTTTATCACTTAGATTACTGTGACAATGTAATCCAATTGTGAGATGAAGTTACTTCCTCTGTGTTAATCATGGAACTCCAGCTCGAGAAGAGACCTTAGGAAAGCATCTCACCGAGGACTCTTTGCATAGGTGAGGGAATGCCTTAGATCAGGCATACCATGAGCTATCACTTCTTCTCTTAATTAAATCCAGAAATGACACAGAACAATATATCAGAAATTCACTTCAGCTGACATTTAAAAAGTAGTGATTATTCCTTATGTTTAAACACAATCTTCTTAATTTTATTTAATTTTATTTCTTCAGTAGTTTTTTTTTTTTTTTTTTTTCTCCAGAAGAGATGGGTAGAGGAAGGGAAGTATTCCAGAATTGTGGAATGACTATGACAATCTTCTTAATTTTTTTTTATTTTTTTTTTTCAGTAGTTTTTTTTTTTTTTTTTTTCTCCAGAAGAGATGGGTAGAGGAAGGGAAGTATTCCAGAATTGTGGAATGACTATGGGCATTGAGGCAGAAGCCAGGTAAATCAATGAAAGGTGACACCACAGTGGTTTGGCTGAATGAACCCTGACCAAAAATAAAAGTGATGAGATAAGGTTCGGGGACTGACCTTGACATTCAAGGAGGTTTGGGCCTGAATTCCCTATTTATGTTATATAAAATTTCCATCTCACCTTAATGAACAGAAAACCAGTTGGGTGTTAAATCTAGGAAAGAACTAGAAGTGAGAGGGTAGACCTCGGAGTGGGGCTCATTGGAAAAGGAAGCTGCTCAGAGACCAGCTAGGCTGCCTTTATTGCTCCAAAACAACAGTCACACCCCTCACAACCTCTCAGGTATTCCAGAAGAATCTCTATTCCAGAGGTAGGGCTTACAAAGGGGAAAGTAGATGTGCAAATGCTCTGGACACCAGGAGGCTTCAGGGCTACCTCAGTGACTAAGGCTATTTTTTATAATCCAGCTGTGGACAGTATGACTCCAAAGACCCTTATGGAGATTTGAGAGACAATTTTAATTTTTACTAAGTCTTATTACTTTAAAGCGGCTGGCTGCTTTCTTGGCTGGGATGAAATACTCCTTTAGGACCAAACCCAAAATTTACCTTGACAGTCTTTTGAGGTGGTGAAGGGAAACAAGAAAAGTGAGTGTTATTAGGTGTGAAGAAGGCATCTCACTTCTCCATCTCACTTTGACCTCTGACACAGCAGGCACACAGACTGATTGGTTTTCAGTCAGTAGCTTATCAAACCAGGTACATGGCATGCTCCCTGGGACATCCAGTTCACCAACAGAAGTGGCAACTTCCTTCTATGTGATCCGTGTTTATTCAAGTGTCACATGTACAGCCTCACTGATAAATGTATTTTCATTCCAGGATAGATTCTCGAAACCCTGGCATTAAATTGATTCTGCAAGCATAGGGACACAAGGAGCAAGAGACCAACTTTGAAGCTAGCTTGATGTTTCTTTAGGGATTGTGTTAATCAGGGGCTTTCAGAATCTCTATTCAAGAATACTTCTTTCTTACCCAAAAAGGGTCAAATCTAAACTGGATTGAGTTTAATTTTTAAAAAGTTGAAGAAAATATTGTGGTAGAAAACAATTATTTGTGAAGGTGTACATATCTTGGATGAACTAGGATGAAAATTATGCTTGATATATAAAGCATCTTCCACTGACATATTTTCAAGGGAGGATGACGTCTCTTCAAATAGAGATCTACTCAAGTTCATGTATACCACAATGCTTCTGGACTTAAGACAGTTCTAAAAGTCATTTTAGCTCTGAGTATCTGAGTAGTAAACACTCACTGTGGAAGGCTTGTAAAATACAGAAGCCTATACAAAAGAAAATGGAATCCTCTAGTAAACCTTTAATCAGTGATAACCACTGTTAACTTTCTGGTATATCCTTCTTGTATTTTTCTGTGCATTTGAAAAACATGGTTAAGATTAGACTATGTACAGTGCAATTGGGGATAACATTTTACAAATATTAAACCAATGCCTTTTTATTTCTCCCTTCTATTTCCTTGTACCTTTTCCAAATGCGAGGTTGGATTCATGAGTTTCTTGCCCCAGGGAAAGAGGGTGTTGGTAGTGCCTAGAAACTCTTCCAGCCCTTTGTTCCCTTCTCAGCAGTTTGTACCACCATCCAGCTACATGCTAAGACCAGAGTCCTTGAGGTCAGGCTTGGCTCTTTCTTCTCATACCCCACATCCATTTAATTAATATGTTCTATTGGCTCAACCTTCAAAATATATTTAGCTCCCTCCCACAAATTTTGTGTTCTGTGCTTTCATTTTCATACAGCTAAAAAAAAACTTCCTAATTCCTCTTTTGACTTTTTATTTGACCAATGAGTTATTTAAAAGTGTGTTACTTAACTTTTGAATATTTGAGGGTTTCCCAGATATGTTTCTGCTACTTATTTCTAATTTAATTCTTTTAATGTAATTTGAATGATTTAATTAATTAATTGTAATTTGAATGATTTAATTAATGTAATTTGAATGATTTAAAATCTATTGAGGTTTGTTTTATGGTCCAGAACATAGTATATCTTAGTAGATGTTCTTCATGCACTTGAAAACAATGTCTAACTCTGCTGATCATGGGTGCCGTGTTATACAAATGTCAACTAAGTCTGGTTGGTTGAAAATGTTGTTTAAATCTTTGACTCTAATTGTGGATTTCTCTACTTCTCTTTGATATTCTGTCATTTTTTTTGTGTCATGTATTTTGAAGCTGTTGTTAATACATATATGTTTATGATTGTTACTCCCTCTTAATGAATTAACTCCTTTTTCTTATTCCCACTTAATGAATTAACTCCTTTATCATTATGAAATGATCTTCTTTACCTCAGATAATAACCTTTGCTCAAAAATCTACTTTATCTGGTATTAACACGCCACTCCAGCTTTTTTTTTGGCCTGTGTTAGCCTGGTATATATTTTTCCATCTTTTTATTGTTAACCTATTTGTGTCTCTATATTTAAAGTGTGTTTCTTTTAGGCAGCACATTATTGGGTTTTGCTTTTGTTATCCAATATGACAAACTCTGCCTTTTATTTGGGATGTATATGCCATTTAAATTTAATGTGGTTGTTTGTGTGGTTGTGTCTAAATCTATTGTCTTTCTTTTACTCTTTGTCCCATCTGTTCTTTATTTCCATTTCACTTAGTTTTCTCTCTTCTTTTGGATTAATTTTTTATTAGTGATTCAATTTTATATCCTTTCTTAACTCATTAGCTATAACTCCTTATAGTGTTTTCACTGGTTGTGTTAGGATTTTTAGTACAAAACTTTAACTTATCACAGTCTACCATTTTGAGTGAAGTATAAGAACAATACAATGTGTACTTCCATTTTTCCCCTCACTTTCTTTGTGCTTCTTTTTTTTTTGATGCTATTTTTTCATGTTTTATTTCTACATATTTTGTAATGCCCACAATGTATTATCATTTTTCTTTAGTCATTTATTTTTCAGAGAAATTTAACTATAAGGCAAAAATTATTATCCACACATTTATTATTTCCAGGACTGTTCTTTCTTTTGTGTAGTTCCAGTCTTCCATTTGGTATAAATTTTCCTTTGCCTGAAGGACTTTTAACATTTCTTACAATGCAGGTGTTTTGGTGATAAATTATTTCAGCTTTTGTATGTCTGAAAATGTATTTTGACTTCATTTTTGAAAGATATTTTCCCTGGATATAGAATTATACTCAGTTGACAGGTTTTTCCCCTCAGTATGTTAAAGATGTTGCTCCACTGTCTACCTGTTTGCACTGTTTCTGACCAGGAGTTTGCTGTCTTCCTTATCTCTATATGTAATGCCTCCCCTTCCTCCCTGCCACGGTTTCAAGGTTTGCCCTTTATCTTTGCTCTATTGAAAATTTTGATTATGATACAATTTTGTATAGTTTTCTTCATGTTTCTTGTGCTTGTGATTTGCTGAATGTCTTGGATCTGTGTATTCATAGTTTCATGAGATTAGGAAAAAAATATGCCATTATTTCTTCAAATATTTCTATGTCTCTCTTTCTCATTCAGGGACTCTAGTTACAACTAGATTAGGACATCGAGGTTGCTCACATCTCACTGATGCTTCTTCCTCCATGCTACCCACATCTAGACCACCCACACACTTTGGTGTAACTTGTTACATTTATTTATTTAACACCAGGTTACAGTCAGTTTGTGAGGCAGAAGTGACATGCGTCCTATGCATGTCTTCAACTCCAACACCTAGTTCTATGCCCTCCTATAAACGGCATTCAATAAATATTCATTATTGGATGAATTTGCATATCACTTTTTGTGGCTTCGCTGTCTTCTTGCTTAAGACTCAGATATGATAAAGACATGAATTTGCTAATAATAAGTACAATTTATGTTAAATTGTGGATGTTGAAGACAAATAGAAAAGAGTGGTCTCCATAGTGCTTGGCAGTGGAGTTTTAGAGTGAAATTCTCATCATGCTGTTCAACTGCAGTGGGAATATTAAATCCATGACTTCATCCCAGATGTTTCTTTTATTGAAACACTTTCAACACTTCAAATCAACATAGTTAGATTAATACTAAATTGCAAATTGACTAAAGTAAACTTTCCCTTAGATTATTTCAGATAACTAGCATTCCAGGGAAATTGTGAATCGGTAATTCTAATAAATATTATTCTTGCTTTTGTCTTCTTTGTCTTCCTTGAACTTTATGCTATTATTTTAATAAGCTTTTTTTCTGGTTGGGTTAGACTTGACCATCTGGAAGTAATATGCAGTTTTATTTAAAATAATACACAACATTCTGAAATGGGTATTTTATTTTATTTGTTTATTTTTTTAACAATAGGCAGCATTGGCTTTTTGTAGGTGCCTGAGGTTAGATAACTCAAAGACAGGAAAACAGGTAGGTAACTAGTCAATATAAAGGAGTGAGGGAGAAAAATACACAAAATATGATTTGTTTTTCTGTCTTTGCATATGTATTGAAATAATATATTTAATTTAAAATATGTTTAATTCTTAAATAATCTGAATCTGAATTATTCTTGAACAAGTGTTTACAACTTATCAGTGTTTTAGTCACAACAGAGAGGAAATGAAAATACATCTAGCAAAATGCTTTTCCCTTTATAAGAATGAAATTGTCAGCTTTTCCTTTTAAGAGCTAAGAGAAAACTGTGTGGTGGTACCACGCAGTGGGAATACCATGTTCCTTTCCCTTCTAGCCATTCATTCTTCCCTGGGTATCTCACATGTCCCCAGGACCTCTAGCCTTCCAGGGCCAACCTTTCCTTTAATACCAGTTAATTTAACCTAAGCTCCCAACCTGCACAACTGCATGAAGTCCAGGTTATATGGTTGCCCTCACCAAGTATATGTGAGAGTCCTCAAGGAATGCTTATACGTCCCATGAAGATGTTCTCCTGCATTTGTCCCTTTAGCCAGCCACTGCTCTCCATACTTATGCTCCCCCCTCATACAATGGCTTGTCCAGTCTGCCGCGGCTTCTCCCTTACAACTGCACCCCATGCATGGGTCTGGAAATCTTTATTTCTCTGAAGCTTCCTTAAACAAGTTTGAGTTTTTAAGAAAACTTCATTAAAGGCTTGGAGGTTACTAAATGGACTGTAATGTGGTCCAAAAATATCCAACTATCACTACTCTTAAGTCCATTATCTGGGCCCTTCTATATATCATCCTCTGTTGGTTTTCTTTCTCCTTAATCCTCAGACTGCTGCCATCTTCAAGGATCTTTGCCTGCATCCTCCTACCTGAAATCCAGGCTCAATTTCTCATGGACCGCAAGACCCCTTCCCAGTCCTAGACCTTTTCCTTTCCTGCTCTTGGGATGATTGTCAGGAGGAGTTCCCATTTGTTTAGAAGCACACCTACCCTCCACTGTAGCATGTGGTCTGCCCATCCATCTCCCTCATCCACTGTTTAGACAAGACACTCTCAGCAGCTGACTGTACATCTCCTGAGGGCTTAATAGCACATCGGTAGAACAAAATCAAGCAGTCCAGTACCTCTAAACCAACCCCATTTACTTCTTCTTCATGGTCTTTCCTCTAGTAAAAGGTGAAGGTGAGATCAGATCCCTAGGTCCTTCTTGGCATGGCCTGGGGGTATGTATAATGCCTCTCAGGAACACTAGCCTCTATGGCACTCCTGTGAAAATAAGAAAAAAGTGCACCTCATGGACTGGTGAGCAGAGCATTGGCTGATTTCTCTGCTCTTGGACAGGTGTCCAGAGTAGGGACCAATCTACATGCAGCTCCACGGTGGCTCTGATGCTGCAAAGGCTTAGACCTGTCAAAGAACCATGCCAAGGTCAGTCAGTAAGAAAAGTGCTCAACTTGTGCTGAAACATCTGCATTAATATCCCCTTATTGGTTTGGGGCTTTCCATGGGACTTTCCCCTCAAACCATGAAGAGTCTTATAGATCTATAACCAAAGTGGCTCACAGAAGTGGTTTACTGCAGACCAAAAGGAACTTCTGCCCCAGGATATATACCAGGTCTCCCCCTTGAACACAGGAAATAGTTACCTTCAACCTTTTACAGATCCCAACTCCAGCAAGAAGACTTTTTTATTGGGAGAGTTTTTCTTTACTTTCTTGAAAATTGCTTTTAATTTTAAAAGGATGGAGGGTCTTCCCTGGTGGTCCAGTGGTTAATACTTCACCTTCCAATGCAGGGGGTACGGGTTCGACTCCTGATCAGGGAGCTAAGATCTCGCACGCCTCACAGCCAAAAAATCAAAACATAAAACAGAAGCAGTATTGTAATAAATTCAGTAAATACTTTAAAAATGGTCCACATCAAAAAATGATAATAATAAAGATAAATAAATAAATGGCTGGGGGGGAAAACAAAAGAAGCAAAGCCCATGAGGCCACCCTGCTTCCCTGACTCTTATCATATTATAATGGAACTTCTGGACTTGTTCCATTATGAGAGGTTTTCAGGATGAAATCTTATTTTTCTATACATTGGAAGCAAAAATCAAGACTATTTAAAGAAAAACAAAAAGCATTTTATATTTCTACAGTTATTCTCTGACTTAAGGGAAACACACTGATAACTGTCGCCCAACCAGGTTTAGGCACAGCGCCTCCCCCTTCTCTCCTAGTCAGGCAGATGGCAGGTGGAGGAAGGCTTCCTCAGGCAGGCAATGCCTCACATAAACCCTGAGGGACTCGGGGAGCCACCCAGGCCAGACTCTCGCCATACGCTCGGAATCTCTGGCACTTGCATGTATAAGCCTATTTTACAGTGCAGAACACGAGACTGAGGGCTTTCAGGCCCCACCCTTCCTGCCTGATTCCTTCCTCCAGTTCCTTCATCAACAAACATACTTTTGAGTGTATTGTGTGCTAAGAGTTGCAAATCACAAAATTGCAGGTAAGGAGGGGAGCCGTCCGTCCTCTCTATTTCACAGACAGGATGCAGGCCTTGAGGTCATACACCACGGAATGCTCTGTTCGGGCAGGGCATCAGGGAGGGCTCCTTGGAGGAGAAGGCTGAGGCCTGGAGGGCAAAAGAGATACCAGCCAGGCATATTCCAGGCTCTGCTTCCAGACTGGGCCAGGACGAGAGCCTGGGATCCTGGGCAGCTGGGAGAGCTATGAGTGGTGGGGCTGGAGGTGAGGGTGGGGGAAGGGTGGGGGGGAGGGTGGGAGTAGGGTGAGAAGTTGGGGGTGCCAAGTCCAAACACTGGCAGGGTCTCTTGGAGGCACTGCTCCATCCTTGATGGCCTTACAGTCTTTCCCTTGCCTCAGCAGTGAGGCAGGCCAGTCCATCTCTATACAAAGTCCTTAATTTGTTTTTTTTTTCTCTGTCCAGGTTCTTGCTCCAGTCCTCAAATACTGTGTATATAGGTTGAAGTTTGTTCTACCAGAGAGAAATAAATAAATAAAAGGTCACAAAAGAAGTCTTCTTGGCTTACACTTTAGTGTTTATATTTGTTCATGTCCTTATTTGCCCTTTTTGAAAAACAAAGCATTTCTAAAAGCACATTTAAAAAAAAAAAAACAGGAAATATGGTGCTTCTGATTGCAATCTCACGTGCATTCTCTTTTTCTCTGTAAATGTATTCTACACTCAAGTGAAATTTCACTGGTTATATGTGGGTAAGTTTCCAAAGAAACCCTAATAGTATCAAGAATTATCCCTGCTCCAGTGTGTTGGCCAGATTTCAGTTTCAAGCAAAGGCTTTTAAAGAAAAATCTGTGAAACAAGAATATATATGTATATATATATATATATATATATATATATATATATACATATATACATTTTTTCTTTTTTTTTTTGCGTTACGCAGGCCTCTCACTGCTGCGGCCTCTCCTGTCGTGGAGCACAGGCTCCGGACGTGCAGGCCCAGCGGCCATGGCTCACGGCCCCAGCCGCTCCGCGGCACGTGGGATCCTCCCGGACCGGGGCACGAACCCGTGCCCCCTGCATCGGCAGGCGGACCCCCAACCACTGCACCACCCGGAAAGCCCTAAGTATTTACTTTTTTGAGGCACTACCGTACTGTTTCCACAGCGGCTGTACCATTTTCCATCTCTACCAACAGTGCACAGACACACCAATACTTGCTGCTTTCTGGTTTTTTGATAACAGCCCTGCTATTGGATGTGGAGTGGTATCTTTTTGTGGTTTTGATTTGCATATCCCTAATGATTAGTGATGTTGAGCATCTTTTCATGTGTTTATTGGCCATTTTAAGTTTTTTAAGAAAATGTGTATTCCAAGTCCTTTGTTCATTTTTTAATTGAGTTGTTTGATTTTTACACTTTTGATTAATTGTAAGTCAACTGATTAAGGATCTTAATTATATCTGTGCAGTCCTTTCACTTTTGCACATCATGTAACCTAATCATAGAAATGAAATATCATCATATTCATAAGCCCTAAACACATGAAATGTGAAGAGATTATACAGGACATTATTCTACAAGTCTGGAATCCTGCAGGCCATCTTAGAATTATGCCTCACACGATCTGATATGAAGCCAACGAAAAAATAATGAATTCTCCCTGGATTCTGTAAAGCTTCATTCCAATCCAATTTCCTCAATTACAAACAACTGTAAACTCTGCTAAGAGGAAAGTATTGAATAAATCAGTATTTTTCAAGCTCGGCAAAGTGAATCAGCCTTACACAGGATATAACTTTGAAAAATTCTTGTCCATGATACATGTAAGAACAGCAGTACACTTTACAAAGAAGGTCAGGTATTTCCTAAGAAAACTCAACTTCCTTTTCTTTTCTCCCTTAAAAAAGTGAAAAGTTAATCTTTCCATAAGTCACTGGATCAGGGGTCCCTGGTGTCTCCCTTTCCACAAACTATGTAGAGAATGTTTGAGAACCTTCACCCTGTGGTCAGTCTCAGGGGTCTGTTTTAGAGACAGTCTGGTCATTAGGGCAAGACTGTAGAGGATGCAGAGAGGATTCAGGGAAAATAATGTAAAATCTGAGGAAGGATTCTATAAGAACAGTTGTTTCTCTCCCCCTTTTTTTTTGGTGAAGAAGAAATGGCCAAGAAGATAATTCATATTCTTCTAGTGCTTGTGTAACCACAACTTTTATTCCTATACAGGTCAGGAAAATAAGAACATACATTGTCTTATTGAATACTTACACAATGTTATATTGATAGATATTGTAAATCAAATCACAAAATTAAGTACAATTCAATAAGCACATTAAGTATTTAATTTATAGGATTTTCTTATAAGGAAATGATGAGAAATGTAGGCAAAAATATATGTATGGTGGTGTTTATCACAGTGTTATTTATATTAACTGTGTTATCTTAAGTGTAATTGTAGCAAATAAATTGTGACATATTTATTAAAACATACTATGCAGTTATTAAAATGATTTTTTTTTAAAGTTTTTGTCTGTTTTATTTTTTTAATTTTATTTTTTTATTGAAGTATAGTTGCTGTATAATACTATGTTAGTTTCAAGTATAAAACAGTGATCAGACAATCAAATACATTAGGAAGTGTTCATCATGACAAGTTTAGTAACCATTTGTCACCAGACAAAATTATTATAGTATTATTGACTATATTCCTTATGCTGTATATTATATCCCTATGACATTTATTTTATAACTGGAAGCTTGTGTCTCTTAACCCCCTTCACCTATTTTGCCCAATTTCCTACCAGTTTGCTCTCTGTATCTATAAGTCTGTTTCTGTTTTGTTTTGTTTTTTAGAGTCAATATCTAAGTGAGATCGTACAGTATTTGTCTTCCTCTGTCTGACTTATTTCACTTAGCATAATGTCCTCTATGTTCATCCACATTGTCACAAACGGTGAAAGTTCATTCTTTTTTATGGCTAAATAATATTCAATTGTATATATACACCACACCTTCTTCATCTGTTCATCTACTGATGGACACTTAGGTTGCTTCCATATCTTGGCTCTTGTAAATAATGTTGCAGTGAACATAGGGGTGCATATATCTTTTCAAATCAGTGGGGTTTTTTTCTTAAAAAAAAAATCCAGAAGTGGAATTGCTGGATCATGTAGTAGTTCTATTTTTAATTTTTTGAGGAACCTCCATACTGTTTTCCATAGTGGTGGCACAAATTTACATTCCTATGAACAGTGCACAGAGGTTCCCTTTACTCCACATTCTTGCCAACACTTGTTATTTCTTGTCTTTTTGATGATAGCCATTCTGTCAGGTGTGAGGTGATAACCGCATTGTGATTTTGATTTGAATTTCCCTGATAATTAGTGATGTTGGGTATGTTTTCTTATGTCTGTTGGCTATCTGCATGTTTTCTTTGGAAAAGAACCTATTCATGGCTGCTGCCCATTTTTCAATCTGGTTTTTTTTTTTTTTTCTGTTGAGTTGTCTGAGTTCTTTGTATATTATGGATATTAACCCCTTATCTGATATATCATTTGCAAGTATCTTCTCCCATTCAGTAGGCTGACTTTTCATTTTGTTGAGAGTTTCCTTCATTGTGCAAAAGCTTTTTAGTTGGATGGATTCCCATTTATTTTTGATTTTGTTGTCCTTGCCTGAGGAGACATATCCAAAAAAAAATATTGGTAAGACCGATGTCACAGGGTGTACTGTCTATGCTTTCTTCTAGGAGTTTTATGGTTTTGGGTCTTAAAGTTAAGTCTTTAATCCATTTTGAGTTTATTTTTATATATGGTGTGAGAAAGTAGCCCAGTTTGATTCTTTTGCATGTAGCTCTCTAGTTTTCCCAACACCATGTATCTAAGAGGCTGTCTTTTCCTCATTGCATATTCTTGCTTCCTTTGTGATAGATTAATTGACCATAAAAGTGTGGGTTTATTTCTGGGCTTTCTATTCTGTTCTATTGATCTATGTGTCAGTACCACACTGTTTCGATTACTGTAGTCTTGTAGTATAGTTTGAAATCAGGCAACATGATACCTCCAGGTTTCTTCTTCTTTTTCTAGATGGTTCTGGCAACTCGGGGTCTTTTGTGTTTCCATAGAAACTTGAGATTATTCTTTCTAGTTCTGTAAAAAATGCCATTGGTATTTTGATCAGGATTGCATTGAATCAATAGATTGTCTTGGGTAGTATGGTCATTTTAACAATATTAATTCTTCCAGTCCACAAGCATGGTCTATCTTTTAATTTGTTTGGATCATCTTCAGTTTCTATTATCAGTCTCTTATAGTTTTCTGAGACCAGGTTTTTACCTCCTTGGTTGAATTTATGCTAGGTATTTTATTATTTTGGATGCAATTGTAAATGGGATTGTTTTTAAATTTCTCTTTCTGCTAGTATATTGTTGGTGTAGAGAAACACAACCGATTTCTGTATATTAATTTTGTATCTTACAACTTTACTGAATTCATTTATTAGTTCTAATAGTTTTTTGATGGTGTCTTTAGGATTTTCTATATGTAGTATCACGTCATCTGCATACAGTGACAGTTTTACATCTTCTTTTCTAATTTGTAAGCATTTTACTTCTTTTTCTTGTCTGATTTTTGTGGCTAGGACATCCGACACTATGTTGAATAAAAGTGCCTTGAGTGTGCATCCTTGTCTTATTCCTGATCTTAGAGAAAATGCTTTCATCTGTTGAGTATGTTGTGAGCTGTGGGTTTGTCATATACGGCCTTTATTATGTTGAGGTATGTTCCCTTCATGCACGCTTTGTTGAGCATTTTTATCATGGATGGATGTTGAATTTTGTCAAAAGCTTTTCCTACATCTATTGAGATGATCATATAAATTTTATCCTTCATTTTGTTCACAAGGTGTGTCACATTGATTGATTTGTGAATATTAAACCATCCTTGCATCCTGGGATAAATACCACTTGATTATGATGTATGATCCTTTTAATATATTGTTGAATTTGGTTTACTAATATTTTGTTGAAGTGAAAGGTATTAATGTTATGGAAAAATGCACGATATAATATTTATTAAAAAAGAGGCACTGTTTTGTATATGCCATAGTATCTTAATTATTTACATATCTATGCATATAGAAAAGCCTATCTAAATATACCAAAATATTATTATTAACTGTCATTGAATGATTGAGTTGCCAGTGAGTTCTTTTTTTAAAACGTCTTTGCATTTTTTCAGTTTCTGCAATAAGCTCATATTACTTTTATAATTATAAAATATACAAACACTAGTTTTTAAAAAGAAATGGTAAATGAAGGGTGAAAGAAGCATTTTAAATTATTCTTTGTTCAACCCACTTGTAAGAAAATCAGTTTGCGTATTTGCATTTTTAAGAAACGAAAATGTAAGTAGTATTGGCTCTTTCTTGTCTTTGTTTACAACAGCTTCAGCCATTTCTATTTTGGGAGGAAAATCTGTTTTAACCCAAATTCCCTTCTGACTCAAATCCTCTTTCTGTTCCTTGAAAAAGAAGTCTTCATTAATTGTCTTCACTTCTTGGTCAACTCTCATCCTAAATACAAAGCAATCTGGCTCCCTCCCCAAATATTGTCCTAAAATCGCCCTGGTCAAGGACCTGTTATAGAAGCTGCCCCTTGAACTTTTAGGGACACCATTCACTTTATATTATAGTCTCTGTGAATAACTAACAGGGTTGATACACAGACGTTGCCTGATAACCAAAGCCAATTCTTCTTTCAGAAAGTTACTAGATATTTCAACAGTATTTGATGCAGTTAGCTTTGCTCTCTTTTTAGATTTTTAGTCTGGAAAGTTTTTGAAAATATGCAAAAATAAAGCAAATAATATAATAAGCCTCCATATACCCAACCATCAGCTTCAACAATTAACAAATTGTAGTCCATTCTGTTTTTCCTATACTCTCAACCACTTCTGCCACTTTCCCAGGATTGTTGCAATGTAGATTCCAGATTCATATGATTTTATCTGTAAATATTTCAGTATGTATTTCAAGAATCTCTTTTATAAGCATAGTTACATTATCATCATTAGAATCTTGCATCAGTAATAATTTATATCTATTGTCTCATCAGTGCTTGCATTTCTCCAATTTTCCTCTAAAATGTATATTTTTTATTTTTAACACTTTATTTGAATCTGGGTCCAAATAAGAACCCACACATTTTAATTGTTAATAAGTCTCTTAAATCTCTTTAATCTATAGGTTCCCAGCCAACTTTTTTTTTTTTCTTCCTTGCAATTTATGTTGTTGTGTTATTGACGAAACAGAGTGTTTTGCCCTGTAGAGTTTCCCACCATCTGGATTTTGTTAATTGCATTCTTGGGGTATCATCAACTCATTTCTCTGTCCCTCATATTTCCTGTATATTGATAGGAGTTTGATAAAATTCAGGTTCCATTGTTTACAAAACTTCCTCTGAGGTGGTGTTGTGTACATATAACAGGAGGAACACACTATTTGGCTTCCTCTGTTGGCATTGTCTGGATGAATCTATCCCAGACTTATTATACTCTATTGCACTTTTCTGTTTACTTGGCTCTCTCCCTCTCAAGACTGTGAAGTCCTTGAGGACAGGGCCAGTGTCCTTAGCACCTAGCTTAATGCCTGGCACACTGGCCACAGAAATCTTTCAGCAATGCTCCAATGAGGTATAACATGTCACATAGCATACTTTTCTACCAAGTCCTCCAGGAAAAATTAGTTGCAAAATGTTCCCTTAAAAATCCAAAGGAAATAAACCACTGTATTCCTGTTGGAAGAACAATTATGGTTTGGAGAACCTCTCTTACAAAACGACAGTTGGGGTTTAGAGCAGCTGCCCATGATTCATTCATCATTAGCTAGATAGCGAAAACACTTTGGGGTTGAAACCACTTTTAGTTTGAGACAATAATCAATAAAATTCATCTTCCTATTTTCTATAGCTAGGGACTATGTCCACTAATGAGGAAACTGTGTTTCAGAGAAGTTAAATAACTTGCCCTAAGGCACACAGTTAATGTATGGCAGAGTCGGGGGCTTGAATCCAGGTCTCTGGACTCCAGTGACAAATCTTTTCCAGCATATACTACAATACAGGGCTGCTGAGTGGCTTCTGCGTTAGGTGGGCCTTGACAAACCATAAAACACAAATACTAGTCCCCTTTAACTCTGAAGAAAATAATATCATCAAATCCACCTGCAGAGCTACATGATTCTGAGCCAGGAAAAGCCCCCAGATCAAAAGAGCCAGACGACAGGAAGTCCTCAAGGCTGTGGCAATAACCAAAAAGCCCCCCTCAACTTTGTGCATTGTTCTAAGAGAGAAAAATAAGTGGTTTAAATTCTGCCATTGGGGAAAGCCTCAGAATTATACCCTGCCAGCTGCCCTTGGCCATGGGGCAGCCTGAGCTGCTTGGTGGAATCCTTTGGTCACTGGGCTTGTGTTGGAGCATCTGCCAGCCCTCCCTTCACACACGTCACCCACTGCATTGCCACACTGGATGCTTGACCCTGGCCATGTGTCCTCACCCAAATTAGAAACTACTAAATCAGGAACCGCCCCCTGGCTGCACCAGTGGGAGCTCAGCAAAGATAATCTCAATGGCTCCCGAGGCTTTCCAGATTTGACTGCTCAGGCTTATCCTGAGTAGCTTCAATAGCTTACAATCAGGAAAAGCCAAGCCATCCCAAGAGTAAAGGCCAGCTTAGCTCTCTGATTTATTCCCCACAGGTTCTGAGCAATGCTTCAGTCATTTACAAAACCAGTAGTGCCCTCATATTTGGACAAGGCATGACACGACTTGAGTACATGATACTTGAAGGCGAATACACTATACACTAAAAGCCAAAGCCAAAAATCAAACCTGATCTAGAGGCTGTCAAGACAATTCAAATCAGCCTTAAACTCAGATCACAAGGTGACAGTGGGGAAGCTCCTCCTTGGAACTCTCCTCTGAGCTCTTCAGCTGAGAACTTTTATAGAACCAAGTGGCAAACTTTAAAAGCCACCAGTCTTGTTAGGCGCAGGTTGAGTTATTTGATGTTCTTTCCATGCCCCTGAGAACTCCCTGAGCTCCAGTGTGTCAGGCATTTCCTTCTTTGTGCTCTCATAGCATAAGGTTCGTACTCTCCTTATTGCACATATGGTCCATATTGCATGAGAGTTACATACTGGTGTGGCCATTGGTTAGGGGTCACCCTCCAGCCTCTGAAAATCAGGATCCTTGTGTTGTTCTACTTTGTTGACCTTCAACTATTGCAGTGCCTGGCATTTAGTAAGTATTGGCTAAATGAATGTTGTTACTTCAACAGAAAAACTTTACATACACAATTTCTTCATCTAGCACTCCCGTTCACGTGAATCCTATCACTTCCAGAGAAGAGGGGGAATCTTCAAAAGCAATTTTCACCTAATTAGTAAAGAGTATTACTAGCCAGAAAGAATGTTTCTCACTAAAACAAAAATTATGGACTCTATTCTAGAACAGTCTAAAATGAGACAGCAAAACCTGAGTAAAGGTAAGGTTGGCATTTTTCTTCTCTGGAAGTAAATCCAGGTTTATGATGAATACAACCTAGGAAGAGACCAAGACAGTTTGTCTTGCTTATCCTGACACTTCCTGAAAGCCTGGGTGAGTTGTTGGATCATTTAGAGGTTTGGTTTCCTTGCCAAGACAAGCCAGGGGTCAACTAAGGAATCCTGTCGTAAATACAGCTTTCTTAGTATAAGTCCTCTGGGGCAGCTCTGAACTGGAGCTCCCTAATCTAGGCAAATAGGTTGCATTTCACATAGTAATGCCAATAGAATTCCTGGAATGTTGGATTGAGAAAGCTCTGTGGCTGCTTTTAGCGGGAACTTCATGGCAGATGAGCAGCAACCACCATGGATGCAGATGGGGAATCAGGCACTAGGGCTGGGTGCTTTAATCAATCACTTCCCAATCCAGAACAAAGTTGCTACATAGGAGCCTTAATCATTTCAACCTTGAGGAATGCAGAGATGATAAATTCGTACCAAATACCCCTAATTCATACTTGCTTATTAAAAACAACCCTTGCAAGGTTTACAGAGAAAAGCCTGGGAGTTAAGAACAATAAAATGTCGCAGTACTGATCCTTCTCAATGGGTCCTTGGCAGGTCTGGCTGAACATAATCCCCACAGGAGCCTGTGCTGTGGACCGGGAGTCACTTCCTAAAAGCTAATTGCTGCCTATTTCATTGATTTGTTGACTGCACAGCCCTGACCTGCACATGGCAATGGGAAAGTTGCTCCTTGGCATCGAGGAGAATAATAAGAGGAAAACCTGCCAGGATAATGCATCTGGCAGAACTTGTTAAAACCATTTCTATTTCCAGAACTAGGAATGTACATGGACCTCAAAAGCACCAGAGAGTCACTCTAGCTATCCTTAGTGCCCTTAAGAGGAATTGTTTGCAATCTTTGATCCCATATGACCTACCCCAGGTAATCCATAGGAGCATATTTCAAATTCTTTATTTCCTAGGTGGAGAGTCCATCTCTCCATCCACTGCTCTCCACCAACCCCCACAGCCATGGCTCATTTAGATGGGCATATGGGAAAAGAAAAAGTTAAAATCCTCAAAAAAGAAGCAGGATACTGACAAGGTCATTTTCACCTTTGAAGTGAATTACATAAATATCAGGTCACATGAGTGGACGGAACACTGTCATACATTTTTGGCTGCTGCATATGAGCTATAATTTAAAAATATTTTTACATATAAAAATATGTAGCCTTAACTATGTTTTGGTTTCTTTCATCACACTACATAACCCTTTACTCCAAATATACGTGATTAGTTCTCCACTGGATACTTCCACCTGATACCAAATCCTATCTCTAACCAGTTGCTAATAAGACACACATAAGAGAGAACAGGGAACAAGGATGAAAGTTTTTTGTGCTAACTGCTCATGAGTATGGAGGCAACATATCTTATCAACTTAGGATGCATCAAAAGAAGGAATGCTGAAAACAAGTCAAATGCACAAAGCAGAAATTTTAAAAATCCATGACAATTTGATACAAGAATTTTTGTAAAGCCTACCAATAAACACATAGCGGGCACTTTATACACAGTCACTGAATTGAACTAACACTTGTTCCAATTTCTTAAACTCTCTCTGAACTCCTTAGTCTGAATTAGGATTGTGGGCAACTTCTTTCCTTTTTATCCTCTACCTTCCCAACCAAAAGTAGTCCACAGGCATCAACAGATGAGGCCAATGCAATTTTTGAGGACAAATCCTAGCAGACACCATGACTTCTGTAATAGGAGTAAGTCTACAGGGGGAACCAAGTTCAAGGAAGGTGACACACAGTTTACAGGAGAAGCTTTTCTTTCTGAGAGATCTGGTTTGGCTCATCCAAGAACCAGTCTCAACAAAAGGCAAATACACACACTTTTAGAATTCATCTAGGTGATAGACTGATATTTTCTTTTATTTTTTCCTCTTATCTTCTTATTTCCTGAAGACAAATGTCTCTTTTAACTATGATTTTAACCTATCCAGACCAGACTATATTAAATGAATGTTTTATCTGTAAAATATATCACAAAGAATAAAGCAACTGCCTCTGATGTTATTGGAATATAACTGATTTTAATTGTTTACATGTTTTAGCTTTGTTTACTTTCGAGATGATTTGAAGAGAACAAAACTTTTCATAGAGAATGAGTAAGGTTAGGAAAGTAGATAAAAGAAATTAGTGGAGAGCCTTCAGTAGTTTCTCTAGATTGTGGGAAGCTACCAAATATTCAACAAGGAAGTCAACTCTACCTGAACAATGGCCTTGGTATCCACCCTCTTCTTTCCACTGCCCCCAAATAAGTCTTCATCACCTCTTGTGATAGTCAATACCTGGGCTCCCTGTCTCCTTTCTCTCCCTCTTCAATCCATCTTATATCAATCACATAGCCAAGAAATATGTAATAAGCATCTACTACGTGCTAGGCATATTTTAAAATAACCATTTCAAACACTATCGGAGGGATCTTTGGAGAGAAGAGGCTTTGAATATATCCACTGAATTGACTTTTAAAGGGAATGACCTGAAAGGGTGGTCTGTCTACCAAATTCATCCACATAGGATCTATGAGAAGGAGTGTGTGTGTGTGTGTGTGTGTTTGTGTGTGTGTGTCCCTCTAGATGAAAACCTGACATTAGTTTGCTTTCTTCTCTGAAGAAGACAAAAATATTTTCAATCATTTAGAAGACTATTCCGACAAGAGCCTATGATACACAGAGTTTCAAAGCTCTGGTCCTGGCTGATGTCCTTAGGTGTGAGGAGACTGAGTGTCACTGTGATATAATTACTATCATATTTCTCCAGTCATTTAGGCTAAGTGTGATTTCAAAGGATCTAGCCACCTCCTCCCTCCCAGAATCTCTGGTCTGTTTCAAACTTTATTTCATTAATATTCTCAGGCCCTCTGGTTCCAAAAGCAGCTTTGAGAATGTTTTAAAAAATATGTATACATTATTTTGAAAATTTCTTAAGTTATTCTAGGATGAATTTTATTTTCCCATTTAAATCTATAAATCTGAAAGTTTCTTTTTTAATTTTATGTGAATAATAACGGGCAGTTTTAAGACAAAAATTTGATCCTAAGTAGTCTCATCAATTAAGAGGTCTTTAAAGACTTTGGAGAGGGGCTTCCCTGGTGGCGCAGTGGTTGCGCGTTCGCCTGCCGATGCAGGGGAACCGGGTTCGCGCCCCGGTCTGGGAGGATCCCACATGCCGCGGAGCGGCTGGGCCCGTGAGCCATGGCCGCTGAGCCTGCGCGTCCGGAGCCTGTGCTCCGCAACGGGAGAGGCCACAACAGAGGGGCCCGCATACCACAAAAAAAAAAAAAAAAGACTTTGGAGAAAGACGTCATATATATTCCAAAACTGTACATTGTCTTATTTCTGTCTGTTGAGAAAGGAGTACTACCTGTTTGGGACTTGTCAAATGATACCATGGAAAGGGCTTGGGGTCTGGGGAAGACTTGGATTTAAACCCAGTCTCTATCCCTCGCTGTGTTCTCCTGGGAGAGGCACTTTGGATCTCGGTAACTCAGTTTCCTCCTGCAGAACCTCACAGGTTGGTGTTGAGGTATGTGACATCGCTCTGTGAACCTTGAATTACTCTGTCAAGCACTGCTTGTGAGAAGGGTGCCTTTGGGAGGTGAGGTCTCTCCCTGACAGTGAAGGAGTTGAGGAAAATCCCCCCCAATCCTGCTTCCTCCTGCCCAGCAGAGACGGGGTCTGCTCTTGAACTTTAAAATTACTTATTATGACAAGTTTCTGATACATACCACAAGTACGAAAAACACTAAAATTGTTAACATTACCCATCGACCAATGAACTATTGAAGCTAATCAGTGAGTCTGAAGAGCCTTTGGCATAAACATGCAAACTTTTTTAGCCACTATCTGTAACGAATATTCCACTTTTATATATTCCACTTTTGCAAGTATTGGGTTAATCTTTGTTCTTCTGCCTCCTGCACTTTTTTGGCTGGGTCCTAATCAGGGAAATATACAGTGGGAAACCAGACACCAGCTGCAGGGATGCATGATTACATATACTCAGTTGTGTAAAAAATAACCACTAGGGGGCTTCCCTGGTGGCACATGGTTGAGAATCTGCCTGCCAATGCAGGGGATACGGGCTCGAGCCCTGGTCTGGGAAGATCCCACACGCCGCCGAGCAACTAGGCCCGTGAGTCACAACTACTGAGCTTGTGCATCTGGAGCTTGTGCTCCGCAACAAGAGAGGCCGCGACAGTGAGAGGCCCGCGCACCGCGATGAAGAGTGGCCCCCGCTCGCCGCAACTAGAGAAAGGCCTCGCACAGAAACGAAGACCCAACACAGCCAAAAATAAATAAATAAATAAAAATTTAAAATAATAATCATAATCATAAAATAACCAGTAGTGTTGAACAAAATTGACCCCTTTTAATTTCTTAAAAGTACAATATTCTTATCTCTAAGCCAAATGGATATTAAGTAGATGAAAGATTATTAACAATTATCACATGTGAATTTTGATTAAATCTACTGGCTAGACAGAAACCCTGACAGAAAAGAAAATCTTTTTTTCTGGCTTTAGAATAGAATCCATATACTGGTCCAACTGTAGACTCTCCCAAAGGCCTGTGGATTGTTACTAAAAAATTAAATCCCAGTAATAGAGAGAATTTTTGAGGACAATTATGGTAGTCTAGTTACCCTGTTTAAATGTCACTGAATTAATCCTTCTATTTATGTTTCAATAAACATAGGTAAACATAATATTTTAAAATATAATATCAGTTGAAACTATTTTCTTTAAAAATCCACTGGCACATTTTTCTGCTCACTTTCTGTCTGCATTTCCTCACTGGGGCTATGCGCTATCCGGGGACATTTTGGTCACCATCAATTCCCTTTCCTGATTAATCAACCTGCCCACCTGCTTGAATTTCACGAGCACCTGACTCAGACCACCGCTCATCTTCCTCGATATGCAGACGTTGCCAACAAGCCCAGGGTGGTTATTTTTACAAGCTAGTCGTTGGAACTGATCAGCCCATCCAGTCATGGTCGTGAACCGGGTCACTCCAGGGACACAAGTAGAAGAAAAAGGAAGAGGGTCGTGCCAGGCTGAGCTATGGACAGGCCACTGAACTGTGACTTCCAAGAACTTAAAAATCGTTGATTTCCTATTTTTTCCTCAAAAGAATGACTTTTGAGGAAAAAATAGGAAAAGATTCTGATTCCTTAAGACTTATTTCTGGCATCTATTTTGTAGGAGGAAATGGAGGGACCATAGTTTGCAGTCTCTGCATCCCTTTCATTTCTATGTCTCTAGTTACTCACGCCAATCACTTTGCTGAGAGCTGATGGAGGGTTGAGGTGGAGGGGAGCTGAGGGTGGTAGAAACATAAATGAATTCCAGTCCTGGTAGGCAGACTGCCACTGCACTTAGGGCTGGCAGTGTCCCCAGTCACACCATCTCTTTTATGGGTCCCTGTTCTGTGAAATGCTCAAAGCTTTTCTGTATATCCCACAATATTGGACACATGGCCAAGCATCTGAAGGGCTGCTTGAGTTCCATTGGTTTAGTAAACGTCTACTTCATTTCTCCAATTATGAAGTGAATTTGCATAGATTTAGTTGGTTTCTGAGATACTAGGCCTTGAGACGTTACAAAGTAACTTTACTTGAATTCAGTAGATTTTATATTTTTTAAATATTCCCCTCCTACCACCCTCCAATTAATCATTTCAGGAGTCAGGGACAATCTGTTATATATAATACAGTCTCTTCAGCAGCAAAAAGGACAACAGTTAATGATTGATAGATCAGGATAGACGTTGAAATTTTGAAATCGGAGAGTGTGATCCACAAAGTGACATACACACCTAGGTCTCTTTGTTTTAAAAATATACTTTTACTTAAATAAACATATTTCTCTTTTTAGTCTCGTGTATTATTAAGGCAACATTAACACAAATTACCAAGAGGTATGGAACTTATGTTGACTTCACATTTGAAATGTTGACACTAATTTGAGCATTTAATATTTTGAAGCATTTTCTGGTCACATACAAAAAACTAAATTTGGACGACAAATCTTATGAAATAAAGACAATTCACAAAGGTCCTTGTCACAATTTTTTCTTGAGAAAAAGGGCACTGCTTAGTTGAATTTCTTAGCTCTAAAGACGAATTTGGTGTGACAGCTATGGAATTGGGTTAGCCAAGAAAGCCTGAGGGTTACGTGAGAAATCTTGAGGTAGATGAGTTCTTTGAAATAAAGCATTCCATTAAGGAAGGACAGTCTACTTATTATCCATGCACACAAAACTTCCAGGAAAAAGTTACAATCATTTATTCCTATACATCCACAGGGTGGTGGATTGTCCATTGGGTTGACTGGTTGCCTTTTCCTCTCTCTCTGATTTAGATACAATTATCAACATATCCCCTCTTCTATCATAGGGTAGGGCCATTATCCATCTGGGGAATCGGGCACTACAGGGCCTTACTGGAGGAGGAAAGACAGACAAATGAAGTGTTTGAAGGACTCTCTGAGGAAAAGAACACGGTAGCGATGGCATCTCTCCTAAGCCTGCTTGGAAGGCAGTGAGGCAGGTGCACAGAGGAGACAGGGGCATTGCCAGGAGAGGGCTGGCTAGCTGCCCTCACTAAGTCCTCATGATGAGACTGTCTCAGGGAATGAATCCACCACTTGCCAGGGAATGACCTCAGACTTCTGGGCTCTGAAACTCATCAGTAGCTCAGAGTTCCTTGGATTTAGAGATATACAAAACTAAAAAGATCGTGAGGTAGAAACACAGAATGCCAGTCTATTAAATTTTAAAGAGAAATATAACTATCAAGGAGACCTCACATTCAAGTCAATCTGACCAGTACAAAATACACGGAGAAGTTTACTTTGGAGAAAAGGAAACAGAACAAGGGGAATTAAAAATTGTATGAACCAGATATACAGCCAGCATCAACTCTGATGGCTGCCATGTCCATCTCCATAATATGAATACACTGGCCAGGTAGACTGGATAAATCCACTTCTTGGGAATGCACAACTCAGATTTGCCCATGATTTTCATGGGACTTTCTAAATCTCTCTCTGCTCCAAATAACGGTGGATTTATTCCTTACTTTAATTTTCAAAGAACAATCTTACTTTCCTTATTTCCAAATTTTTGAGGTCTATTCTTCTGTGTCCCCCATGGACTGTCTGCAAGATGTATGGCCAAAAGATTTAGAGCCAACATAACAGCAGTGAAATGCATCTGTGATGCCCACACAGTCAAAAGGCACAACTAAAATAGCACCAGACCCTGAAGAGACTGGGAGTGACCACAGACCAGTGTTGTGATGGGTGACGTATATTCTTTTTTTTTTTTTTCTTTTGTGGTACGTGGGCCTCTCACTGTTGTGGCCTCTCCCGTTGCGGAGCACAGGCTCCGGACGCGCAGGCTCAGCGGCCATGGCTCACGGGCCCAGCCGCTCCGCGGCACGTGGGATCTTCCCGAACCGGGGCACGAACCCGCGTCCCCTGCATCGGCAGGCGGATTCTCAACCACTGCGCCACCAGGGAAGCCCGGCGTATATTCTTTTTTTTTTTTTTTTTTTTTCGGTACGCAGGCCTCTCACTGTTGTGGCCTCTCCCGTTGCGGGGCACAGGCTCCAGACGCGCAGGCTCAGCGGCCATGGCTCACGGGCCCAGCCGCTCCGCG
>NC_041219.1:91465829-91496445 GCF_002837175.3 Physeter macrocephalus
GGCACGAACCCGCGTCCCCTGCATCGGCAGGCGGACTCTCAACCACTGCGCCACCAGGGAAGCCCAGCGGCGTATATTCTTGATCCAAGATGGATGGCCACTGTTGGCATGCCTACCACTGAGGAAAATTCTCCAAGGATGTGGAAGTCTTGCAAATTGTTTCCCAACATTCCTCTCTATGATCTACGGTGAAAACTTCCTCCGGATATTGAGTCACCTGCTGTTATTAACAGCCATAATTAAACGCAGAATTTTTTGTACCACCAACCTTCTTTCCTTTTTCCCTTTTTTCCTCAATGGAGTGGGGTTGGGGAGAGTAACTGAAGCTAGACTGGAGATCTGTTCGCAGGCCACAGTAATCAGATATAAACAAACCCTTTAAATGATCAGGATCCTCTTTGTTCCCAGTCTCACTACAAACTGCTTTGTGTACTTACGAAGTTTCCTAAAGACAAAAATTCTTCTAAAATCCTTATCAAATCACCTCATACCAAGCTGGAAGACTGTTGATTATACCGGTGAAATTTACCTCAGAAAATGTGTCGTAGTCAGTATAAATTAAATCAAAGCAGGGAATTTTTTTTTTTTTGACCCTCAGCGCCTTATCACTCTTTTGTTAATCAACACTCTTCCATTTTCTTGAAGCTAATTTCAGTTTGAGTGGTTATCATTCTGTGAGAAAATATGATTCTGATGAAACCAGTGCACATAACTAAGACCCATCCAGTGTTTTGAAAGAGCAACATTTACATGTGTTTGCAAATACTAAAGTCTGACCTCCAGATTATCTAAATCCGTAATTTCAGATCATTCAAATCAAGCAGTCCTATCCCAGGAAATCCTATTTTGCAGGAAATAGAGCAACACTGAATATTTTCATATTGCAATTTATGCTGGGTTTTCTTTTGTTTTGTCTTTTAAATTTATTTTATTGAAGTATAGTTGATTTACAATGTTGTGTTAATTTCTGTTGTGCAGCAAAGTGATTCATTTACACATATAGGCATTTGTTTTGTTTGTTTTGAATTTCAAAGTAGGAATCTAAGCAATGCCTTCCAGAGGTCAGCTACTAAGGAAAATGCAATATCACCTTGTTCCCAAGCCTTTGTCTTTATCTTAAAACAATTTAATCCACAACACCTACTTTGAAGAGAACTTCAGAGAACTTCAGCTATCTTTTGACTATCTACCTGAAATTCTGCAAGTGTGAGCACTTGCCGGTCTGACCATTCCATTACTGACTTACTGTCAGTGGGGAAGTGTGCAAAGAGATTTTTTTTGTTTTTGGAGTTTCTCATCACTATCTCCTTTTCCTGACCTTAGCTAAAAATGTTGTAAAGTCTTTTAAAAATATAAAGTAAAATATATATATATATATATATAAAGTATATTCTACTTAATATAAATGGCTAATATCCTAAAATATTTTTCCAACCTAGTGTATTTTTAAATCTTTACAAGGAGGAAATACTCAACCTACAGGGACAGAATGGGGAAAATAAAACAAAACATTGGCCTAGACTTGGAAGCAGATGGGACCAGTGTTCCAGTCCTGGCAGTGCAATTACTAGCGGTGGGATCTTAAGCAACTCATGTCAGCATTCTGAGCCTTCATTTCCTTCTCTTCTGGATGAGAGTGTAGGGGAGAAAACCGTTTACGTTGACCTTTATAGGGTCCCTGGTTGGGTCTAAAAATTAAAATGATAAAGACAGATTAATAGGAGATTTAATGGAAGTTTTATTTGACTCAGGAGCTTTCATAAGTAAATGAAGACCTGAAGAAACAGTTAGACCTGAGTATTTCTATGCTGGGTTTGATGAAGTGTGGACAGGTGTGGAGAGCTCTGATAGGTCAAAGAATATGAGGTACGTGTGGTAAACTGGGGGGACTTAGCAAGGCCTGTGTGTTAGGATTCTTCTTGGCATCTCTTTGTCTTTGGACCTAAGGATACTTCTTTCCTCCAGGTATAGGGAGGCCACCTCTCACATGAGGATTTTAGGACCTGTTTTAGGGGAAAATGACAGAGGGGAAGGTCAGAATGAACTTCCTGCTTCTGATGTTTTCTCAAACTCCTACAGCTTAAAATATTCAACTTGCCTCATTGCCATATTTTGGGGTAGCATGTCCTGAACCCCATCAAGAGGATTTGACTGGGGCTTTGAGATGACTGCAAGTTCATAAATTCTAATAGACATTTCAGATAAAAGAGAGGTTGGGGCTTCCCTGGTGGCGCAGTGGTTGAGAGTCCGCCTGCCGATGCAGGGCCGCTGAGCCTGCGCGTCCAGAGCCTGTGCTCCGCAAAGGGAGAGGCCACAACAGTGAGAGGCCCGTGTACCGCAAAAAAAAAAAAAGAGAGAGAGAGGTTGGAGGACTCCAAGACAGATGTAATAGGAATAAAGAAGAAAAAATAGGAAGGAGGAGTAGGAATAAGGAAAAATTGGAAGGATGAGAATTGTGTCTGAGCATGAGATATTAGAATTTAAGATTCAACATTGGAGTAGTTATTGACAGTAAGGCCAAGGGTGTGAGAGGCTACAGTGAGGTGAAAAAAAAGGCCATTGAAGTTGGGGTCAGGAAAGGTTGTGGCTAAGATTTAGTGGGTCACCACACAAATACTGAAATCACTCAGGATGATGAGAAGGATTGTGGTTTAAGAGGAAGACAGTGAGCTAGAAGCCAAAATCTTTAGTGAATGTACTGTATGACCAAGAGATAGTAGAGCACAGTGGTCAGGTACAGGTGCATTAGTGCCAGGCAATTTTTGTTCAAATCACAGCTCCACCACTGACCACTTCTCATCCTTGGGCACCTTGCTTACCATGTCAAATTATATTTTACTCAACTATAAAATGGGGGAAATAATAATGTCTGTCCTACGGGGCCATTCTGTGTAGCAGATACCAATAAATGCCTACCCAACAGCCATTCATATCTTCCTTGCTAACAGAACACAATCCTCTATGAATGCTGTGAGCAGGTTGGCCCTAGCTTTAGACCCACTGGGTACATCTTGATTTGTTTTAGCCAATCATGGGGGTTTCTTCTTCTCTTCTAATAATTGACTGGACAATGATATGTAGGATAAGCCTGCTAGGATGACTTCTGGGAAACATTTTCTTTCCCTTCACATTTGTTTGTAGAGATGTGATGTCAAAAGCTTCTGCAACCAACTTGCTACCATGAGAAAAATTAGTGGATAAGCTGAGAGTGTTAATGCAGAAAGATGGAAAGAACTCCCAATTATATAGCAAAAGCAGTATTTGTAAGACTAATAGCAGAAGTTCTGAAAATCACTTGGGAACTTGAGAATTTAGATGGAAGTATAATCTACAACATCCATTCATGATAAAAACCCTCATAAAAGTTGGTATAGAGGGAAAACATCTCAACATAATAAAGGCCATTTATGACAAGCCCACATCTAACATCATACTCAAGAATGGAAAGCAGAAAAATTTTTCTCTAAGATCAGGAACAAGCCTAGGACGCCCACTCTCACGACTTTTATTCAAAATAGTATTGGAAGTCCTAGACAGAGCAATTAGGCAAGAAAAAGAAATAAAAGGCATCCAAATCAAAAGGAAAAAGTAAAACTGTCACTATTTGCTGACGACATTATATATAGAAAACCCTAAAGATTACACCAAAAAAATTGTTAGAATAAACAAGTTCAGTAAAGTTGCAAGATACAAAATCAATATACAAGTAAGGCCAAGGGTGTGAGAGGCTACAGTGAGGTGAAAAAAAAGGCCATTGAAGTTGGGGTCAGGAAAGGTTGTGGCTAAGATTTAGTGGGTCACCACACAAATACTGAAATCACTCAGGATGATGAGAAGGATTGTGGTTTAAGAGGAAGACAGTGAGCTAGAAGCCAAAATCTTTAGTGAATGTACTGTATGACCAAGAGATAGTAGAGCACAGTGGTCAGGTACAGGTGCATTAGTGCCAGGCAATTTTTGTTCAAATCACAGCTCCACCACTGACCACTTCTCATCCTTGGGCACCTTGCTTACCATGTCAAATTATATTTTACTCAACTATAAAATGGGGGAAATAATAATGTCTGTCCTACGGGGCCATTCTGTGTAGCAGATACCAATAAATGCCTACCCAACAGCCATTCATATCTTCCTTGCTAACAGAACACAATCCTCTATGAATGCTGTGAGCAGGTTGGCCCTAGCTTTAGACCCACTGGGTACATCTTGATTTGTTTTAGCCAATCATGGGGGTTTCTTCTTCTCTTCTAATAATTGACTGGACAATGATATGTAGGATAAGCCTGCTAGGATGACTTCTGGGAAACATTTTCTTTCCCTTCACATTTGTTTGTAGAGATGTGATGTCAAAAGCTTCTGCAACCAACTTGCTACCATGAGAAAAATTAGTGGATAAGCTGAGAGTGTTAATGCAGAAAGATGGAAAGAACTCCCAATTATATAGCAAAAGCAGTATTTGTAAGACTAATAGCAGAAGTTCTGAAAATCACTTGGGAACTTGAGAATTTAGATGGAAGTATAATCTACAACATCCATTCATGATAAAAACCCTCATAAAAGTTGGTATAGAGGGAAAACATCTCAACATAATAAAGGCCATTTATGACAAGCCCACATCTAACATCATACTCAATGGTGAAAAGCTGAAAGCTTTTCCTCTAAAATTAGGAACAAGACAAGGATGCCCACTCTCACCATTTTTATTTAACATAGTATTGGAAGTCTGAGCCACAGACAAGAAAAAGAAATAAAAAGCATCCAAATTGTAAGGGAAGAAATAAAACTGTCACTATTTGCAGATGACATGATACTATATACAGAAAACCCTAAAGTCTCCACCAAAAACCTATTAGAAATTATAAAAGAGTTCAGTAAAGTTTCAGGATACAAAATTAATATACAGAAATCTGTTGTTTTACTATACACTAATAATGAACTCTCAGAAAGAGAAATATAAACTTAACCAAGGAGGTAAAAGACCTATACTCTGAAAACTATAAAACATTGATGAGGGAATTTTAAAACAATACAAAAAAAATAGGAAAGATATCTCATGTTCTTGGATTGGAAGAATTAATATTGTTAAATTGTCCATACTACCCAAAGCATTCTACAGATTTAATGCAATCCCTATCAAAGTATCCATGGCATTTTTCACAGAACTAGAACAAATAATCCTTAAAATTTATTTGGAATGACAAAATACCCCAAATTGCCAAAACAATCTTAAGAAAAAGAACAAAGCTTGAGGTATTAAGCTACAGTAATCAAAATAGCATGGTACTGGCACAAAAATAGACACATAGATCAATGGAACAGAATAGAGATCCCAGAAAAAAACCCACACATTTATGGTCACTTAATCTATAACAAAGGAGGCAAGAACATACAGTGGAGAAAAGATTATCTCTTCAATAAGTGGTGCTGGGAAAACAGGACAGCTACATATAAAACAAAGATATTAGAACATTTCCTCACACCATATACAAAAATAAACTCAAAATAGATTAAAGACCTAAATGTAAGAAGTGAAATGATAAAATTTCTAGAAGAGAACATAGGCAGAGCACTATTTTTTTAATTGAAATAGAGTTGATGTACTATATTATATAAGTTACAGGTGTACTACATAGTGAGTCACAATTTTTAAAGGTTAGACCCCTTTTATAGTTATTATAAAATATTGGCTATATTGTACAATATATCCTCATAGCTTATTTATTTTATACATAATGGTTTGTACCTCTTAATCCCCTACCCCTCTCTTGCCCCTCCCCTCTTTCCCTCTTCCCACTGGTAACCACTATTTTGTTTTCTATATCTGTGAGTCTCTTTCTTTTTTGTATATTCACTAGTTTGTTATTTTTTTTAAGATTCCACCTATAAATGATATCATACAGTATTTGTCTTTCTCTGTTTGACTTATTTCACTTAGCATAATACTTTCCAAGTCCATCAATGTTGTTGCAAATGGCAAAATTTCTTTCTTTTTTATGGCTGAGTAGTATTCCATCATATATATCACATTACATCTGTCAAAATGGCTATCAAAAAAAATCTACAAATAACAAATGTTGGTGAGGATCTGGAGTAAAGAGAACCCTAGTACACTCTTGGTAGGAATGTAAATTGATACAGCGGTCATGGAAAACAGTATGGAGGTTCCTCAAAAAATAAAAAATCAAACTATTATACAATCCAGCAATTCTACTTCTGGGTATTTTACCCAAAGAAAACAAAAACACTAGTTCAAAAAGATATAAGCACCCTATGCTTATTGCAGTACTATTATGGAAGCAAACTAAGTGACTATGGAAAGGTGAATGGATAAAGAAGTGGTATATATATATATATATATATATATATATATATATATATTGGGCGGGCCAAAAGTTTTGTTCAGTTTTTCGCATAAGATGGCTTTAGTAGCACTTAGTTGTCCTTAACTTCATTTGAAACAATTTTGTTAGACAGTCTGTGACAGCTGTCATATCAGCATGCATTTAAAAAAAAAAGACATAAAAATTGGTGAATTGTTGTGTAGCCATTTTAATATTGAAGATGGAAGGAAAAAAAGCAACATTTTTGGCATATTATGCTTTATTATTTCAAGAAAGGTAAAAATGCAACTGAAACTCACAAAGAGATTTGTGCAGTGTATGGAGAAGGTGTTGTGACTGATCAAACATGTCAAAGTGGTTTGCGAAGTTTCGTGCAGGAGATTTCTTGCTGGACGATGCTCCACGGTCGGGTAGACCAGTTGAAGTTGATAGTGATCAAATCGAAACAATAATAACTGAGAACAATCAACGTTATACCAGGCAGGAGATAGCCGACATACTCAAAATATCCAAATCAAGCGTTGAAAATCATTTGCACCAGCTTGGTTATGTGAGTCGCTTTGATGTTTGTGTTCCACGTCAGTTAAGCAAAAAAAACCTTCTTGACCGTATTTCCGCATGCGATTCTCTACTGAAACGTAATGAGAACGTTCTGTTTTTAAAACAAATTGTGATGGGCGATGAAGAGTGGATACTGCACAACAATGTGGAACAGAAGAGATCATGGGGCAAGCGAAATGAACCACCACCAACCACACCAAAGGCCGTTCTTCATCCAAAGAAGGTGATGTTGTGTATATGGTGGGATTGGAAGGGAGTCCTCTATTATGAGCTCCTTCAGGAAAACCAAATGATTAATTCCAACAAGGACTGCTCCCAATTAGACCAGCTGAAAGTGGCACTCAATGAAAAGTGTCCAGAGTTAGTCAACAGAAAACGCATAATCTTCCATCAGGATAACGCAAGACCACATGTTTCTTTGATGACTAGGCAAAAACTGTTACAGCTTGGCTGGGAAGTTCTGACTCATCCTCCGTATTCACCAGACGTTGCACCTTCGGATTTCCATTTATTTTGGTCTTTACAAAATTCTCTTAATGGAAAAAACTTCAATTCCCTGGAAGACTGTAAAAGGCACCCGGAACTGTTCTTTGCTCAAAAATATAAAAAGTTTTGGGAAGGTGGAATTATGAAGTTGCCTGAAAAATGGCAGAAAGTAGTGGAACAAAATTGTGAGTATATTGTTCAATAAAGTTCTTGGCAAAAATGAAACATGTGTCTTTTATTTTTCCTTAAAAAACCGAAGCCACTTTTTGGCCGTTCTTTGCACAAAAATATAAAAAGTTTTGGGAAGGTGGAATTATGAAGTTGCCTGAAAAATGGCAGAAAGTAGTGGAACAAAATTGTGAGTATATTGTTCAATAAAGTTCTTGGCAAAAATGAAGCATGTGTCTTTTATTTTTCCTTAAAAAACCGAAGCCACTTTTTGGCCCACCCAATAGTAGAATAGGGGTATGAGATTAAGAGACACAAATTCCTATGTATAAAATAAATAAGCAACAAGGATGTATTGTACAGCACTGGGAAATATAGACATTATTCTATAATAACTTTAAATGGAGTATAATCTATAAAATATGGAACCACTATATTGTACACATGAAACTAATATAATATTGTAAATCAACTATACTTCAATTAAAAAATATATATATATTCTAAAAATTGTTCCTTCTTAGTCCTGTAGAAATTGCATTTTTAACATTAAAAGGAGGGTGAAGAGGCTGACCTTTGAGTGAGAAGCTAACAGATTTGTCTTTTAAAAACAGCAATGACTGGAACCTTATGAATAAATTATTATATGCTCTATACTTCTTTCCTCGAAGTTGTCAGGTATCTTAAAAGGTAAATTAATGTTGATTTAGGAAGTATAAAGTGAGTCATAGGAAGAGAATCTGGTTCAATAATCTAGAAATGTATTAAATGTCAAAGACGATAATTTAAACCCTTTTTTTCTAGTTTTTTAGGGCAGTGACCCATTATCTAAATACTTTTAAGAGGCAAAGCTGGCTATTGACATAGAGTGATTCAACAACATGAATTTGCTCACAGGACTTATAGCTATCAATATATGGAGAGCATTCCAGAATGTGAATGCTACAAACCTGTCCTCATTTTCCTCCCTTCCCACTCCTCAGACAGACGAGGCTTTTTGACTCGTGTGTTGAAAGCCTGATATAATATATACCTTAAATAATTTACCAACTTTGCATCTAAACTTCAAACTTAAACTGAGCCAAACAAACAACCTATACACACAATAAGTGGGACTGTTGTACACAATATTTGGGTGCATGTAGGATGCGTATATATCCAAAATATTTAATAAGCATTATGGCGTGAAAACTGATGATCAGAATGAATGCCAGCTGTAGGCTGAAGCAGGGTCCTGGGAGGCCTGTATTGTTTCAGGCATTAACCCTTCCAATTTTACCTTACCAGCAGATGGGAGGATCCCAGGAGTGGATCTGGGGGTGGCTGGAGAAGGGGCGCTCTTTACCAACTGGTGTGAGACTACTTCAATAATTTTAAAAACAGTGTGGCCACCCTGAAGCATATCAAGTAAATATCAGCCCTGAATATGGAAACTTATTTTTTGACTGTCAAGGAAACTGACTCAGAATATAGTTTACTTGTCCAAAGTCATTTCCAGTCAGTTGCATACCCTGGGCTACATCCCAGGTCTCTTGACTCCTAATCCTCTGCTCTTTTCATCAAACTAAATATTACAGAGGGAAAATTAAAACAAACAAAACTGAGGAACTAAATTTTAAATTTCATTTAATTTTTTTTCAAATAAATTGTGGCATATTCATTTAATGGAATACTATATAGCAAAGGATATGAACAAACAAGTTAACATAGCACAACATGGAAAATGTGATAAACAGTTAAATAATAGGGCTGTTAAAAGATTAAATGAAGATTAAATTAAATTATCCTTATGAAGTGCCCATTATTTGGACTCCAAGTATCTCAAGATACCAACTGCACTTCACTATACAAATGTATCATGGTTACATTTCTTTTACTTTTATTTTCTTTAACATTTTTATTGGAGTATAATTGCTTTACAATGGTGTAGTAGTTTCTGCTTTATAACAAAGTGAATCAGCTATACATATACATATATCCCCATATCTCCTCCCTCTTACATCTCCCTCCCACCCTCTCTATCTTACCCCTCTAGGTGGTCACAAAGCACCAAGCTGATCTCCCTGTGCTTTGCGGCTGCTTCCCACTAGCTATCTATTTGACATTTGGTAGTATATGTAAGTCCATGCCACTCTCTCCCTTCGTCCCAGCTTACCTCCCCCCTCCCCATGTCCTCAAGTCCATTCTCCATGTCTGTGTCTTTATTCCTGTCCTGCCCCTAGGTTCTTCAGAACCATTTAAATTTCATTTAATTTTAATTAATTTACATTTATGTCTAAATATTCACATGAGCTTAGCAGCTACCATTTTAGTGTGGGTATACAGAGAGCCAGAGAATGATGTAGATGTGAAGAGATGGCATGAGTTACTGAGAGTAGACAGAAGAGAGTCTTTCTCTTTCCTAAGGTAACTTATATTCCTCTTAGGCTTGTTTCAGCTTTGGGAAGTTATACAATATTTTAATAACGATTTTCTTTGCTAAGGCATCTGGAAAGGCATCTAGCTTATCACTCATTTCTTTGGAAATTAGCGTTAGACATTTTCAATTGTGTTAGACATTTTCTGTCTTGTTTATCACAAGAAACATTTTAAGTGTTCATAGCTTCAGTGTTATGCCCATCCTTTCCTTGCGATGGCCTACTTCTTGTTTACTTCTTGCAAATATCCAAGCATATTTGCACTAGTTTCCACATCTTTGAGGAGCCCTCAAGTCAGCTTTGCAGATATGCAGTGAGTCAAAATCCAATAATTCTACCAGCATAGTATTACACACCAAGGAGATTATCTTCTAGAAAGACTTAAAACTCCAACAGATATGCCACAAGGGTTAGATAACATCAGTGCTTAGTAACTAGGAGTGGTGAGAACCACAGATATTTCATGGACAGTACACAATCTTTCATCTTGACTCTAGGTCATACCTTGAACTAAAAAAAAAAAAAACAAAATTAGAAAAAAGTATTACCTTAATATTCCTTTCTCCCCAGCCTCTCCTTCTGTGGTTAAGAGATCCTAAACCTTCTGCTCTAACCCAATAACAATAATAATAATAATAGGTAGAAACAATGGATATTCAAAATATGTTATCAGGCTTTGGGAAAAACACTCCTAGAAAATAGAAGGAAAAGGTTTATTTACTCCAAAATTTGAGGCAATAACCTCTAATTAATTAATAGCTTTAAAGTGATATTGAAACATGAATTCTGAAAGCCTGTTCATGCTTATTTCTCATTAAAATGCATTTCAAAACACATCCCATTATTCTTTGGGTGCTAATGAATTCATATTTAAGACTTTAATACAAAAACATCTCCCAGGCTTCTGAGAAAATATAAAAATGCACCAGTTGACGGCTTGCCTAAATGGAGCACAATTATCACCGAGTTGCACAGCGTTTTTATTTGTACTGTCACTGCAGGAAATCTCATTGTGTATGTGACCTGAATACATACAACCCAGTGGAAAATTCCGTAAATGCAGAGTAGCCTAAGAGCATCCAACAGCTGCCTTGCTTTTTTTTTTTTTTCTTATTTCAAAATCAAACACAAGGGATTGCTGGAGATTGCTATACTCCTTAAACCACTGGGCCATTTTAGAATTCTCTGTCATTTTCATCTATCCATATTAATTCTTAAACAGTATTCACTCAAATTGCTGTGCTTCAACCCTGAGGAATGTAAATACTGAGGTAATTATGAGCCATATTTTCCAGGGGGGGCACCTTTAAATGATTATCTGAAAGTTAAATGTTAATGTCACAAAATAAAGAGGTAAAACATAGTTAATGTATGTTGCCCATAGTTAATATGCTAAAATAGAGCAAGCAATCTAACATTGCCAGGAAATTTGAATGTGGAGACTAGAAGTGCTTTTTAATTATTCAAATATTACAGCACAGTAGATATATTTTATTTGTATTAGCCTCTCAGAAGGACTGGAGAGACAAAGCATATGAGGCAAAGGGATTAAAAGAAAATATGTGGAGACTGGATTGTTGGACAAAGTGTGTGTGTCCAATTGGGCAGGGGTGTGGGGTGAAAATGACTCAGGGCACAATCCTCATTGTAAATCTGTCAGGAGTTCAAGGGCAGCAGGGAAATCCTTTGTCGTGTAGAAATTAGCCATGCACTCAGTCTGTGGGCCCCCTCCTTCTCTGGGTCCCATTTCTCCCTTCCTCTCTTTTCTACCCCACCCATCCTTTAAGCCAATTTGAACAAATATCAACTGTAAAGTTTGTAATGACCCTAATTGCATCCCAATTTATATTCATCATCTATTATGGAACTCTACTCTCAGGAATTTTATAGAATCTGGTGATTCTATAAAATCGGATCATTATGGGTTGAACTCTGTCCCCCAAAAAGATTTGATGAAGTTCTAACCCCCAGTACCTCAGAATGTGACCTTATTTGGAAATAGGGCAGTTACAGCTGTAAGTCAAGAAGAGTTCACTCTGGGGTAGCGTAGACCCCTGATCCAACATGACTGTTGTCCTTATAAGAAGACAATGGCCACATGAAAACACAGAGATTCACAGGGAGAATGCAATGTGAAGATGGAAGCAGATATTGAAATGATGCATCTACAAGCCAAAGAATGCCAAAGACTATCACCAGAAAATAGGAGAGAGACATGGAATAGACTCTCCCTCAGAGCCCTCAGAAAAAAAACCAACGCTGGCAACACCTTGATTTTAGACTTCTAGCCTCTAGCACTGTGAATCAATCATTTTCTGTTATTTTAAGCCACTCAATTTGTGGTACTTTTTTATGGCAGTCCTGGGAAGCTAAGACAATAATGTTTGTAGAAACCTTAAAATTTCTCCCTCTAGATGACAATTATACCCATAACCTAATAACAAGAATGACTGCCAACATTTACTACTTGCTGTATACATGCCAGACACAATCAAGTTTTCCTCCCCAGTGCCTGCCCCATCACTCCTACAGAGACCAGGCTGCCCTTCGCCCCTTGACTCAAGCATCCAGAGATCCTGCTGTTGGTGATAGATGGTCCACTCAGTAGTCACAGTTCTGAGTCTCTAGTATGCAGTTCTCAAAATCCCCAAGAATTCCCTTGTGGACTCTAGTTCATGTATGCAATTCCTCCTTAAAGAGAGACCTACTAAGAAGTTATATAGTCAAGTGAACAATGGGTTGGAGAGGATGAACTCAGGGTCAGGCGTGTTAGCGAGAGGAACGAAATACTTAATGGCACCAGACACATCACAATGAAGATAATCTTTGGGCTGGAATGTTGTCATCTTCTCTGGTCAGATGAGCACGAGCTAAGATGTTGGCACCCTTTGCAGAACTCTCTAAACTGACCAACCTCTTTCTGAGAGTAACATTTTCCCTTAATTGTATTAATATGCTAATTAATCAAGTTACAGTTCGTTTTATGTTAGTCCAGGAAGCAGATATCAAGATGGGATTAAACTTGCATGGATTTTAATGGGGGAAGGAGCCAGGGAAGGCTGGGACGGCCATTGGACCACAAGACAAGTCTGACCCCGAATGAAGGAGAAAGGGAGAGAAGGGAGAGTGGAAGACTGCCACACAGGCTAAGGAAGTTAATCCAAGCCACTGGGGGACGGGGTGGGGGAGCAATAGGAGGAAGTGATTAGAGGCATAGTGGGCTGAAGGAGGAATTCCCCTGACTCCCAAGAATGGATCTGCCTTAGTGTTCCTGCCTGGCTCAGTGATTGGCTGGAGCAGCCTGTGGGCAGGAAGATAGGCCCTTGGTCAATTACACACCTTGTAGTTGGAGGTCTTCTGTGGCCCACATGCCACACCCTGGGAGTCACTCTTCTTCTTTAAGGGGACTGACTGCACATCTTGGTAGTGTTTTGATTTAAAATGTAACTGCCAGAAGCAACTTTACTTCTCATTTCTTGGAAGAAAGCTCATTGTGGCAGGACTTCCAAGTATTCATAATACCTATCTTGTTTTAGTCCATGCCCTTATTATATATGTAAACACACACTTATATACATATGTTTAAGATATGCTACCCCATTTATAAAAAAGAGATGGCCATTGAGCTAAATAGTTCCTGAGAAATGGAACTTTCTCAAACCCATAGGGAAATAGCTCTTAAATGGAAGGATCCTGTTTTAGTGCACTGTATTATAGCCATTAGACTTACACAAATGCACACTCATGATAACATCTCAAGGTGAATAAATGATATGCCTTGTACTTTGCAGCATAGATCACATTTAATGAAACACCTAGCTGGCTCCAGAGAACACCTGACTTCTCTTTAATAAGAACAGATGTTGTCTCCAGAAATAGTAATTTCCACAATGCTCAGTGCTGAGAACAGGTGAAACAAACAACAGTGCGTGTCATTTTTACAACACCATCCAAACAGCCTGTGAGGAATATGCTGAGTACAGCACACTCTGCCTGGTTGGTGAACATTGTGAAGAGAAGATGTGTGAGAGTACAAGTGTGCATGTGGATTCAGCCAGACCAGAATGACTGTCCATCCGGACCCTCCGGGAATGGATTGCTCCTAAAATGACAGGAAATACACAATAACCAAGAAGCAAGGAAAGCAGTGAAGAATGCCATCCACAGTATAAGAATCTTCAGTGTATTGCTGAACTTTAGATAAATTACTTAACTTCTTCTTGACCCATTTCTCTTTCGTTTGGGCTGCTTTTTTATCTTTTCTTTAAACCCATGGCAGTTTACATAGCGCGGTTTAATCCACATAAAAACACTTTGACCTGATGATTACTTTTATGAAATTAATGTGAAAATACCATTTCAACAATTAGACTTCCTCTGTATTTTTCCAGTTTTTTTCCATTCATAGCTTGTTTGGAATATTTTTCAATGATCTGATGTAATGCAAAGAAATCTGACCCCCAAAAAAGCAAAAACATTTTGAGCCTCTCTTTATCTAGGAATTAGTCATTCTTCTAGTTTCCCCAAACACTTATGTTTCAAGTTTACCTCAAGTTCATGAACAGGGAAGGCAGGTTAGAATAATAGTAATCCAAATAATTGGAACCTTCAAATAATCAGATTTTTGTTTTTCACAGTCAGCACTCTAATTTTATGGAAAAATGACAAGTAAACAATCATAACAACTTCTAAAGTGATTTTAATATTCTTAGACATCTTCAGTTGCTTAGAGTTAAACATTGTTCTTGAACCATAACACACTTTGAATATTTATTCAAAAGGTTCAAAAGGTTCTATTTGCTAAAGCAAGAAAGAAAATGATATATTTCATCAATAATTTTAGTAAGAGAAGACACAAAAAGTATTTTGGCATTTAGAGAGTTAACTCTTTGCAAAGGGGAAAGTAGAATAATCAGAGTTTCTCATTTAGTTACCCTAGACTTCTCTCTGCTTCTCAACACACATGGAAAATACCTGGCCTCTTACACACTGATGCAGCCTTACAAGTCCATGAGCACTGAGGCAGTTCCTAGGAGGCCAAATAGCACCAGCAGCCTCCTTTCTTCCTATACCCACCTGTAGCTCCCATGGTCATCCTGAGTACAATGAATCAGAGAAATTCTTCTAGGTACCATAGTTTAATTGAGAGGATAGAGGCTGGAAAAACAGAGCTGACAAGGAAAAAGGAGACGACTGCAGTGTTTCCTGAGCTCCCAAGGCAAAGACCCCCAGAAAGAAAGGAAAGCTAAATTCTGCTGTCACCTCTTCCTCTTTGACACAGACACATCCCTACACCGTATGCTGCACCACTGTCACTTCTTTTCTCACTGCTGCCCTTGAGGTTCATTCAAACTGGACTAGGTACATAGAGTGCTTATGAGCTAAAGAGGACACATACTGAATGAATGCTCTTGAGTCACATCTTTGCCTAGGAAACCATCTTTGGGTCCCATGATTTATTATGGAGGTGCTCAATAAATGTTTGTTGACTAAGTGCATGTATCCATGCCACCTACTGACATGAGGCTTAATTCTGATTGTTAGATGACTTATTCCCCTTTGCTTCTGAATCATTTCCTCTGCAGAGTTCAGGGATCCTAGGGTGCTAGGAATTGCCGCTTTAGGAATTACATAAGACGATCCTGAACTCAGAGAGGTCTGGAAAACATCTATAGAAGCTTGGGTTTTTCCATTCTCTATCTTGGGCTCATTCCAATTTTGTCAATGACTTTCAGTTATTCTCCTAAGCGTCCATCTGTCAGCTGAAACTCTATTGGTGCCTTTAAGTGAAATTCTTTTATAGGTGAACATACAATATGTGTGCCAAAATCCATCAGAAATTGAAGTGCTATGGTGAGAAAGTAAATTACTAGGAAGTTGGTGTGGGTTTTTGGGTTTTGTTTTGGTTTTAGGTAAAAAGAGTGTGCTTGTCCTTTAATGTAATGCTCTGTATATACAAGATTGTCTTAAAATGTAATAACTTTTAGACAGATTGCAGATTTTTATTTACATGTTTAACATTCATGTGGCTTGACTTGGATCCAGATCTTTGAACCTCTGGTCCTCACATGCCAAGAATGGGGCAGGACAGGAGACTGTCTGCGATTGGAGACTCTAATGACCCTTCCCCATTCTGCCTCATTCACACTTCCTTCATCGCCTCGAGTTTGCCTCCTAATTCCTGCTCATGCTTAGAGCCAACAGAGCCTCTTTAACCTCCACGCCCTGGTGTCATCTCCCTTGAGAACAGCATTAGTGTAGATTCAAGTGCTGTTATGGGTTGAAGAACTGTGTAGCAGAATGTTGTCGTGCTTAATGAAACATACACAGAGCCATTAAACACTGATGAGTCAGTAGGAAAATATTCTCTGTCAATAGGAAAATATTTTGCAAAATATGAATCCACCTAGATAGATTTCTTTAATAAGATTAAATCTGTTTGATAACAAGGTTATGTGGGTGCTTTATAAATCAAAACCCTCTGAACGACCTTCATGTATACTTCTTTCACATCCCACAGTTTCTGACAATACCTTGCACACTTCTCAGAGCATAAGGACTGAAATCATATCCATTGGTGCGTCTCACAAGAGCAGTGGTGATTTTGGGGGGCAGTTGTAAAATACATATATAATTACTACTCATTCATTGGAAAATAAATTGAAGTTGAGAAATAGAAGAAAATTAAAATTCTCATAACTCCACCACCCAAGAATTAACCATTATTGGCATTTTGTCTGAAAACTTTTCAGACTTTTTCTATGCATATATGCATGTATTTTCCAAAGATGGGAAGATATTGTACATACTCTATACAGATACCTTTAACCTAATTCTTTCACTTAACAATTTATCAAAATATTTTCCTATGTCAATAAACATTCCTATGTCAATATCATTTTTAATGGTGGCATAGAATTCCTTTGGATAGAGGTATTCTAGATTCTACAGTTAGACTGTCTTAAAAAACTCACTCCTATAAATAGCACTGCCATAAACTTCTTCAGCTAAGTATTCGTTTTCTTAGGATTAATGATTTCCTTATGATAAATTACTAGATGTAAAAGTGCTGGTTCAAAATGGATGGATGCCAAGGGGGAAAGGGGTAGGGTGGGAGGAATTGGGAGACTGGGATTGACACATATATATTATTGATACTATGTATAAAATAGACAACTGATGGAAACATACTGTATAGCACAGGGAACCCTACCTAATGCACTGTGGTAACCTAAATGGCAGGGAAGTCCAAAAGGTAGGGGATATCTGTATGTGTATGGCTGATTCATTTTGTTGTGCAGTGGAGGCTAACACAACATTGTAAAGCAATCATACTCCAATAAAACTTAACTTTAAAAAGTGCTGGTTCAAAGGCTATATGTATTTTTAAAAGCTTCAATATTTAGAGTGGCAGCAATTTCTGAAGTAAATCCCTTGCTATTGATGCCATCTGACTTGGGCTTTTGGAACTGACAATTTGAGGGAAAAATTTGACTAAGAAAATATTGCAAGTCATCTCATTTTGGATGGACAATGAAATAGTGGGATCGCTTGGTTTCCAAATGAATACTTGGTTTCTGGTTGAATATGCCTATAGGAGATATGTTTTAAAACAAAAAAAAAAAAGAGGGGGCCATCAATAGCTGGAAAGATATTGGTACACCAGAAATTCAGAGGGTTCTATAGTGCAGTGGATTGTACTGGAATTTTTTTCTGAGCCTTCTAGGACACTAGGAGTCCCACCATATATACTAGGGGTTACTGACAATGACAGGCAACAGTAACATGAAACCACCTTCCCAGTTATTTTTATCTCTTTCTTTACACATCATTGAAGGACATGAAGCTGATTAGTACCAAGTACTGAATCAAGCCTCAATGAACCACCGTCAGCTGAGTCAATTAACTGGGATCTTTTACCACCCAAAGACCAATTGGGACTCAGTGTGCTCCAAAAAAATCCAATGTGCCCTTAATCTAATGGAGCTCTGGTTAAGAAGGTAAGGAAGAAAGGAGGAAACACTGTGTAGTAGATCAAGTGGAGGGCTCAGAAAAGGTAAGACAGGGCAGCGGCCAGGGCAGAGAAGGCAAAAAGAGTTGTATACTATTCCAGTGGTGACAAATATCAAAGGTGACAATGAATGGCTAACAACTGGGGGAAGGGGGAGAAAGGTACACACACATGTTTTTCTAAATTTCTTCTAGAATTAGTTAATATGTTCTTACCCATACTTTAAAGAAGAGGAAAATGTCAAATAAATAAATTTAAACTGCCTCAGAAAATGTAGGTGTTCATCCTGGGTCCTCGGTGAACACCAGGTTAGTGAACACAACTCATAGAGGCAGTGGGGCTGGGCAAAGGAGACAGTGCTGGGCGTTCACATGTTTTCAATTTAATATCAGTTGACATCATTCCTCTCCCTTTCCCCTGTCCCTCACTAGGAAAGGGACCACTGCTGATGGCCAAACCATTGCATGTTCTCTTTCTGTACACTGCCCTCTTGTGACCTCTCTTCACAGTGAGGCCTAGAGGGGACCCTACGTACAATCCTGGGGGTCAGGGACCCAGACTGAGAAACAAAAACAGGAGATGGAGGCCTGGGAACCGAGCTTAAATGAGAAGAACAGAGGAGTGCAAAAGAGACTAAAATACTAGAGGAAAGCAAAAACAAAGAAACAAAATAAAACAGAACTGAGACAACAAAAGTTTAAAAAATTATCTTTTTTTTTGATACATACATCCCAGTGTTCATTGCAGCACTGTTTACAATAGCCAAGATGTGGAGGCAACCTAAGTGTCCATCGACAGATGAATGGATAAAGATGTGGTACACACACACAATGGAGTATTACTCAGCCATAAAAAAAGGAACGAAATAATGCCATTTGCAGCAACATGGATGGACTAGAGATTATCATACTAAGTGAAGAAAGTCAGACAGAGAAAGACAAATATCATTATGATACCACTTATATGTAGAATCTAAAAAAATGATACATATGAACTTATTTGCAAAACAGAAACAGACCCACAGACATAGAAAACAAATGTATGGTTACCAAAGTGGAGGGGGGAGGGATAAATTAGAAGTTCGGGATTAACGGATACAAGCTACTATATATAAAATAGATAAATGACAAGGTCCTAGTGTGTAGCACAGGGAACTATATTCGATATCTTGTAATAACCTATAATGGAAAAGAATCTGAAAAAGAATGTATATACACATATATATACAGTATATAGAAAACGGAATCACTTTGCTGTACATGAAACTAACAAAACATGGTAGATTAACTATCTTTCAATAAAAAAATAAAAAGACTGGACAGACTCATCGGGGGCTCACAAGTGCAGCAGAGGAGCACAGAGAGGTGGAGGGTTTGAAGTAGGGTCCAGACTTTGAAAAAACTGTCTTTTTGTTGATGAAACAAAGTTATATTAAAAATATCCTTCCCAGAGAAAATTAGGGGAACACTAATATCCTCTAAATAAGGAGATTCCTTGTCAATCAAATATTTTCTAAACCCAGCACTTCTTAATTTACAATACTTCAATGGGAAAGACAAGCCAATGATTTGGGATATTTCTTTTATAATAAGATAGGATATGACCAGTAACATGTTACATTTAACAATAGTGATAGCTTATATAAATTGAGAACTTGCAAAGTGCCAGAAAAAGCATTAAGTATTTTTACTTATTACCTCATTCTATAGCTGAGGAAACTGAGTCACAGAGTGTGAAGAAATCACCCATAGACTCATACAGTGCATGATAGGTAGAGCAGGGCTTTGAACGCAGGCCCTATGAGGCCAGGGTTTATGCTTCTAACTGCTGTACTGCACTGATCACCACACAGAACAGCATCATGTGAGTGAAACAGCTAATCAGCTAGCCAGTGCCACCTCCTCTGACATGCTTTGTAAAGATTTTTTGTTTCAATGAACACACAGTGGTCTCCTATGAAACTGATTTTTTAAAGTATTATTGCATATTGTGGGTTCCCAAAAAGTGCCAACCAAATAAGAGCAGCTGTTCAGAGTGTTTTGATTATATCTGTATGAATAAAAGGAGAAGTCTTTTATGATTTTACCCTAAATATCTTCCATGAAGGATGTTGGCTACTACCAACAATTTTTCCTAAAATGAATCCCACTTTTTTCATTGAGGTAGAGTTGAATTACAATATTGTGTAACTCTCAGGTGTACAGCAAAGTGATTCAGTTTTATGTATGTATCTATTCAGTTTCAGATTCTTTTTCATTGTAGCTTATTACAAGATATTGAACATAGTTCCCGGTGCTAGAGAGTAGGTCCTTGTTGTTTAAAAATGAATCTCATTTTAAATACTCAAATAACCTAGAGTAAAAATAGAAAAACAAAAGAAGTGTGACAGTTAAATTAGCCTATTTGATTTGCCTTGAAAACAAATGAATAAGAGTGCAAAAAGCTAGAGGATTTCTCTGTGTTCTCCACGTGGGGGCATAGTTAGTCCTCTGAGTACTTGGGAAGAAGCCTGTAGTTTTGAGGGAGGGTGTATCAAGGGAAGCACCAGAGCAAGGAACAAGGATGAGAAAGCAAGACCAGAAAACCCTGTAGAAACATCAGCTGTGTTGGGGACGGGGTTGGGGAGTGGGGTTGATGATTTTCACTAACGGCTCCTGAGTCCTCCAGTCCAGGGGTCCCCAATCCTTGGGCTGCAGACTGGTAGCAGTCGTCGGCCTGTTAGGAACTGGACCGCAAAGCAGGTGGTGAGCGGCGGGCGAGCGCTCCACATCACTGGCATTACCGCGTGAACCATCCCCAACCCCCCTGCCCCAGGTCCATGGAAAAATTGTCTTCCATGAGACTGGTCCCTGGTGCCAGAAAGGTTGGGGACCACTGCTGTAGTCCATCCTCACAGGCCTGTGCGACATTCCCCTGGGTTGGCAACAACGGTGACCAGACTTCGGATACTGACAGGGATGTTCTCTATTTTTACAGAAGTTCTTGTGTAAAAACAATCGCAATACTGCTGCTGTCCTTTGCCCACAGCAAGGATGAGTGTGCTTCTTTTCTCCTTGAAGACTATCCATTCTGGATGTCTTCTTCCCAGTCTGGGGGATAGCTCTTCATGAGACACACAAGCGACTGTGAGGTGATGGAGTGTGAGCCCTCACAGGATGCACACCTTTTAAAATAGCCTGGTGACATCATTCCATAGCCATTTCCCAGGTTGGGGTGGAAAATATTTCCAGAGGAAGATAAAGATAACAAACAAAAGGTAGATAGCCACTTTAGCACAGAGCAAAACCCCAGGGCAGGAGAAAGACCAAGGTCAGGGAAGCTTCAATTTTCCCTTCCTCTCTCCCTCCCCTAATAATAGTTCTGAAACCCAGTATCTACATTTTCTTTAGAGCACGAGGGACACAAGCATTTACAAGAGAAACAAAGTCAGAGGTTTGTTAAAGATACCAGAGCCTGAGGAAGACTCCTGGGTGAGAATGACAAATACCTCTTGACATTTGTTTATTTTCTGCATCCAAAATCTTCAACATGTTTATCTCAAGAAGTGCTGAGGGATGCCCTTCTTCCCCTTTGCAGGATAATGGAAATTTGGGTGATGCTCTACTCCAATCACTCCTACACCTGCCCCTACTGTTACACAATGCCCTGCTCATTACAGCAGGTGGACTGAGGTAAAGCAGTTCATACTCAAGTTCTGACAGTAGATGTCAGGACTAACCTTGCTCATTTCGTTTCTGCATCTGCTTTAACAGAAGCAGAATTCAGGTTATTTGTCCACAACAGGAAATATCTAAACTAGTACTTTTAAAGCAAATACATCATTAGACACTTACCGTAAAAAAAATCCAGAAGATTGGTTCAAGATGGCTGAGCAGAAGGACATGCACTGACTCCCTCTTGCGGGAGCACCAGAATCACAACTAAGTGCTGAACAATCATCGACAAGAAGACACTGGAACTCACCAAAAAAGATACCCCACATCCAAAGACAAAGGAGAAGCCACAATGAGATGGTAGGAGGGGTGCAATCACAATAAAATCAAATCCCATAACCACTGGGTGGGTGACTCACAAACTGGAGAACAATTATACCACAGAAGTCTACCCACTGGAGTGAAGGTTCTGAGCCCCACGTCAGGCTTCCCAACCTGGGGGTCTGGCAACAGGAGGAAGAGTTTCCAGAGACTCAGACTTTGAAGGCTGGCAGGATTTGATTGCAGGACTTTGACAGGACAGGGGGAAACAAAGACTCCACTCTTGGAGGGCACACACAAAGTAGTGTACACATCAGTACCAAGGGGAAGGAACAGTGATGCCATAGGAGATTGAATCAGACTTACCTGATAGTGCTGGAGGGTATCCTGCCAAGGCAGAGTGTGGCTGTAGCTCACCGTGTGGACAAGGACACTGGTAGCACAAGTTCTGGAAGGTACTCCTTGGCGTGAGCTCTCCCAGGGTCCATCATTAGTTCCACCAAAAAGCCTGTAGCCTCCAGTGCTGGGTTGCCACAGGCCAAAAAACCAACAGGAAGGGAATTCAGCCCCACCCATCAGCAGACAAGCAGATTAAAATTTTACTGAGCTCTGCCCAACAGAGCAATACCCAGCTCTATCCACCACCCGTCCCTCTGATCAGTAAGCTTGCACAAGCCTCTTAGATAGCCTCATCCACCACAGGGCAGACAGCAGAAGCAAGAAGAACTATAATTTTTCATCCTGTGGAACGAAAATCACATTTACAGAAAGACAGATAAAATAAAAAGGCAGAGGACTATGTACCAGATGAAGGAACAACATAAAACCCCAGAAAAACAACTAAATGAAGTGGAGATAGGCAACCTTCCAGAAAAATAATTCAGAATAATGACAGTGAAGATGATTCAGGATCTCAGAAAAAGAATGGAGGCAAAGATCAAGAAGATGCAAGAAATGTGTAACAAAGACCTTGAAGAATTAAAGGACAAAACAAACAGAGATGAACAACACAAACTGAAATGAAAACTACACTACAAGGAATCTATAGCAGAATAACTGGGGAAGAAGAATGGATAAGTTACCTGGAAGACAGAATGGTGGAATTCACTGCTGTGGAACAGAATAAAGAAAAAAGAATGAAAAGAAATGAGGACAGCCTAAGACACCACTGGGACAACATTAAGCGAAACAACATTCACATTATAGGGGTCCCAGAAGGAGAAGAGAGAGAGAAAGGACCCGAGAAAATATTTGAAGAGATTATAGTCAAAAACTTCCCTAACATGGGAAAGGAAACAGCAACCCAGGTCCAGGAAGCACACAGAGTCCCATACAGGATAAACCCAAGGAGAAACATGCCTAGACACATACTAATCAAATTGGCAAAAATTAAAGACAAAGAAAAATTATTAAAAGAAACAAGGGAAAAATGACAAATAACATACAAAGGAACTCCCATAAGGTTGACAGCTGATTTCTCAGCAGAAACTATACAAGCCAGAAGGGAGTGGCATGATACACTTAAAGTGATGAAAGGGAAGAACGTACAACCAACATTACTCTACCTGGCAAGGATCTCGTTCAGATTCGATGGAGAAATCAAAAGCTTTACAGAAAAGCAAAAGCTAACAGAAATCAGCACAACCAAACCAGCTCTACAACAAATGCTAAAGGAACTTCTCTAAGTGAGAAACACAAGAGAAGAAAATGACCTACAGAAAGAAACCAAAAACAATTAAGAAAATGGAAATAGGAACATGCATATCGATAATTACCTTAAACGTGAATGGATTAAATTCTCCAACCAAAAGAAACAGGCTTGCTGAATGGATACAAAAACAAGACCCATATATATGCTGTCTACAAGAGACCCACTTCAGACCTAGGGACACATTCAAACTGAAAGTGAGGGAATGGAAAAGGATATTTCATTGTAATTGAAATCAAAAGAAAGCTGGAGTAGCAATACTCATATCAGATAAAATAGACTTTAAAATAAAGAATGTTACAAGAGACAAGGAAGGACACTACAAATGATCAGGGGATCAATCCAAGAAAAAGATTTGACAATTATAAATATATATGCACACAGATAGGAGCACCTCAATACAGAAGGCAACTGCTAACAGCTATAAAAGAAGAAATTGACAGTAACAAAATAATAGTGGGGGACTTTAACACCTCACTTACACCAATGGACAGATCATCCAAAATGAAAATAAATAAGGAAACAGAAGCTTTAAATGACACAAAAATGACAACATGATGATCCAAAACCTTTGGGATGCAGCAAAAGCAGTTCTAAGAGGGAAGTTTACAGCTATACAAGCCTACCTCAAGAAACAAGAAAAATCTCAAATAAACAATCTAACCTTATACCCAAAGGAATTAGAGAAAGAAGAACAAACAAAACCCAAAGTTATCAGAAAGAAAGAAATCATAAAGATCAGAGGAGAAATAAATGAAATAGAAACAAAGAAAACAGTAGCAAAGATCAATAAAACTAAAAGATGGTTCTCTGAAAATATAAACAAAATTGATAAACCATTAGCCAGACTCTTCAAGAAAAAGAGGGAGAGGACTAAAGTCAATAAAATTGGAAATGAAAAAGGAGAAGTTACAACAGACACCAGAGAAATACAAAACATCCTAAGAGACAACTACAAGAAACTCTATGCCAATAAAATGGACAACCTGGAAGAAATGGACAAATTCTTAAGAAGGTATAACCTTCCAAGACTGAACCAAGAAGAAAGAGAAAATATGAACAGACAAATTACAAGCACTGAAATTGAAACTGTGATTAAAAGTCTTCCAACAAACAAAAGTCCAGGACCAGATGGCTTCACAGGTGAATTCTATCAAACATTTAGAGAAGAGGTAAAATCCATCCTTCTCAAACTCTTCCAAAAAATTGCAGAGGAAGGAACACACTCAAAGTCATTCTATGAGGCCACCATCACCCTGATACCAAAACCAGACAAAGATGCTACAAAAAAAGAAAATTACAGACCAGTATCACTCATGAATATAGATGAAAAAATCCTCAACCAAATACCAGCAAACAGAATCCAACAGCACATTCAAAGGATCATACACCATGATCAAGTGGGATTTATCCCAGGAATGCAAGGATTCTTCAATATAACCAAATCAATCATGTGATACACCATATTAAACAAATTGAAGGATAAAAACCATATAGGATGCAAGCATTCTTCAATATACACAAATCAATCAATGTGATACACCATATTAACAAATAGAAGAATAAAAACCATATGATCATCTTAATAGATGCATAAAAAGCTTGTGACAAAATTCAACACCCATTTATGAAAAAACTCCCCAGAAAGTGGCCATAAAGGGGACATACCTCAACATAATAAAGGCCGTATATGACAAACCAACAGCAAACATCATTCTCAATGGTGAAAAACTGAAAGCATTTCTTCTAAGATCAGGAACAAGACACGGATGTCCACGCTCACCACTATTATTCAACATAGTTTTGGAAGTCCTAGCCATGGCAATCAGAGAAGGAAAAGAAATAAAAGGAATACAAATTGGAAAACAAGAAGTAAAACTGTCACTGTTTGCAGATGACATGATACCATACATAGAGAATCCTAAAAATGCCACTAGAAAACTACTAGAACTAATCAATGAATTTGGTAAAGTTGCAGGATATAAAATAAATGCACAGAAATCTCCTGCATTCCTATACACTAATGATGAAAAATCTGAAAAACAGAAACATAGATAATGGAACATGATAGAAAGCCCAGAGATAAACCCATGCACCTATGGTCAACTAATCTATTCGAAGAATCAATATTGTGAAAATGACTATACCACCCAAGCAATCTACAGATTCAATGCAATCCCTATCAAATTACCAATGGCATTTTTTACAGAACTAGAATAAAAATTTTTAAATTTGTATGGAAACACAAAAGACCCTGAATATCCAAAGCAGTCTTGAGGGAAAAAAAGGAGCTGGAGGAATCAGACTCCCTGACTTCAGACTATACTATAAAGCTACAGTAATCAAGACAATATGGTACTTGCACAAAAACAGAAACATAGATAATGGAACATGATAGAAAGCCCAGAGATAAACCCATGCACCTATGGTCAACTAATCTATGACAAAGGAGGCAAGGATATACAATGGAGAAAAGACAGTCTCTTCGATAAGTGGTGCTGGGAAAACTGGACAGCTACATGTAAAAGAATGAAATTAGAACACTCCCTAACACCATACACAAAAATAAATTCAAAATGGATAAGAGAGCTAAATATAAGCCTGGACACTATAAAACTCTTAGAGGAAAACATAGGAAGAAAACTCTTTGACATAAATCACAGCAAGATCTTTTTTGATCCACCTCCTAGAGCAATGGAAATAAAAACAAAAATAAACAAAAGGGACCTAATGAAACTTAAAAGCTTTTTCACAGCAAACAAAACTATAAACAAGACGAAAAGACAACTCTCAGAATGGGAAAAAATATTTGCAAACAAGTCAAGGACAAATGATTAATCTCCAAAATATATAAACAGCTCATGCAGCTCAATATTTAAAAAACAAACAACCCAATCCAGAAATGGGCAGAAGACCTAAATAGATACCTCTCCAAAGAAGACATACAGATGGCCAAGAGGCACATGAAAAGCTGCTCAACATCACTAAGTATTAGAGAAATGCAAATCAAAACCACAATGAGGTATCACCTCACATTGATTAGAATGGGCATCATCAGAAAATCTACAAATAACAAATGCTGGAGAGAGTGTGGAGAAAAGGGAACCCTCTTGCACTGTTGATGGGAATGTGCATTGATACAGCCACTATGTAGAATAGTATGGTGGTTCCTTTAAAAATTAAAAATAGAATTACCATATGACCAGCAATCTCACTACTGGGCATATACCCTGAGAAAACCATAATTCAAAAAGACACATGCACCCCACTGTTCATTGCAGCACTATTTACAATAGCCAGGACATGGAAGCAACCTAAATGTCCATTGATAGATGAATGGATAAAAGAAGATGTGGTACATGTATGCAATGGGATATTACTCAGCCATAAAAAAGGAACAAAATTGGGTCATTTGTAGAGACGTGGATGGACCTATAGACTGTCATACAGAGTGAAGGAAGTCAGAAAGAGAAAAACAAATATTGTATATTAATGCATATATGTAGAATCTAGAAAAATGGTACAAATGAACCGGTTTGTAAGGCAGAAATAGAGTCAAAGATGTAGAGTACAAATGTATGGACACCAAGAAGGGAAAGCAGAGGTGAGGGTGGTGGTGGTGGGATGAATTGGGAGATTGGGATTGACATGTATACATTAATATGTATAAAATAGATAACTAATAAGAACATGCTGTATAAAAAAATAAAATTAAAAAAAATGTTAGGAGAGTAAATCCTGAGTTCTCATCACAAGGATAAAATTTTTTTCTTTAATTTTGTATCTCTTTGAGGTGATGTATGCTTTCTAAACTTCCTATGGTAATGATTTCATGATGTATGCTAGTCAAATCTTTATGCTGGACACTTTAAACTTATACAGTGCTGTATGTCAGTCATATATCAATAAAACTGGAAGGAAAAAAATCCAAATTTCTTCTTGGGAAGGAAGAGGTTAGAGGATTTGCCCACATTTATGGAGACGTGAAATGCAAAGGGAAAACATTGCCAAATTTCAGATAGCTTTTCTTCCTCATCAAACTCCCAGACACATATACTTCTCAGTACGTGCCTGAAGAAAGTAAAAGAAAAGCCTTGGAGTGGAAAGGAAAAAATTGTTATTTCATTATATCAAAATTACATCTCAGGATTTGACAGAGCTAGCTTTAATTATGTGTTTTATTTTTTAATAGACGATTTTTTGAGCAGGTTTAGGTACACAGAAAAGTTGAGTAGCAGGTACAGAGATTTCCCACATCACTCCTTCCCCGCCGGCAGCCCCCCACCCCTGCCATGCAGAACCTCCCTTACAATCAACATCCTGCACCAGGCTGGCACACCTGTCAAAAGGGATGAACTTATTTTATCACATCATTATCACCAAAGTTCACAGAGTTCACTCTTGGTGTTGCACATTTTATGAATTTTGACAAACATATAATGACATGTATCCCCCATTACAGGATCATGTAAAGTAGTTTCACTGCCCTAAACATCTCTGTGCTCTGCCTATTCATTGCTCCCTCCCTCCAACCCCTGGCAACCATTAATTCTTTTACTGTCTTCAAAGCTGTGCCTTTTCCAGATTGTCATATATCTGGATATCATACAGGATGGAGCCATTGCAGATTGGCTTCTTCCACTTAATAATAGGCATTTTAAGGTTTCTCCATGTCTTTTCATAGCTTGATAATTCATTTCTTTTTACCACTTAATAATATTCCATTGTCTGCATGTGCCATAGTTTATTTATCTATTCACTTACTGAAGGCCATCTTGATGATTTCCAAGTTTTTGCAGTTATGAATAAAGCTGCTATAAACATCTGTGTGCAGGCTTCTGTGTGACCATAAGTTTTCAGCTCATTTGGGTAAAAAATGAGGAGCACAGTTGTTGGATCATATGGTAAGAATTTGTTTAGCTTTGTAAAAAGTTTTTCCAAAAGTTCAGTTTTTGAAAGTGTCTTCTAAAGGGGCTGTACCATTGTACCATCAATAAATGAGAGTTCCTGTTGATCCATATCCTCTCCAGAATTTGCTGTTTCCAGTGTTTCAGATTTTGGATATTCTAATACATTTGCACTGGTATCTCTTTGTTTTAATTTGCCATTCCCTAATGACATATAATATTGAGCATATTTATGTATGCTTATTTGCTATCTATTCAGTGTCTTAAAGCAATATAGCTACTTCCTCCTTCTTTTGATTAATGTTAGCATTGTTTATCTTTCTACATCCTTTTACTTTTACTCTATAAGTATCCTTATATTTAAAATAAGTTTCTTCTCCTACACTGTTGGTAGGAATATAAATTGGTGCAGCCACTATGGAAAACAGTATAGAGGTTCCTTATAAAACTAAAAATAGAGTTACCATATGATCCAGTGAACCCACTCCTGGGCATATCCAGAGAAAACTCTAATTCAAAAAGATACATGGTCACTTCTCGGAGCACAGAGTCAAGTCCCTGGGCGTTGTGGCGTCAGAGTTTCATGGGGACGAGCAATCTGAACCATGTGGCTGACAGGGCCTTGGTGATCCAGCTGGGTGTCAGGCCTGTACCTGAGGAGAGAGAGCAGACTTCAGGACATTGGTCCACCAGAGACCTCCTGGCTCCATGTAATAGACAGTGAATGCTCTCTCAGAGAGCTCCATCTCAAAGCTAAGAACTAGCTCCACTCACCACCAGCAAACTACAGTGCTGGACACCCTATGCCAAACAACTAGCAAGACAGGAACACATCACCACCCATTAACAGAGAGGGCTAAAATCATAATAAGGTCACAGACACCGCAAAACACATCACTGGAAGCAGTCCTGCCCAACAGAAAGACAAGGTAAGCCTCAGGCACCAGAACACAAGTATCAGTCCCCTCCATCAAGTAGCCTACACAACACACTGAACCAACCTCACCCACGGCGGGCAGACACCAAAAATAACGGGAATTACAAGCCTGCAGCCTGCAAAAAGGAGACCCCCAAAACAGTAAGTTAAGCAAAATGAGAAGATAGAGAAACACACAACAGATGAAGGAGCAAGGTAAAAACCCACCAGACCAAACAAATGACGAGGAAATAGGCAGTATACCTGAAAAAGAATTCAGAGTAATGACAGAAAAGATGATCCAAAATCATGGAAATAGAATGGAGAAAATACAAGAAAAGTTTAACAAGGACCTAGAAGAACTAAAGAGCAAACAAATAATGATGAACAACACAATAAATGAAATTAAAAATTCTCTAGAAGGAATCAATAGCAGAATAACTGAGACAGAAGAATGGATAAGACCTGGAAGATAAAATAGTGGAAATAACTACCACAGACCAGAATAAAGAAAAAAGAATGAATAGAATTGAGGACAGTATCAGAGACCTCTGGGATGACATTAAATGCACCAACATTCGGATTATAGGGGTCTCAGAAGAAGAAAAGAAAAAGAAAGGGACTGAGAAAATATTTGAAGAGATTATAGTTGAAAATTTCCCTAATATGGGAAAGGAAGTAGTTTATGAAGTCCAGGAAGCACAGAGTCCCATACATGACAGGACATATTTAAAGTGATGAAAGGGAAAAACCTACAACCAAGATGATTTTACACAGCAAGGATGTCATTCAGATTCGATGGAGAAATTAAAACCTTTATGGACAAGCAAAAGCTAAGAGAATTCAGCACCACCAAACCAGCCTTACAACAAATGCTAAAGGAACTTCTCTAGGCAGAAAACACAAGAGAAGAAAAAGACCTACAATAACAAACCCAAAACAATTAAGAAAATGTTAACAGGAATGTACCTATCGATAATTACCTTAAATATTAATGGATTAAATGCTCTAACCAAAAGACATTGACTGGCTGAATGGATACAAAAACAAGACCCATATATACGCTGTCTACAAGAGACCCACTTCAGACCTAGGGACACATACAGACTGAAAGTGAGGGGATGGAA
>NC_041219.1:91496951-91501917 GCF_002837175.3 Physeter macrocephalus
ATAAGGAAACACAAGCTTTAAATGACACATTAAACAAGATGGACTTAATTGATATTTATAGGACATTCCATCCCAAAACAACAGAATACACTTTTTTCTCAAGTGCTCATGGATCAGTCTCCAGGACAGATTATATCTTGAGTCACAAATCAAGCCTTGGGAAATTTAAGAAAATTGAAGTTGTATCAAGTATCTTTCTGACCACAATGCTATGAGACTAGATATCAATTACAGGAAAAAATCTGTAAAAATACAAACACATGGAGGCTAAACAATACACTACTTAATAACCAAGAGATCACTGAAGAAATAAAAGAGAAAATCAAAATGTACCTAGAAACAAATGACAATGAAAACACGACGACCCAAAACCTATGCAATGCAGCAAAAGTAGTTCTAAGAGGGAAGTCTATAGCAATACAATCTAACGTCAAGGAACAAGAAACATCTGAAATAAACAACCTAACCTTACACCTAAAGCAATTAGAGAAAAAAGAACCCTCCAAAGTTAGCAGAAGGAAAGAAATCATAAAGATCAGATCAGAAATAAATGAAAAAGAAATGAAGGAAACATGTCAAAGATAAAAAAAAACTAAAGGTCAAACTACCAATGGCATTTTTCACAGAACTAGAACAAAAATTTCACAGTTTGTATGGAAACACAAAAGACCCCTAATAGCCAAAGCAATCTTGAGAATGAAAAATGGAGCTGGAGGAATCAGGCTCCCTGACTTCAGACTATACTACAATGCTACAGTGATCAAGACAGTATGGTACTGGCACAAAAACAGAAATATAGCTCAATGGAACAGGATAGAAAGCCCAGAGATAAACCCACGCACATATGGTCACCTTATTTTTGATAAAAAAAAAAAAAAAACCAAAAAACAAACAACCCCATCCAAAAATGGGCAAAATACCTAAATATACATTTCTCCAAAGAAGATATACAGATAGCCAACAAACACACGAAAGGATGATCAACATCACTAACCATTAGAGAAATGCAAATCAAAACTACAATGAGGTATCACCTCACACTGGTCAGAATGGCCATCATGAAAAAATCTACAAACAGTAAATGCTGTAGAGAGTGTGGAGAAAAGGGAACCCTCTTGCACTGTTGGTGGGAATGTAAATTGATAGAGCCAGTATAGCGGTTCCTTAAAAAACTAAAAATAGAACTACCATATAACCCAGTGATCCCACTACTGGGCATATACCCTGCGAAAACCATAATTCAAAAAGAGTCATGTATCACAATTTTCTTTGCATTTCTATTTACAATAGCCAGGACATGGAAGCAATGTAATTGTCCATCAACAGATGAATGGATAAAGAAGATGTGGCACATGTATACAATGGAATATTACTCAGCCATAAAAAGAAATGAAATTGAGTTATTTGTAGTGAGGTGGATGGATCTAGAGTCTGTCATACAGAGTGAAGTAAGTCAGAAAGAGAAAAATACCGCAGGCAAACACATAAATATGGAACCTTATAATAAGAAATAACCCTAATTCTGCCCTCCCATCTCTTGTATCCTTGTTGACACTCATTTCACTTATACAGAAGCATACATAAGAATACATAATCAAATACATTGTTGATATGGTTTGGAACTGTTGTCAGATCAATTAAGAATAAGAATCTTATTAAGAATAAGAAAAATAAGTTTTTACTTTAACTTCAGTTATTCCTTCTTCAATGCTCTTCTTTTCTTTATGCAGATCTGAGTTTCTGACATATACCACTTTCCTCCTCTCTAAAGAACTTCTTTTAAAATGTATTGCAAGCCAGGACTACTGGCAACAAATTCTCTCAAATTTTGTTTGTTGTAGAAAGTCTTTATTTCTCCTTCACTACTGAGGGATAATTTTGTAGGGTTCAGAATTCTAGGTTGGTCTTTCTTTAATTCCAGCCTTTCAAATATTTCACTCCACTCCTCTTGCATGCATGGTTTCTGAAGACAAATCAGATATAATTCTTATCTATGCTTCTCTAGAGTTAAGATCTTTTTCTCTCTGGCTTCTTTCAAGATTTTCTCTTTATCTTTGACTTTTTGTAATTTGAATATGATAGATATTTCAGTGTAGTGCTTTAGGCATGTATTCTTTTTTAAAAACATCTTTATAGGAATATAATTGCTTTACAATGGTGTGTTAGTTTCTGCTTTAAAACAAAGTGAACCAGCTATATATATACATATTTCCCCATATCTCCTCCCTCTTGTATCTCCCTCCCACCCTCCCTATTCCACTCCTCTAGTGGACACAAAGCACTGAGCTGATCTCCCTGTGCTATGTGGCTGCTTCCCACTACCTATTTTACATTTGGTAGTGTATATATGTCCATGCCACTCTCTCACTTCGTCCCATCTTACCCTTCCCCCTCCTTATGTCCTCAAGTCCATTCTCTACGTCTGTGTCTTTATTCATGTCCTGCCCCTAGGTCCTTCAGAACCTTTTTTTATTTTTTTTAGATTCTATATATATGTGTTAGCATATGGTATTTGTTTTTCTCTTTCTGACTTACTTCACTCTGTATGACAGACTCTAAGTCCATCTTTTTTTGACTCCATATATATGTGTTAGCATAAGGTATTTGTTTTTCTCTTTCTGACTTACTTCACTCTGTAGGACAGTCTCTAGGTCCATCCACCTCATTACAAATAACTCAATTCCGTTTCTTTTTATGGCTGAGTGATATTCCATTGTATATAAGTGCCACATCTTCCTTATCCATTCATCTGTCAATGGACACTTCGGTTGCTTCCATGTCCTGACTATTGTAAATAGTGTTACAATGAACATTGTGGTACATGACTCTTTTTGAATTACGGTTTTTTCAGGGTATATGCCCAGTAGTGGGATCTCTGCGTTATATGGTAGTTCTATTTTTAGTTTTTTAAGGAACCGCTATACTGGCTCTATCAATTTACATTCCCACCAACAGTGCAAGAGGGTTCCCTTGTCTTCACAGCCTCTCCAGCACTTATTGTTTGTAGAAATTTTGATGATGGCCATTCTGAATGGTGTGAGGTGATTCCTCATTGCAGTTTTGATTTGCATTTTTCTAATAATTAGTGATGTTGAGCATCCTTTCATGTCTTTGTTGCCAATCTGTATATCTTGTTTGGAGAAATGTCTATCTAGGTCTTCTGCCCATTTTTGGATTGCGTTGTTTGTTTTTTTGATATTGACCTACATGAACTGCTTGCATATTTTGGAGATTAATCCTTTGTCAGTTGCTTCATTTGCAAATATTTTCTCCCATTCTGAAGGTTGTCTTTTCATCTTATTTATGGCTTCCTTTGCTGTGCAAAAGATTTTAAGCTTCATTAGGTTCCATTTGTTTATTTTTGTTTTTATTTCCATTACTCTAGGAGGTGGGTCAAAAAGGATCTTGTTGTGATTTATGTCATAGAGTGTTCTGCCGATGTTTTCCTGTAAGAGTTTTATAGTGTCTGGCCTTACATTGGGTCTTTAATACATTTTGAGTTTATTTTTCTGTATGGTGTTAGGGAGTGTTCTAATTTGTTTTATATTTAGTTGTCCAGTTTTCCCAGCATCACTTATTGAAGAGGCTGTCTTTTCACCATTGTATATTATTGCCTCCTTTATCAAAGATAGTGTGGCCATATGTGCAAGGGTTTATCTCTAGGCTTTCTATCTTGTTCCATTGATCTATATTTCTGTTTTTGTGCCATTACCATACTGTCTTGATTACTGTAGCTTTGTAGTATAGTCTGAAGTCAGGGAGCCTGATTCCTCCAGCTCTGTTTTTCTTTCTCAATATTGCTTTGGCTATTCGGGGTCCCTTGTGTTTCCATACAAATTGTGAAATTTTTTTTTCTAGTTCTGTGAAAAATGCCATTTGTAGTTTGATAAAGATTGCATTGAATCTGTAGACTGCTTTGGGTGGTATAGTCATTTTCACAATGTTGATTCTTCCAATCCAAAAACATGGTGTATCTCTCCATCTGTTGGTATCATCTTTAATTTCTTTCTTCAGTGTCTTATAGTTTTCTGCATAAAGGTCTTTTGTCTCCTTAGGTAGGTTTATTCCTAGGTACTTTATTCTTTTTGTTGCAATGGTAAATGGGAATGTTTCCTTAATTTCTCTTTCAGATTTTTCATCATTAGTGTATAGGAATGCAAGAGATTTCTCTGCATTAATTTTGTATCCTATTACTTTACTAAATTCATTGATTAGCTCTAGTAGTTTTCTGGTGGCATCTTTAGGAATCTCTATGTATAGTATCATGTCATCTGCAAACAGTGACAGTTTTACTTCTTTTCTGATTTGGTTTCCTTTTATTTCTTTTTCTTCTCTGATTGCTGTGGGTAAAACTTTCAAACTATGTTGAATAACAGTGGTGAGAGTGGGCAACCTTGTCTTGTTCCTGATCTTCGTGGAAATGGTTTCAATTTTCACCATTGAGAACGATATTGTCTTTGGGCCTTATTGTGTTGAGGTAGGTTCCCTCTATGCCGACTTTTGGAGAGTTTTTATCATAAATGGGTGTTGAACTTTGTCAAAAGCTTTTTCTGCATCTATTATGATGATCATATGGTTTTTCTCCTTCAATTTGTTAATATGGTGTAACATATTGATTGATTTATGTATAATGAAGAATCATTGCATTCCTGGGATAAACCCCACTTGATCATGGTGTATGTTCCTTTTAATGTGCTGCTGGATTCTCTTTGCTAGTATTTGGTTGAGGATTTTTGCATCTATGTTCATCAGTGATATTGGCCTGTAGTTTTCTTTTTTTGTCTTTCACTAATTGCTTTAGGTGTAAAGTTAGGTTGTTTATTTGAGATGTTCCTTGTTCTTGAGGTAGGATTGTATTGCTATAAACTTCCCTCTTAGAAGTGCTTTTGCTTCCTCCCATAGGTTTTGCATCATTGTGTTTTCACTGTCATTTGTTTCTAGGTATTTTTTGATTTCCTCTTTGATT
>NC_041219.1:91501927-91541945 GCF_002837175.3 Physeter macrocephalus
CATTTGTTTCTAGGTATTTTTTGATTTCCTCTTTGATTTTTCAGTGTTCTGTTGGTTATTAAGTAGTGTATTGTTTAGCCTCCATGTGTTTGTATTTCGTACAGATTGTTTCCTGTAATTGATATCTAGTCTCACAGCATTGTGGTCGGAAAAGATAGTTGATATGATTTCAATTTTCTTAAATTTCCCATCGCTTGATTTGTGACCCAAGATATGATCTATCCTGGAGAATGTTCCATGAGCACTTGAGAAGAAAGTGTATTCTGTTGTTTTTGGATGGTATGTCCTATAAATATAATTTACGTCCATCTGTTTAATATATCATTTAAAGCTTGTGTTTCCTTATTTATTTTCATTTTGGATGATCTGTCCATTAGTGAAAGCGGGGTGTTAAAGTCCCCTACTATGATTGTTTTACTGTCGATTTCCCCTTTTATGGCTGTTAGCCTTTGCCTTATATACTGTGGTGCTCCTATGTTGTGTGCATAATGATTTACCATTGTTATATCTTCTCCTTGGGTTGATCCCTTGATCGTTATGTTGTGTCCTTCTTTGTCTCTTGTAATAGTCTTTATTTTAAAGTCTGTTTTGTCTGATATGAGAATTGCTACTCCAGCTTCTTTTGATTTCCATTTGCATGGAATATCTTTTTCCATCCCCTCACTTTCAGTCTGTATGTGTCCCTAGGTTTGAAGTGGTCTCTGTTTGACAGCATATGTATGGGTCTTGTTTTTGTATCCATTCAGCTAGTCTATGTCTTTTTGGTTGGTGCATTTAATCCATTAACCTTTAAGGTAATTATCGATATGTATGTTCCTATTACCATTTTCCTAATTGTTTTGGATTTGTTTTTGTAGGTCTTTTCCTTATCTTGTGTTTCCTGCCTAGAGAAGTCCCTTTAGCATTTGTTGAAAAGCTGGTTTGATGTGGCTGAATTATCTTAGCTTTTGCTTCTCTGTAAAGGTTTTAATTTATCTGTCAAATCTGAATGAGATCCTTGCTTGGTAGTGTTATCTTGGTTGTAGGTTTTTCCCTTTCATCACTTTAAATATGTCCTGCCAGTCCATTCTGGCTTGTGGAGTTTCTGCTGAAAGATCAGCTGTTAACTTTATGGGGATTCCCTTGCATGCTATTTTTTGCTTTTCCCTTGCTGCTTTTAATATTTTTTCTTTGTATTTAATTTTGGAGAGTTTGATTAATATGTGTCTTGGCATGTTTCTTCTTGGATTTATCTTGTATGGTACTCTGCGCTTCCTGGACTTGATTATTTCCTTTCCCATATTAGGGAAATTTTCTACTATAATCTCTTCAAATATTTTCTCAGTCCCTTTTGTTTTCTCTTCTTCTTCTGGGACCCCTATACCCCTATAATTCGAATGTTGGTGTGTTTAATGTCATCCCAGATGTGTCTGAGGCTGTCCTCAATTCTTTTCATTCTTTTTTCTTTATTCTGCTCACAGTAGTTATTTCCACTCTTTTATCTTCCAGGTCACTTATCCATTCTTCTGCTTCAGTTATTCTGCTATTGATTCCTTCTAGGTAATTTTAAATTTCATTTATTGTGTTGTTCATCAATGTTTGTTTGCTCTTTAGTTCTTCTAGGTCCTTGTTAAACTTTTCTTATATTTTCTCCATTCTATTTCCAAGATTTTGGATCATCTTTTCTATCATTACTCTGAATTATTTTTCAGGTAGACTGCCTATTTCCTTTTTATTTGTTTTGTCTGGTGGGTTTTTACCTTCATCCTTCATGTGCTGTTTATTTCTCTGTCCTCTCATTTTACTTAATTTACTGTGTTTGGGGCCTCCTTTTTGCATTCTGCAGGTTTGTAGTTCCCATTGTTTATGGAGTCTGCTCCCAGTGGGTAAGGTTTGTTCAGTGGGTTGTGTAGGCTTCCTGGTGGAGGGGACTGGTGCCTGTGTTCTGGGTGGATGAGGCTGGGTCTTGTCTTTCTGGTGGGCCAGTCCATGTTTGGTGGTGTGTTTTGGGGTGTCTGTGAACTTATTATGATTTTAGGTAGCCTCTCTTCTAATGTGTGGTGTTGTGTTCCTGTCTTGCTCATTGTTTGGCATAGGGTGTCCAGACCTGTAGCTTGCTGGTGGTTGAGTGGAGCTGGGTCTTAGTGTTGAGATGGAGATCTCTGGGAGAGCTTTTGCCATTTGATATTACACGTAGCTTGGAGGTCTTTGGTGGACTAATGTCCTGAACTTGGCTCTCCCAACTCAGAGGCTCATGCTTGACACCTGGACGGAGCACCAAGACCCTGTCCTCCTCACAGCCCAGAATAAAAGGGGGAAAAAAGTGAAAGAAAGAAACAATGAAATACAATTATTAACATAAAAAATAAAGAAAAATTATTAAAAATAAAAAGTAATAAAAAAAGAAGAAAGAAAGAAGAGAGCAACCAAGCCAAAAAACAAATCAACCAGTGATATCAAGTGCTAAAAACTATATAAATACAAACAAACAAAAACAAACAAACAGACAGACAGAGAGAACCCTAGGACAAATGGTAAAAGCAAAGCTATACAGACGGAATCACCCAAAGAAGCATAGACATACACACTCACAAAAAGAGAAAAAGGAAAAAATATTTGTATATATTAAAAAAAAAGAAGAGAGCAACCAAATCAATAAACAAATCTACCAATGATAATAATCTCTAAATACTAAATCAAGATAAACATAAAACCAGAAACAAATTAGATGCAGAAAGCAAACCCCAAGTCTACAGTTGCTCCCAAAGTCCACTGCCTCAATTTTGGTATGATTCATTGCCTATTCACGTATTCCAGAGATGCAGTATACATCAAGTTGACTGTGGAGATTTAATCCGCTGCACTTGAGGTTGCTGGGAGAGATTTCCCATTCTCTTCTTTGTTGTCACAGCTCCTGGGGTTCAGCTTTGGATTTGGCCCCACCTCTGCGTGTAGGTCACCCTCTGGTGTCTGTTCTTTACCCAGACAGTAGGGGGTTAAAGGAGCAGCTGATTCGGGGGCTCTGGCTCACTCAGGCCGGGGGGAGGGAGGGGTACGGAATGTGGGGCGAGCCTGTGGTGGCAGAGGCCGGCATGAAGTTGCAGCAGCCTGAGGTGTGCCATTTGTTCTCCTGGGGAAGTTGTCCCTGGCAGTGGCTGGCTGCACAGGCTCCGGGAGGGGAGGTGTGGATAGTGACCTGTGCTTGCACACAGGTTTCTTGGTGGCAGCAGCAGCAGCCTTATCGTCTCATGGCCGCCGTGTCTGCGCTGATAGTTGTGGCTTGTGCTCGTCTCTTGAACTCATTTAGCCGGTGCTCTGAATCCCCTCTCCTCGTGCACTCCGAAACAATGGTTTTTTGCCTCTTAAGCAGTTCCAGACTTTTCCCTGGCCTCCTTCCAGGCTAGCTGTGGCACACTAGCCCCCTTCAGGCTGTTTTCATGCAGCCAACCCCAGTCCTCTCCCTGGGATCTGACTTCCGAAACCAGAGCCTCAGCTTCCAGCCCCCACCCTCCCCAGCGGGTGAGCAGACAAGCCTCTCGGGCTGGTGAGTGCTGGTGGGCACCAATCCTCTGTGCGGGAATCTCTCCGCTTTGCCCTCTGCACCCCTGTGGCTGCGTTCTCCTCCGCAGCTCTGAAGCTTCCCCCCTCCACCACCCGCAGTCTCCACCAGTGAAGGGGCTTCCTAGTGTGTGGAAACCTTTCCTCCTTCACAGCTCCCTCCTAGAGGTTCAGGTCCCGTCCCTATTCTTTTGTCTCTGTTTTTTCTTTTGCCCTACCCAGCAACCTGGGGAGTTTCTTGCCTTTTGGGAAGTCTGAGGTCTTCTGCCAGCATTCAGTAGGTGTTCTGTCAGAGCTGTTCCTCATGTAGATGTATTTCTGATGTATTTGTGGGGAGGAAGGTGATCTCCATGTCTTACTCCTCCATCATCTTGAAGGTCCCTAGACATTTATTCTTCTCTGAGCTTCCTGGATCTATAGTTTGATATCTGACCTTAATTTGGAAGAAATTCTCAGTTATCATTGCTTCAAATATTTCTGTCCCTTTCTCTGCATCTTCTTCTTCTGGTATTCCCATTATGAGTATGTTACACTTTTTGTAGTTGTCCCACAGTTCTTGGAAATTGTTTTCTGTTTTACTTTTTTTTTTCCAGTCTTTTTTCTCTTTTCTTTTCCACTTTGGAAGTTTCTATTGACATATACTCAAGTTCAAGCTCAAAGATTGTTTCCTCAGCTGTGTCCAGTCTGCTAATGAGCCCATCAAAGGCATTCTTCATTGCTGTGAAAATGTTTTTGATCTATATCTTTTCCTTTTGACCCTTTCTTAGAATTTCCATCCCTCTGCTTACATTGCTCATCTGTTCTTACATGTTATTCACTTTATCCATTAGAGCCCTTTGTATATTAATCATAGTTGTTTTAAATTCCTGGTCTAAGTCTGACATCCCTGACAAATCTGAGGCTGGTTCTCATGCTTGGCCCATCTCTTCAAACTGTGTTTTTACCTTTTAGTGTTCTTTACAATTTCTTATTGAAAGCAGACATGATGTACTGGCCTTTAGCGATGGTAAGGTGTGGGGAGGGGAACCATTCTTTAATCCTCAGTCTTTTAGTGAGCTTGTACCTCTAAGCCGTGAACTTCAGAAGTCCATGTCAGTTTCCCACACCCTCTTAGGTGGTCAGGATGGCTAGGATGGGCTGGAGTTGGGTATTTCCTTTCTCCCACATGCAAGGCTAGAAATGAATATTTCTTTTCCCTCAGATAGGTTAGGCTCTGCTAAAACCCCAATAGTTTAAGATCTGGTAAAGTAATTTCTTTTGTCCGTAGACCTTGTTAAGAAGAAGAGAATGCTCTCGTAAAGTTCAAATGTTTATTTTCCCCTCCATCTGTGGGAAGCACTAGGGTATTTTCTCTAATCTTCATTGTGAGAACTCTTGCAGGTAAAATTCACAAAAATGTGGGTGCTCCCCTCTGACCAGGTCCCTCCACATGGAAGTGCCCACACTGAGCTTCCAGCAATTTGTCAGTTTCCTCCACTGACGCTGGTTCCTGAGGATGTTTCTGCTTGTGGGGTTTTGCTCTGGTAAGTTGTGATTATCTGTATCTGCCCATCTGTGTCTCCAATTTTTGGTGCAGCACTTTGCCCTATGATCTAACTTCTCTGATAGATCTGTTGATTTTTCAGTTTGTTCAGCTTTTTACTTATGGTTAAGATGGAGTGATGACTTCCAAGATCCCTACATGTCAGACAGGAAACCGGAAGTCCTAATTATGCTTTTAAAGCATTTGCCTTGTTCTTTCTTTGTGTCTCCATTGTTGAACTATTTACTCTGAGAGGCATCCTCACAAATACCAAGTTCTTCTGTTCATTTATTTATAGAGAGTTTAGTTAACAGTAATTGTAGGTTAACAGGCGATTAATGTGGGAAGTGATCTTAGAAACCATCCAGTTCAACCTTATTTTTTACGTGAAAAAATAAAAGAGGTCTAGAAAAATTGTCACTTGATCAAGGTCATTTAGCTGGTTAATGTAAAGCCAAATCTCTTGGTTAGTCTGCTGCTTTTCTCACTAAAGTCCACATCTCTCAGTTTTTAAATTCTTAATTTGCCAGTCTCTCTACTTGGATTGAGTGTATACACAGTCCACTGTCTTATGTGGAAGTCTGACTTAACCTCAAAGAAATGTCTGATTAAAAACAGTTTGTTATTGCAGACTTTACTGTTTAAATACTTAATACTTATTCCCTACCTCCGCCCCAGCTTTGTAGCATCCTGCCTCCCTCATGTCTCAGAGGATGGTGATCCCACCCTCAAGGCAGACACTGTTTAGTCTAAGCCCAACCTGGAAATCCTATGTTCGTTCCAATGCATAGTTTAGGAATGAACATGTGACCCAATTCAGGACATTGGGACATAGGGGAAGGAGTTTCTGAGAAAGATCTCTTTGTTCCTAGAAGGTAAAAACAAGAAAAGATTGTTGCTACATCTGGATGTGAGGTCTAGATGCCCTTTTGGGACTATAAGGGGACCTAGCCAGAGGGCAAATGTGACCCACTAAGGAAGGTGGAACAGGGAGATGGAAAGAACCCAGATCTTTGAGGACATTGTTAAGCAGCTAGACTTCCTGTTATATTAGATGATAAATTCCCTTATTGTTTAAACCAGTTTAAATTGAGGCTTTATGTTACTTGCAGACAAAGTTAACCTAATGGAAAACTGTTATCAAATGCATATTATCTTATTTCTAAATTTATCTTAAATGTATACTTTGCTTAAATTTAATATAAACCTAATCCCTAAACATAGTGTCTGGTCAACAATAGAATATTTTCAGGGGAATCTAAGTCCTGTCTAATTTCTATGCCTACTAATCATGACCAGAGTTTTCTATTCTTTCAGGTCCAGATGTTACAAGCTGATAACCCACTGCCCCAAAATAGGCCTGCCAATTTTAGATTGTTCTGGAGCATTAAATGACTTTAACTCATACATATTGTCTCCATTCCCTGTTATCTTGTGTTCTGTTGTTTTACACATTTATATTACTTGCTCAGTCCTTGAGTTATCTGTATTTAGACCCTGATAAACTGTTCTTCCCAAAGATGCTTTTAAAAAAAAATCTCCACCCCCAATGCCCTTCACTGTAATAAGTTCCATAAATGATGGGCAGCTTAGAGTATCTGTATCTCTAGATACCAGGCTCTGAATAGGCCAGCGGCTCTCAACACTGGCTGCACATCAGGATCAGCTGGAGAGAGCTTAATGTCCTGATGCCCAGGCCACACCCAAGAAGAAGTTACTCAGAATCTCTGGGAGTGGGATCCAGGCATCAGTGATTTTCTTTTAATTTAAAAATATTTTTAAATTTTGAAATAAGATAAAAATTACCAAAAAGTTGCAAAAAATATAAAGAATTTCTGTATATCATTATTCCAGATTCTCCACAGTACCTTTATCATTCTCTTCCTCTATCCCTGCCCTCCATCCTCTTTCTATCTCTCTCTGAATATATATATTTCTCTCTATATACACATATTTCTTTTCTGAAACATTTGAGAATGGTGTCAAAGGTGTGACAGTGCTCTACTTCAAAATATTTTAGTGTGTATTTCCTAAAAACAAGAACATTCTCTTAAATAATTATAATACAGTTATCAAAATCAAGAAATCCAGAAATCACGAAAATCAAGAAATATGATGATTGTCATATTATCTAATCTAAAAACTTTTTTCAGATTTCTCCAAATGTCCCATGGATGTCATGTTTCTGATCTAGTTTCTAGTCTAGGATCCTATTCAAATCATCATTGCATTTAGTTATCACGTCTCTTTAGTCCCCTTTAATATGGAATTGTTCTTCATATTTTTCATGACATGAAAAAAATTAAATAACAGACTAGTTATTTTGTAGAATGTTACCCAATTTGAGTTCTTTGATGTTTCCTTATGATTAAATTCAAGCTCTGCATTTTTTGGCAGGGACGTCCCAGAGTGATGCTATGTCCTTCTCAGTACATCATTACAAGAGGCAAGTAACAGGCATCTATATTTTGTAACTTTCCCCATATGATTCCAACATGTCCCCAAGGTTGAGAACTACTCAGTTTGGCCAAGAATATATAGGGCCCTTATTTTTGAAGTTGAATATCTTTCTAAATGGTGGGACCAGAAAGTAACCAGGAAACAATCTTTTACCTCTACAAAGGGCAAATCAAACCAACAAGTCAAATGGTGATGTCACAATGTTGGGAAGCTTGATGATAAGACTGAAGGAAAGATGCAGGATGAAGGAGTAATGAACTGTCTTCATGTTCTATCCAGTTTAAGCCTGTTTCTTAAATTGGTACTGAATACATTACATTCTTAAAATGTACTGCAGTGCATTTGGGTCCTGCCTTCTATCATCTAGTCCTTCCACACTGAAAAAATCCTTCTCAACTCTGTGTTCCCATAGGACTGTGTTCCTTTCAAGTTGTACTTACCATACCTCCCCTTATCTTTAATGTACTTACCTGTTTTCCCCCACTAGATTGCAAGTTTCCTGGGATCAAAAACTTTGTCTTACTAAAACGTTATCTCCCACATTATATTGATGATTGTATATTATTAGACATTCAGTGAGTGCTTGCTAAGATAGATTAAAGGAGGTTGCTAGCTCACATTTTCTTTTCTTTTTATTTTTAAACAAGAAGTTTATTTAAAAAACAAAACACTTGATTTGAAGGGAAAACTATCTAGGACTCATTTCTTTTAGCATAATTTATCCCTTTTGAATATAGATTGCCCTACATATAATAGTTACATACAAAAACATTATGATTGTCCTTTACAATATCAGACATTAAAATGGTATTCAAGGATTTTTATGTTGTTTTGTCTTTTTTTGTTCAACTGTGAAAGCAAAATAACTTACTGCAATATAAAGGTAAGAGCTGAATGAATGTGCCACTAATGGAGAAAGGGGGTGTTTCCATAGAACCAGTATTTTTTTCCCCCCATTCCATTTCCATTAGATGTTGATCAAAACATACCTTTGGCCACTTGATTAAAAAAAAAAAGCAATGTGCATGTGCACATACACCAGTTACTTTATCTGTGGTAAACAGTTTCATTCAGCAAATATTGGGCATCTGCTATGTGTCAGGCAGTATTGTGGGCTCCGAAGCACATATAGAGCAAAACAAAATGGCTGCTCTCAAGGGGTCTATCTTCATTCCCAGGAAAATGACAATCTTACCATTCTTTCTCTCATTTATCCCTGTCCCTCTCCACTGGCAATTCCTATGCTATGGAAAATTGTTGTAATTATACTTCATCATAATGATCTTTTGTTGAAGTTGCCATATGTAAAATCCAATGGGCCCTCCTCTGACATAACAGTTTTTCCCCAGTCACCAGCTCTAAGCTAGAAGTGAAACTCCTATAAATTATCCTTGACATTCAGAGAGGGGAACTAGGCAGTCTTCATATCCTTGGTAAGGATCAATCTAATTTGTCCAGATTTGTCCAAGATTTAAGTCATGGTGAATGTAAAGATTCCTTCCTAATTGCAGACAATTTAAATTTATCTTTGCCATTATCAAATAGCTATGTAATGCTTTACAAAAACTGAGCTGAACTCTCTGGGAATGATCCCAGAAGATATATTGTAAGATTATAATGCAGAATAACAAAATTATCTAAGCAGTCACATTGAAAGCATTTTAATAATATGTACACACAAGACTACTTCCATCAAAGTCTCTCTTTAGATGTACTCCAAATTCTTAACTTGAAGACCATTTTATTTACTTTCTTGACTTGTTTAAATATGAAAGTTATTTTTTTAATGGACCTGAACCACATTAGGTACAAATTTATCTCAAAAAAATATTTTCTGTCGTTCTCTAATAAAGATCTAGGGTAGGACTTCCCTGGTGGCCCAGTGGATAAGAATCCGCCTGCCATGGCAGGCAACATGGGTTCGATCCCTGGTCTGGGAAGAGCCTATATGTCGCAGAGCAACTAAGCCCGTGCACCACAACTACTGAGCCTGTACTGTAGAGGCCACATGCCGCAACGACTGGAGCTCGTGTGCCACAACTAGTGAAGCCCTCATGCCTAGAGCCTGTGCTCCTCAACAAAAGAAGCCACCACAAGGAGAAGCCCACACACTGCAATGAAGAGTAGCCCCCACTTGTCACAACTAGAGAAAGCCCACACGCAGCAACGAAGACCCAATGCAGCCAAAAATAAATAAATAAAATTTTTAAAAATCTTAAAAAACAAAAGATCTAGTGTAATGCTGTCCGAAAGAATTCTGTGATGATAAAAAATATTCTAAATCTGTGCTGCTAGCCGTCTGTAGCAATGAGCACTTAAAATGTGTCTAGAATGATATAAAAACTGACTTTTAAATTCTTTTTAATTTTAATTAATTTAAAGTTAAGTAATCGGGCTTCCCTGGTGGCGCAGTGGTTGCGAGTCTGCCTGCCAATGCAGGGGACACGGGTTCGTGCCCCAGTCCGGGAAGATCCCACATGCCGCGGAGCGGCTGGGCCCGTGAGCCATGGCCGCTGAGCCTGCACGTCCGGAGCCTGTGCTCCGCAACGGGAGAGGCCACAACAGTGAGAGGCCCGCGTACCACAAAAAAAAAAAAAAAAAAAAAATTAAGTAATCACCTGTGTCTAGTGGCTACTGTTTTGGACACTGCAGATCCAGGGCTGCTAGACCCTAAGAGCCATGAGTTCTAATTCTCCCTATGAAAAAGTTAGGAGTCCAAATTGCTACCATAGCTTCATTGCTTGTGGAGAAAAGCAGAACCATCACAAGACATGAAGGAATCTTTCTCTTCAACTTTGCACAGGGCAGAGGTTGGGAAGAGAGATGGAATTTCTGTGTTTGTATTTAGCTTTATGGGGCTAAAAAGAAAGAAAAATTAAATATCCACAAACCACCACCTTTCCATGAATCCGTGAAATACATACTTTGTTTAATACAGAGAATTACAAGAATACCTTTCTTTCTGACATGACATTGACTCAAACAATTTCTGATTTTGCTCAGATGGAAGAATTTCCTCCTAAATCCTTTTCTCTTACTCCAAGTTAGAGTTTTATTCATTCATTCAAAAGACATCAATTAAGCACACTTACTGTGTGTCCTTATAGTTAATAAAGTTTTTAAGTGCTGCAATCATCTATGCAAATCTAACATGTTTATTGAATTAGCCAGTAGGGCACAAACAGAGATTCTCTTTACTATTTTTCCCCAAGGACCCTTCAAACGCTCCCTCTTGCAGGTTCTTTCCTGCCCCTGGAGGAAATATCAAGCATATTCCACAGCTTTTCTAGTCTCCAGCAGTCACAAGAGTAATTTCATTCTGTAGCTTGGAAAAGCATCTTCCAGTCTAACCTTGGAATGTCCATCATTTATCCCCTTTAAAGCCTCTGCTTCTCCCATCAAGGCTTGTCTGTGGCTGGAAAATCTGCAGGGTTAAGAGTTTGAGGTTGATCTCTTCCTTGCTTCTTCTAGTCTCCTACTCCTCACCCCTTACTAGCTGCTATTTTGAGCCCCTTCACAGCTGGAACAAATGGAAAAGGGGAGAAATTATGATAGTCTATTCTAACTGTATAGTACAGTCATAATCTGGGATTAGTGCTCTCTTATGGCAGATGCACAATTGTGGACTCTTGTGATATGATCAACACCCCCTAACATCATCCCAAGAGGGCTCTCTCAGTTCTTTGACTTGGACAAAGACACTGCCTCTGTTGGCCGCCATCAATCGCCCCATCCTCCTGACTCCCAGGCTATCCACACCTGTGTTGGGTCCTCTTGGCAGTCCAGACCATCCTCTGTTTTTGATTCAACATGTGTATCAGTAAGAATACTTTTTGCTGTAACCAGTGATGTACAAGAAAATGTTTAACAACCAGGTTTCCGGGATTGGGGGGTGGGATTCCCTAATTCAGAGCCCTTGCTAATTTCCAAATTTTAAATAGTCCCATGATGGCCAATTCCAAGCTAGCAAGATGACTTCACTGAATACAGAGTTGGGAAGAGATGCCCAATCAGCTCCAGTGAGCTGGCTCCAGCACTTACTTCAGTAAGTGACAAATCAAACTGGCTTAGACTGTAAAGGAATATATTGGTTTAACTGGAAATCTGGGGGTGGGGTGAGAGTTTGGGCTTGCTTATTAGTTAGTTCGTGGAATTCATAAAAGGCACAAGTTCTTTCTGGTTCCAGCAACAATGTCGTCTTAATTCTGAGGGGCTGCTCTTGACTTGAGTAGAGTCAGCTCCTTCGGAATCTTTTCTTGGTCTGAGCTTTGGAACTTTCAGGTAACTTAGCATCAAAAACCTTATAAATAGATTTTTCTTTAGAATTTAATTTGTCTCTTCCTCTCTTAGTATAATTTTCAGGTGAAAAGAAAAGTTGTGCCAGATGATGTGTGAAGTCCTATCAGCTTTCAAAGAGTTATGACCTGTTCCCACAACTTGTTTCCACATATCCTTGTTTCTATGTACTCTTTTCCATGATGATCTCATCCTCTCACATGGTTTCAATGATCGTCTCTGTGTATTGTAGATAATTCGCAAATACGTAACTCTAGCTCTGAAATCTCTTCATCACTCCAGTACCTACATTTCCAAATGCCCAATCAACATTTTTTACATAGGCATCTCAGTGACTTCACATTCAACCTCTCTAATCCAACTAAATCACTCTTCCCTTGTCCTTTCCAAATAAATAAACAAACAAGAGCTAAACTTTTCCTGAAGGTGTCAGTCACTGTTACGGGCACCACTACTCTCCAAGGAATACAAATTGACTCATCTTTTGGTAATCAGGGATGATGTTGAGGTCAAACTCTGATTTAAGAAACTAGATGGCTGATAGTTTAATTCACTGAGATAGGGAAGCATGGAGGATAAAGTGGTTTGTGAAGATAAGGCTTGGAAGAGAAGGAGTGGAGCAGAGGGGAGGAGTTTCGTCTTGGACATATTAAATTTAAAGTGTGATTGTGATGTCCAAGAGACGGTGTCTGGAGACGATGATGCTCGTTGGTCTGGTACTCAGGAGAGAGATCTGGGCTGGAAAGAAAGATGCAGTTGATGATATTCATGTGGAAGAGCACACCCAGGTAGAGCAGGTAGAGTGAGACAAGAAAAAAAGCTAAGCTGGAGCCCGTGAGTATGATATTGAAGGCAAGACAAGGGGGAAAAGATCCTGAAAAGTTGACTGAAAAGAAGCAGAGAGGTCAGAAGAAAGCCAAGAAGATGAAGTGTTATTGACGTCAAGAGAAGAGAATGTTCGAGGGAAAGTTACAGTCTAGAGAGTCAAGTCCTGCTGAAATCTGACGCAGGGTAAGGCCTGTGAAGTGTTCTCTGGATTGGCCATAAAGAGCGTGTGGGAGATCTTCCAAATGCATTTTCAGGGGTGTGTTGGGTACAGCAACCAGCATGAGGTGAGTGGGAAGTGAGGACGTGGATGACTATTCAACAAATGGTGTTAGAAAAAGTGATAACCTTCTGGGGAGGAAGAATCAGCACAGGTGGCCAGAGTGTGAAATAAAAACCAACAAGGAATAAGTTCAAGTGCTTGTCCTCCAGGAAAATGTAAGAGAAGGTTTCATTTGCAATGCAGCCAAAAGTTCACTGGCATTTTCAGGGGTTGAAATGTGAAGAAAGTATTTTCAATACCAGAAGGGGCATGAGTAGAGTGTAACAATAGCAAAGGAGGCTATGTACAGGGGAGCTGTAGTGTTTTAGAAAAATTAGCTAAGATTAACCAAGACGGATGAAAGAGAGGGAAACCTGGAAGTAGGAACACTGGTTAGGAAGCTCTCTTCCACTGCTCTTTTCACTGAAGTTTCAACATCTTCAAGTCCATGCTGTTTGAAAAGCAGCACCACCACCATCGCCACCACCATAAAAACCTCTTCCTGCGACTCCATATTTTTCTCTAGCTCTAGCCATAGTCTCTTCTGTTCACAACCAAATGTTTCAAAATGCTTTCTACCCATGCCTGCTGATCTCTTTAAAGCTTTCCGGAGTCAGTTTCAAGGCCCTATTATTTACCCCAACCTACTTCTAAATTTTATCTCCGGGTTCTTTTCCACGGAGGAGGAGGAGGGGAAGGGGGTGTGGATTGCTGACGGTGCAGTCACAGTACACGCACAAGGCGGGCCTCTGTGGTTCTAGCAGGCAGAGCCATTCTCTTGGCCCCCCTTGGCTGCTGCCCCTCCCCCAACATCATTCCTCCCTCTGTTTTACGTGTCTTTGAGCTCCTATCCTCTCTCAATCTTCCAGACACTTTTTCCCCCGAGGTTGAGGTTTTAAAATGGAAGTGTAGTTGATGTACAATCTTGTGTTAGTTTCAGGTGTATGGCAAAGTGATTCAGTTATACTTATACCTATCTATTCTTTTTCGTATTCTTTCCCATTATAAGTTATTACAAGATATTGACTATAACAGGTCTTTGCTGTTTATCTATTTTATATATAGTAGTGTGTGTCTGTTAATCCTAAACTCCTAATTTATCTCTCCTTCCCCTTTAGTAACAATAAATTTATTTTCTGTGCTGTGAGTCAGTTTCTGTTTTGTAAATAAGTTCATTTGTATCATTTTTTTTAGATTCCACATATAAGTGATATCATGTGATATTTGTCTTTCTCTGATTTACTTCACTTAGTAGATAATCTCTAGGTCTATCCATGTTGCTGCAAATGGCATTATTTCATTCTTTTTTATAACTGAGTAGTATTCCAATGTATATGTACCACATCTTCTTTATCCATTCATCTGTCCATGGACATTTAGGATACATCCATGTTTTGGCTATTGGAAATAGTGCTTCCAGATACTTTTCAAACCTTTGTTCAATGCTAATTTACTTCCTGTCCTCTTTGCTAAGTTTCTCCCTTTACTACAGGGTCTTGGGAAGGCTCGGTTTTATTTTTGAAAATAGTCTAAGGGAATAGAGAAATAAAAAAGAAAACACATTTTCCCTGCCAGATTTTTTTTTTTTTTTTTTTTTTCACCAGGGAAGCCCCTCCCTGCCAGATTTTTATTAGCATACCTTAAAATGAATTTACATCCAAAGACAAAATTTGTCTTTAAGTTATGAGTTATAGCATACTAAGTGTTCCCTCCCTAGGCCTTTGCCTCTAGCCAAATGTTCTGATCTTCCCTTTCCTTTCTCCTTCTTTCCATTCAGGACTCTGCTCATATGTCACATCCTCAGAGAGCCCTTCCTTAATGATCAGCTTATCCCGGTCAGTCACTCTTCCATCACCTGTGTTTGTTGTCTTCAAAGCATTTATCATTGGGTAAAATGAGCTTGCAGGCATCTTGCCTCTCTTGTTCATGGTGGAATCTCAGGAGGCTTGAATAATGCCTGACCCACAGTAAATGTGCAATAAATATTATCTGTATAATGTATTGATTCAGTGAGGTACATTCACAATGGTTGTAGCTTTTATTCTTGAAATGAGTAATATCCTTTCCCTCCTTTCTCAAAAATTAGCAGAAAATGTAGTTTAAGTAGTTACTTTTAGGTCCTATTTGTGGAATTTAATTCTTTGAAAGCTTCCATCATCATGTCACATTTTGACTCAAGGAACATTTACTAAACACTTACTAAGGGCAGGTGTGGTAGAAGACACAGAGAAGTAAGTGGCAGTCCCTTTGTTCTGCTGAACTCACGTGGCTCCCTGAGCCTCATCACATCAGGTGAAATGTTCTAAACTGGCCTCCGAGAGCTTCCACCGTTCCTTTCTATAACTTGACCACATAGCACTCTTCTTCAATCAAGCTCATAAATTAACCATTTCTATGCTCCTGTTGACTCCATTAGAAAATACTCTTTTTCTACATAATCAAATCTTGGCCATCCTTCAAGGATCAACTCAAAACTCTTTTCTCCATGTGGTTTTCCCCAAATCCCAGCTTTCATTGTTATTCTTCGGCTTGGAACAATCAGAGTATACAGCCTGTCACAGAACTTCCAGTTTGTATTGTTCACTCTTTCCTGTTCTAAGTCCTGACTCCCTGCTGGATTACAAGCTCCAAGAGGAGTTTACAGTAGGTACTCCCCTTAAACACTGATCCACTGAGAACCACCTGCTTAGTGCCCTGAGATAGATTTAAAGTTCAGAATCATGTTCATGAAATAGAATGGAAAGAGATCCTGAGAACTCTTCCAGAAAATCCTATTCTGTTCCCCACCCAAGCTAACAAAAACTCTTTGTCATGGTCATAAAAGGTTTTTCTTCCATTATAGACAAACATGTTACATTTGGGATGATCCGGTGGCCCCATATGTCCCCCAACTCTCTCCTTCTCCCATCCTCCAACATCCAGGGTCCGTATGACCAAGATGATAGAATCTTTGGAAGGATGAAAGTGACAAGGTGGGGGAAGGGCGAGGAGGAAATACGATGGCTTGTATATTTTTTCATTTAGAGAAATGTGGAGGTGAATTAATTCGTCCACTCTGTGCCTAACTTCTGAAAAATATTTCAGTGGGAAGAGAAATCGGATTGCAACCCCCCTTGTCTTTCACAAGTCAAGCACTGAATCGTGTGTGTCTGTGTGTTTTCTGAAGAAATGAATAAACATCATATTCTTAAAAGCAAATGGTGTACAGCAGGACAAAATTTTAAAAAGATATTTAAAAAGGCCTAAGGAAAAAAAGGACAGGATACTGTGAATTAAATTTTCTCATATCAACATATTAAGTTGTAGTAACACAACCTCTCTAAACTGGTCTATTTCAGGAATGCTCTGATTTGGCCCCAACTATCCAGTTCCTCAAATGTCTGACACGGATTCCATAGTCCACCCTTGGTGATACTGGAAGAACTGGACACAAGAGTTTCATTTGGAGTTTTGTGTCCAGTTAATCCTACCCAACTTCACATCCCTGTCATGCTGGGTCACTGCCCAGATGACAAACCCTTGTGGTCATCTATATTCTTCCTTACTTCATCCCAAACTGCTCTGGTTTTCTCTCTTCCTACACAACCTTCGAACAGTCTCCTCCTACCTGAATCCTTGATTGTTGGGGGAGGGGCGGGAGGGGAGGCTAAGAACAAAGGTTCTTCACTCTCACTTTTGAAAGAGCTAAGGTTCTTTTCAATCATGTTACCATCTATGTTTATTTTTAAAAAATATTTTATTGTCACTATGATTAAAGACAACCACGTGTTGTTTCTAAGGCACCCATGACTATCTTAACCGTGTCCAATTTTCCTCTGACAAGTTTTTTCATTTTTGCCTTCCAAAAATGGAATCCTAAATATAGAAAAAATAAAATTCTCAAGCTATTTTTCATAGCTAAAACTATTTGAGATTTCCCAGATGGCCCCTAAAAAATTACAAACATTGGTTCTTTTTGTTTTTTTTTTGGCTGCCTTGGGTCTTCGTTGCTGCACACGGGCTTTCTCTAGTTGCGGCTAGCGGGGAGCACGGGCTCTAGGCGCACGGGCTTCAGTAGTTGTGTCGAACCCGTGTCCCCTGCATTGGCAGGCGGATTCTTAACCACTGCGCCACCAGGGAAACCCAAAACATTGGTTCTTTCACAGTATAAAAAGAAAGGTGCTGGAAATAACTAGGTTTGTTTGATGAGTTACGTGGGAAGAGTTGTCAGTCATTCCTAGGTTAACTTTGTATAGGTAAAATTTTATTAATATAAATGTATCAGAAATTGTATGCTTTATGGGAAATCCTTGGTTAAGTTGTCAGTATCATCACTGTCCACAATATATTTTAACCTTCAGGGATAACACCTATCAAAACTCTAGGAAATAGCTGTGTCATGTGGTCCTGTTCATCAGAGTCCTCGTACTGCTTTGCCTGATGACCTGATCGTCCTCATTCCTACTCTCATCTTCCTGGATTTATTTTAGCTGCTTCAACCCCCATCTACATGCTAATACTCCTCTAATTTATATCTTTCTCATGTTGAAACATTGTGCTCATGTATCTTAATTTAAACCAAATCAATTATTAAAATGTTACTCACCATGTTTACAGGTCGGAGATTCTAATAATCTGCACTTTCCATGACATTTATAAGCCTTGGTTTATTTTAAAATTTATTTTATGTTACAATTGATTTTATTAGTAAAGCTTTAAAAAGTTTTAATCTGTGTTAGCTCAGGGACTGACAAATGGATAATTATCCTATGAAAGCTGTATTGCAAATTCAAGGAGATCTTCAAGATATTTACTCGTGAAGCATTGCACGTATGTTTTATAAGTGGCAGTCAAGGAACAAACTAATGGTTAGGATAGATGTGTCATTTCTATAGGAAATATTTTATTTCTGAGAGACTGCAACATTCGCAATATGGTATAGCAGGTGTTACCTATCATTAGTCCAAAAGTCTAAAAGGAAAGGTATAATGCAGTAATGTTACTATCATCAACATTATCATCATAATCACAACACATGCAGCTAGAATATCTAAACAAATTTCTTCTGTTTTGAGAGAGAAGATAGTTGGGGGGAAAAAGGAGGAACAAGTAAAAGTAGAGTTAAAGAAGCAGGGAGATCAGTGAAAATACCAAACTGAGAACATCTGGAAGGTACTAAGAAGTTAGGAAGATACACACAGAGAGACAGACACAGAGAGAAAAAAAGAAAGTGAGAGACACTCAGAAAGATGATCAGAGCACACTTTCCAGGCAAAGCCTCTTACCTTACACAGGACAGGAATCTGGTTCAGAATTTTGAGGTCCAGGAATCAGAAATCCACTAGGCCAATAAGGTCTTGTCAAAACGAGCAAGTATAAAATGAACCGGAAGGAAAATCTGTCCATCTTCCCAGTTTGTATTAAGTACAATATTTTTGTCACCACATTATCCCCAACATATTGAAAAAAATCAAATAATAAAGTGTTTAATAAACAGCTTCAGATGCTAAAAACTTAATATTTGTGTCACAGGTAAAACTATACAAAGCAAATAATAACAGACGAGACATCTATACGGTGCCATTTACAAAGGCCAAAGTATCCTTCAGAGCTTAAGTTTACCTTAATCAATGGAAACTTCTCCAAACTTTACTATACACAAGTCCCTCTAAACTTGCCTGTAGTTTTGAAAATAGGCTTATTAGAACTAATGTGAACTACTACTTGGGAAATGGGTTATTATGTACACAAAAAAGTCTCAATTTTTGAGAGACATTTTTAAGAAATGTATTATTCTACTAAAACTTGTTCTGGAATTGCTCTGCTTTTCTCCCTAAAAGTATATGCCAGTCACTAAATTTGTCAGCACTGACATTTTTACCACACAATAAAAATAATATTAGTCATCACTTACTGAGCACTTACTACATGGCTGGTATTATTCTAAGCATTTCACATGTTCTAGCTCATTTAATTCTCACAAAAGCTAACATGTTTGGTATTATTATCCCCATTTTACAGATGTGGAAACCAAGAGACAAGCTAAATAATTTGCCTCAAGTTACACAGCTTCTGGTAAATAGCTGAGCTTTTGCTCCTGCTATAACCTATGCCTACAATATCTATTTTGGCATTTCTGCCCATCACTATCCCACTTATTTTCAAGGTCTAGTTCAAAAACCAATATCCTCAGTTATGTTGTTCCGACACCTCCACCGTTGTTCCCACGTCCAGGAGAATGATTTATCCCCTCTTCTCCCATTTTCCAGCACTTTGACATTCTTATAGCCTAACTTTGTCTTTACACTTTTGGTTTCCTCTAATACAGCATCTAGTAAAGCACAGAGCAGATGCTTCCCAAATGCTGCATAAAATTATTTAATAAACTCTGTACAAACCCCCTCCAACTACATATAATTTATTTTTCCTCAAACCACCACATTTAGCACTTTTCTTATACAATTTAACCCTTTTTCTACTATTTTAATCCCTTACCCTTGTCCAATCTCTTCTACAATTTATAAATTTCTTCAAGTTATGGGGCCTTATTTGATTTACAGCACATGAAATCTGCATACAAGGAATGTACTTGGAAAATATCTGTTGAAGTGAATGGATGGGAATGACATCTGCCCCTCTAAGAGCATTCACAGTCCTAAAGAGGTATACTTTAAAGACTCCATTCCTTAATTATATCCCCCAAGTTGGATTCTTAACAACTTTATGCTCTGTTTTGCTGGATAATTACATGTATGTTATAATTCTGCCCTTTCTGCTTTAGAAGAGAGCCATGCTACGAGGTTCTATGGACATAAGAATTTTGACGTCAGTTAATAATGTGGTGACCGGAGGCCATCTGAAACAGGAAACCCAGGAGCCCCAGAAAGTAGAAAGTGGGAACCTGGCCTGAGAAGCTCACTCTTCATTTAATAAGAGAGGTTAATATGTTCATAAGACTAAGAATGTAGGAAACCCTGAGAATGACAAGATAGGACACTAACAAGGGCAGGTAGATAGGGATCTTTCAAGAGTGAGGCACCCAGGAGATTAAGGAAAGGGATCAGAAACCACTCCCCTCCCAGTTTGGAAGCTATGGAAGTATCCACAACTGACAATTCAGCCAAGGCAGAGTGGACTTGGTGTCTTCAAATTCTGGAGCTGTGAGAACTGACCAGCAGGGCTTGGCAGAACCAGATAAATGTGTTAGCTCCCACGAAGGCCAGATTCTTTATCATGTGCTCTGTTTAGCTGGATAGGGCTTGTACCACAGAATCCCTCTTGTTGTGGTAGAGTTGACTACTCTGTCCATATGCTGGGATTTAGAAAGGATGGGACATGATTGTTGATCTAAGGTGGTTTCAAAGATTTGGTTGAAAGGGAAGGATTCTATTGTCCCTTCGATGGTGGCCTTGTAAGGTTCAGAGGGGATGGGCCATCCTCTGTCCTGATGCCTTTCGTATTTTTAACGCACAGCCCCTGGCAACACCCCCAGGTGATTCTCCAGAGCTGCCCCAGGATACTCTCACTCTATCTCAATTACCTTTCTACCTGGCAGCTCCAGGCTTTGAGATTAGCATGGAAACATTGTACGCTTTTCTTTTCTCCTGGGCTTCATTCCAAGGTACACTTGGCTGTGCATGTGGAACCTTCTTCTGGTCATAAAACATATTGGGAAAGTCGGTGTTGTGAGAGTTCTTATTTCTCATGGAATATCTTTCTTGCAAGGTGGAACAACTTGTCTTTGGATGGCAAGGAAGTCTATATAAGGTCTATATATCTTGCAGTTAAGGAGTTTTTCCAAGATAATTCAGAATTAAAACAGACTATCGCAGTTTGATTTTCTGTGTGACAGTGGTCTCCAAAGAAAAGAATACGTCTTTTCTATACTCTGTAAGATTTCTGGCAGCCTGTGTCTATACCTCACAATGCTATAAGTTTTTTCCATGCTATAATTAAAAATGGATTTAAAAATAGTTTATCTAAATTAATACATGCACACGGTTTAAAAACAACAAGCAGTATTAAAACTTTTTGATTAAAAATCAGCTGTTGGTTATCTCCCTACCACTGCCCCCTCTCAAAAACTTTCCATTTCTTTAACGGTCTTCTGGGTTTTACCATCACGTTTTAAAATTGTAACATCTCTATCTTGATTTATTTCAACTTTAGCCAATATTTATTGTTGAGATTATTTAACTCTCTTACAAGTTTTGCCCCCTTAACCACTTCCCCTAGCCCCTTCTCCCAAGCTTCTCCCAGCTGTGTCACAATTTCTAAAATTAAATGATTAGTTCATGACTGCACTATTGTGGCTATGTAAACACTGCTGAGTCAAACGATGTAGTCTGATGTGTTGTCTTTTTTGTATAACAGCTCTTTAGTTTTCCTCCCCCTTTTTTGTAGTTTCTTGTGTGTCTATTCAACTGACCCATGAAATCTGTAAAATACTTATTAAATTATCCAAATACCTGCATCAGATATTTATCAATTTTACATCTGCTCCCTGAAACTCATACACAAATCTTCATTCCTGAGTCTTCTTTTGCTCTGTTCCAGTTTTTATGAATTACTTTCTAGTCCTGAGTTGAGATTTCATCCTGGTTCTTCCTTTTTCTGTTTTCCTGTGTTGGACCCCTAGTTTCCTGGGTCATATAACTTCTTTCTTGGATTATTTCCTCATTTTCTAAAGCATATTCTCCAGTACATTCCTAAGAAAGGGTGAAGGGGTGGTTATTTTTCTGAGCCCTAGCATATCTAAAAATATCTTTTGTTCTCATACTTCAATGGTAGTTGGGTCAAGTATAGAACTTTTGGCTTAACGTCTTTTTTTTTTTCCTCAGATTTTGAAGATATTGATTCATTGTCTTATAGCTTTCAGTGTTACAAATGAAAGGTGAGATGCCATGCCATTGATTTTATACATATATCTCCACATACATACATATATACACATATATGTTCATATTTGTACATATGTTCATATGTATGTATGTTCAGGGTGTTTAAGTATTAAGAATTTTATATCTATATTTTTGGTCTTCTTTAATTTGAAGATGCTTTGAAATAAATTTTGAAAAAAATTGTTATTCAGAGTGTTCTGTGGATTTGTCATTCTGGAAGCTCATGTACTTTAGCCATAGAAAAATGTTCTTTCTATTTCTATTTTACCTTCCTCTACTCCATATTCTCTGCTCTTTCTTTCTAGAAACCTTATTGTTGAAATTCCTGGTTGATCTTCCAAATTTATCTTATCTCTAATGGATTACAACTCTTTGCCTTTTTGTTTCATTTTTCTGGGATAGTTCCTTTTTTTTTTTTTCTGGTATGCGGGCCTCTCACTGTTGTGGCCTCTCCCTTTGCAGAGCGCAGGCTCCGGACGCGCAGGCTCAGTGGCCATGGCTCATGGGCCCAGCCACTCCGCGGCATGTGGGATCTTCCCGGACCGGGGCACGAACCCGTGTCCCCGGCATCGGCAGGTGGATTCTCAACCACTGCGCCACCAGGGAGCCCTGAGATAGTTCCTTTGATTTAGTTGTAATCATATTTTTATTCGGGGGAGCTCTTTATTTCTTCACAGCAGCAGCTTGGTCTGCTATGAAAATATCAAGATGCAATATTTTCTCTTATCTCTCTGAGGATACTAATAAAATATGTTTAATTTGACCTTTTCTTCTATTTCTTATATTGTGTCTTTTCCTTCCAAGTTTTGTTGTGTTTTTGGGTTTTTTTTTTTTGTGTGTGTGTGTGTGGTTTGTTTCCATTATTGTGTTTAATGTTGGAGGCTTTACACAGATGTTTGGTGGTCTGTGGCTGACCATGCATATTTTTCTAACAGCTTTGTTGATATATACTTCACATTGTGTTTTTTGGGTTTTTTTGTGTGTGTGTGTGTGTGTGGTTTGTTTCCATTATTGTGTTTAATGTTGGAGGCTTTACACAGATGTTTGGTGGTCTGTGGCTGACCATGCATATTTTTCTAACAGCTTTGTTGATATATACTTCACATACCATAGAATTCACCCATTTAAAGTGTACACTTCAATGTTTTGTAGTATATTCACAGAGTTGTGCAGACATTACCACAATAAAATTTAGAATATTTTCATCACCCCAGAAAGAAACCTTAGATCCATTAGTAGTCATTCCCCATTTCCCCTCAACCAATCTCTCCCCTCCCTGCTCCTGAGCCAGCTCTAGGAAGTCACTAATTTACTTTCCATTTCTATATATTTGTCTATCTGGGGCATTTCATATAAGTGGACTCAAAATATGTGGTCTTTTGTGACTGTCTTCTTTTACTTACGACATTTTCAAGATTCATCCAATGTTGCAGCATGTATTAAAACATCATTCCTTTTTATTGCTGAATAATATTTCATTGTAAGGACATACCATAATGTGTTTATCCATTCATCAGTTTATGGACATTTGAGTTGTTTCCACTTTTTGCCAATTATGAATAATGCTGGTATAAACATTCCTGTACAAGTTTTTATGTGGGCATATGTCTTTATTTCTCTAGGGTTTATATCTAGGAGTAGAATTGCTGGATTATATGATAATTCTATGTGTAAATTTTTAAGGAACTGCCAGAAAAGATTTCCAAAGTGCTGTGCCATTTTACATTCCTACCAGCAATGTATGAAGGTTTCCATTTCTCTACATATCTGCCAACTGTTGTTATTATCTGTCCTTTTGATTACAGTCATCTTAGTGGATACGATGTAGTAGCTTATTGTTTTGATTTGCATTTCTCTAAAGGCTAATGATATTGAACATCTTTTCATGTGCTTCCTGAATATGTGTATATTTTCTTTAGAGAAGCATCTCCAGATCATTTGTCCATTTTTAATTGCATTATTTATCCTTTTATCATTGAGTTGTTTTTTTTTTAATATATTCTGGATGTAAGTCTCTTATCAGATATATGATTTGCAAGTTTTCTTCTCCCATTCTGGGTGTTGTCTTTTCGCTTTCTTTATGGTATCCTCTGAAGCACAAAAGTTTTAAATTTTAATGAAGTCCAATTTATCTATTTTTGTTTCTTTGTGGCTTGTGTTTTTAGGGTCATATATAAGCAGGCTTTGTCTAACCCATGGTCATAAAGATTTAATCCTATATTTTCTTCTATAAGTTTTATAGTTTTAGTTCTTACATTTGGGTCTATGATTCATTTTGAGTTTTTTTGGTATGAAAAAGCAGTCCAACTTCATTCTTCGCATGTGGATATCCAATTGACTCAGACCCATTTGCTGAAAAGACTTGTTCATCCATATAGAAAAGTGAAATACTAAAAGACTAATTAGAAGTGCTGTGTGCCTGAGAGGGATTAATCAACTGGTAGGCTTTGCTCTAGGGTTATTGGGCAGTGAGTTAGCCTTTTCCCTGAGCTTCCTAGATAGCTAAAATGCAAAGATATATCACTCTCTCCTTAACCCTGCACCTTACCTGTTGCACGTGCTGCTTTCATGTCCAGAACATCTCTTGCTTAATTCCTCCAAAGAATTAGCCTGTGATCACTTAGAGAGAGGTGATAGGTAGGTGGTTAGCAGAAGGTTGTCACTTGTCCAGTGTGGGTTGGAACAGATTATCTGTGGGTATTCAACCACTTCCAATGCAGACTTCCAACTTATTCTCCTGATTTTAAACTTTTGCTATATTCACACCTTGGTGCATCCAAGTTCTGAGACTTTATTAGTTTCAGTGCAGCAAATTGGCTCATTTCTCATCAGTGCCCCTTTCAGCAGGCACTGCAGTGTTATCTTCTTCCACTCTAAGTCACTTACCATGCCTCTTTTTCACTTTATCATCTGAAAGTCTATTGAAATCTTCTGTCTGCTGATGATTCATCTCCCTTTCTTGCTTTGTTCATTCATCATTTTAATGGTGTTCAGGAGCAAAAGAAGATAACCATTGATAAGTATGCCACGTTAAGCAGGAAGTTTCTCTTCAGTTCTTACTGTGCACAGCTTTCAAAAGAGCTTCATTTCAAATCATAATATTGCTAGTTTCAGTAGGGGAATCTAATTTAACAAATGTAAATTTACAGTTAAAGAAAGTAAGAGAGAGTCATCTTTCTAAATGACAGTCCATAGTCCATATTAGATATCATCCCACTGACAAGTGTAACCTCCCTTGATGGCAGCATCATGTCTCTGTTTCACCATTGAGTTCTCAGAGTTTAGCACAGTTTTTAATGTATAGGGAGCTCTCTGTAAATGTTTTGTAAATGGATGGACAGATTAATTAGCAACCATATGACACTGATAAAAAGTTTCCAACTACCATGAGTAGCCTCCTGTTACACAGTAATTTTTTTCAGCACTTACAGCACTGAATTTGACTGACTTATACATCCTGACTTGGGGAAGTAGCTGAAGTATATTAATTTCTCAACTATAGCTCCAAAGCTAAACTGTATTTTGCTTATATGCAAGTCAGCACAGACTGATGAGGTAAAAGAATTTACTCCTAGTTCAAAGAAATCTTACTTCAAAGCAAATTAAGCTTACTCTTAAATCAATCTTCCCACATTCTTCCTCCCACCAGTTCCAGAAGACAAAGTGTTATTTTTCACCAACATGACTTAAATTGAATTAATAAATTCAATCCATTTTGTTGGTTAAAAGATAACTAAATTTATAACAGGATGTTAGTATATTACCATGCTGTTTCAAAATTATCTTTTTAAGCCTATTGAGACACATAGGAGATGAAATGAATATTCCTTTTGAGTGAGCTTTGGTTTCATTTTATGTGAAAATTCTAAAGAGATATTTAGCTTCATACCACCTAGAGACACTTGTTCTGAGTCTAATATTCTTCTTGTATAAGGTGACCAAAACACCATGATAGCTGAATAAAATAATAAGTTATTTGAAGTTGAAGAAGCAGGAGAAAAATAGAGAATATTATAATATTATATGGTTATAATTTTATATGGTTTTACTCACCATTTTTACTACACCTAAATTTAATCTATTAATAAACTCTGAAATGCAAAATGCAAAATAGGAGGTGTTAGTGATTTGGCTTCTCAACTGTTTAGCTTGCTGAGAAAGTTGCAGGTAACTTTTAGATACAGCACATCTAAATTGTTCAGTTGGTTTCAAACCATTGCCTGTGTCTTGGACTACTGCCTAGCAATTTCTTTAGGTTTGCTGGAAGGTGTTGTTTCTTGTCTTTTCAAGAATAGTTGAGACACAATCAAGAAAAGAACATGTTTCCATTATTCTGAAAAAATATAGAAGCAAAGTGTTTTTCCCTCCAAAGTGGAAAAAAGGGTTGTTTGATCTCAGTCAAGGTCTACTTGATAATTATAACACAACCTATTTTGTTTTTGTTCTTGTTTTTTGGGGCTTAAATCCCTTTATAACTACTGGAACAAATTGTCTTCATTATCATTAATTAGGTATTTTTAAATTAATGAACATAATTTTTTAAAATCTCAAATAATAACAATTTGAAAAGTCATTTACTTATATTGTTTACACTATGATTATGTAAATATTTTGCTGGTAAAACCAAATACTGGAGTTACAGAGAGGTAAAAATATTATTGTCATTTATATTTTTCTACAGAGAACCTTTCACAAGCCCCAGCCTGATGGGTTCTCTTTTAATTTTGTTCTAGAGTCTTTTATTTCTGCATCATACTCAATTGTTGATGTTCCTTGAATCTCATGTCCTCCGGTTTTTTAGAATCATTTGGACTGAATGTTTGTATGCCCCCCAAATTCATATGTTGAAACCTAATCCCCAATATAATGGCATTTGGAGGTGGGGCCTTTGGGAGGTGATTAGGTCATGAAGGTGGAGCCCTCATGAATGGGATTAGTACACTTATAAAAGGGGCTCCAGAGAGGTCCCTCACCCTTTCTGTCACATAAGGATGCAGGACGAAGTGACTATGTAAGAACCAGGAAGTGGGCTCACCAGTCACTGAATCTGACAGCACCTTGGTCTCGGACTTGGCCTCCAGAACTGTGAGAAATGAATGTCTGTTATTTATAAACCACCCAGTCAATGGAATTCTGTTATAGCAGTCCAAACTAAGACACATTTTATATTTTGTTGGTTTGTCTGTTTAAATAGCAATGGACACTAGACTTTCTGAATTCTTGCATGTCCAAAAATGTCTTAATTTTCCATGACCATTTGATTAATATTTGTCTGGGTACAGAAGTCTAAATCCAAACTTCAGAATTTATAAACTATTATTCTATTGCTATATATGAAACATCTGATACTAATCCGATTCACAGTACCCTGTAGCTAGTTATTTTTTTCTTTGGAGGTTTTTAAGGTTTCTCTTTATCCCAGAGTTCTAAAATTTCTTAAATAAAGTTTCTCTTTATCCCAGAGTTCTACAATTTCTTGTGTCTAGATATGTTTTTTTTAAAGTTATTATTTTTGCCGCTTAATAGGGTCTTTCAAATCTTTCTTCAACTCAGTACATTTCTACTCTTGTTTCTCAATTATTTCCTTCCTTTTATTCATCCTGTTTGCTTCTTTTGGAACTCAAATTAGGTGGCTATTGGACTTCCTAAATATATCTTCCACATCTCTCAATTTATCTTTTGCTTTTAAAATAGATGATGCAGAATACTAGTTAAGAGCAAGGTCTTTGGAGTCAAATTTCCTGGATTTGAATTTCAGGTCTACCACCTCATTAGCTGTGTGACTGGGTATGTTTCTTAACCTCTCTCTGTGTATAATAATAGTTCTCAGCTCAGAGAGTTGTTATGAATGTTAACTATGTTATCATAACTAAAGCACTTAGAACAGTTTGGCACATATTAAGTGCTACTATTATTTCCTCATTGACTCTTTGCTCATATATTCTAAAGAGTTCCTTGAATTTACCTTCCATATCATCAACTTTCCTAGGTGTCTAATTCATTATTCAGACCACTTGTTAATTTTTTTTTCATTTGGGCAATGGTACTTTTAATTGCAATAAAGTCTCTCCCATTTTCTGATTGCTCTATTTTCATAGCAGCCTGTTCTCATTTTTGGCTGCAAAATCTTTTAAACATTTTTTTAAAGTGTAAGTTCTTTAAAATTTTTTTTAAATTTAAATATAGTTGATTTACAATGTTGTGTTAGTTTCGGGTGTACAGCAAAGTAATTCAGTTATATATATATATATATATATATATTTGTTTTTCAGATTCTTTTCCATTATAGGTTATTACAAGATATTAAGTATAGTTCTTTGTGCTATACAGTAGGTCTTTGTTGGTTATCTATTTTATATATAGCAGTGTGTATATTTTAACCCCCAAATGAAGTGTAAGTTCTTGTTTGTTCACCAAGTTATGTCCTTTTCCCTAGAGTTAGTATTTCTTTTGTTTATCTTTGTGTTTCTCTTCCATGGTGTTGATTTTCCTTAAATGCCTAGTAACCCTTGATTTCCTCTTTATGATTATGATTATTGATCAGTACACATGCTGAGTTTGGTTTCCTGTGTAGCTGTGTTCAGTCTGGCTCTATATCAGTCAGAGTTCAAATAGGAAAACAGCAACCACACTAGGTATTTCGAACATTAATACTGATCAAATTTAACACAGAGATTCTTTACAAGATTGTTGGAAATTCTGCAGATGCAAAAGATGGTAAGAAGAAGTTACTCAAAGATTAATAACTATAGGAGACTGCTACCATCTCTGTGGTAAAGAGGAAAAACTTTACCCAAAGGCCAGGTCAGATGTGCTGATAGGGCTCTTGCTACTGGAGCCCAGCTGCTTGAGTAGGAACCCAGTAAGTTGATCTAAATTTTTGGCACTGGTGTCTACAAACTTAAATGACTTCAGGGACTTGGCAAGCCCTATAATAGATGAAGCAGGTGGGCCAGTGGGCATGAAACAGCAAAGGTGGTACTGTGGCTAGCTGGAGAATGTACACCCAGCCAAAAAGCATTTGCATATAACTTTTACAAAATATTTTTCTGTCTAACATGAGTTTGCTATTATTTGTGGAGTTGAATATTAGCAACTTGTATCCTACTTTATCATTTTGTTATAATCATATATATAGCTCGTTTTGGATCATACTGTTCTAAACATTCAGTTATTTTTTATTTAGTGTTTTTGAGGGTATAGGAAAATGATTCTGTTCCTTTAAATACTTTATAGTCTGTTTTTTGTAGCCCTGAAAAACATGAGCTGAAGTATCGTTATGATTTGGATGCTTTCCAGATATGAATATCACTTTTCAGACCATAAAAAGAGTGATAGGATCCTTGGCAAATGGACTAGAACTGACTGAGCCTCAGAAGAACTGGCTTTATGCTGACTGACACAGTGCAAAAAGGAAACAACAGAAAGCAAAATGGACCTTGAATTGCTTGAATTTTTGATTCAAGCAATTTGATTCAATGATTGCTTGAATTTTTCCACATACTATTACATTTATGGGGAAAAAACTCCCACCAAGACCAAGAAATTATCTTCAATACTAGGAGAAAGGAACCAAGAGGTTTTTATGTCAGATGCATGCCAGGCACTGTACATGTGTCATTTTGTTTTTCTCAAATCAACCGCATAAGGCAGGCATGTTAGCCCATGTTACAGATGGCAATCTGAGGCTTAGAGAATTTAAGTTTCTTGACCAGTCAAACAGCTATTAAGGGACAATACTGCTATTCAAACAAATCTGTTTGATTTCAACACTCAGGTTCTTTCCTCTACACCATATCATCTCTTTATGAAGTCACAAGTTGGTGCGACATTTCAGAAGACCCTGGGGGAAGTTTTCAGCAAAGGAGCATTTTTGAGAGTTGTCAATTTCCCTCCACGATATGTTGAAAAAAATGTTATAAGTTTTAGATATTTTACTGGTTAGTTTGCAAGCAGAGCAATAAATGGGTAGAATTATCCAACTTCACCTCCATTTAGACAGCTGTTGAGCCATCAGGCATTGAAGATCACCTGGCAGTCTTTGCCCCATTCCACAAATAGAGCAGTGATGACTCATGCACACAGAGTTGGTATTAAACCCAATTACTCACACACACACCCTGAACTGTGGTCCCCAGTGACTTACCATGTTTCTGAATGTTGACATCCAGCCACATCTAAAACCCCAGCTAGGAATAGAAGGGGACTTAGAAACCAGACACCACTCACTACTTTCAGAAACCTCACAGCAGTATAATGGAAAAACCAGATTAGGGCTTCAATAGGCAGCTGAAAGATTAAGTTCTGGGATGGCAGCATGAACCAACATGAAATGTAATTGATCAAGGGGCAATTTATCCTATGACTTGCAATAAATGAGAGGCCGCTGGAAGCCTGGCAGTTCACTAACTGTCTGGTGGTATTCATTCCCATTTAAGAGCAAAATGTTGATGTGTTTATGAGCATATAATGGGCACTGCCTAATACCACAAATTGCCACTTAGTGTTAACCTTGGGCTTTGGTCTTTCTGTGTGCTCTATGATCCCTTAATTTGTTAATTAGACCAGAACTGGCTGTGAAGGAGGTAAGTTAGTGCTGCCTTCTGCATCTACTCATAAGAGACTGGAAGTCAGTGACCACTGCCCTAAGAAGACCACAGCTCGACTTTTCCTTTGCCACATATTGTCTTGAAATAGTTGCACCTAGAAAGCCCTTCACAGTTGTTAATATTAACTAAAAAGATCCTAAATGGCTTCCCAACATCCTCTCTAATCCAGTGGTCCTCAAACTTTGGCCTGTATCAGAATCAACAGATTACGGGGCTTCCTGTTCACCAAATCTAGGGTGAAGCCCCCAACTGTGCACTTCTAGAAAGTTCCTATGTGACACTGATGCTACTGCACTTTGAGCACTCCTGTTCTAACCGGATATGCCCAAGCCACCCTAGAACACAAGACTCAGGCAAGTCTTCAAAGATCTAGCCTTGCAGAAGCCCAGCACAGAGACTCAAGGCTTTGTGAAAAGAAACAATTTGGAAAAGCCAAACTCTGGTTTTTCCCTTAAATGGAAGAAATCCACAGTGACCTTCTAATTTAGTGGCTCTCAAAGTGTGGTTCCCCAACCAGAAGTATCAGCATCGCCTGGGAACTTGTTAGGAATGCAGATTCTCAGGCCCCACCCAGACCAGCTGAATCCGATATTCTACAGGAAGAGCCCAGAAACCTGTGTTTTATACACACACCACTGCCTGCCCCACTTTCTCTATGAGAAAGAGTGGTATTTTTCTTTGTAATTGAAATTTTATTGTGATAATTGTAGATTTACCTGCAGATGTACGAAATAATAGAGGGAGATTCTTTGTACTCTTTTCCCAGCAGAAAGATGACACTTTGCAAAAATGTTATAACCAGTAATAATTCTTTAACATCTTTATTGGAGTATAATTGCTTTACAAATGTGTGTTAGTTTCTGCTTTATAACAAAGTGAATCAGCTATACATATACATATATCCCCATATCTCCTCCCTCTTGCATCAAAAACCCCAGTCATTGGTGTAGGGTCCCACCCTCATCTTACCCCTCCCCCTCCCCATGTCTTCTAGTCCATTCTCGATGTCTGCGTCTTTATTCCTATCTTGCCCCTAGGTTCTTCAGAACCATTTTTTATTTTTTTAGATTCCATATATATATATGTGTTAGCATACAGTATTTGTTTTTCTCTTTCTGACTTACTTCACTCTGTATCACAGACTCTAGGTCCATCCACCTCACTAAAAATAACTCAATTTTGTTTCTTTTATGGCTGAGTAGTATTACACTGTATATATGTGCCACCTCTTTATCCATTCATCTGTCGATGGACACTTGGGTTGCTTCCATGTCCTGGCTATTGTAAGTAGTGTTGCAATGAACATTGTGGTACATGACTCTTTTTTAAATTATGATTTTCTTAGGGTATATGTCCAGTAGTGGGATTGCTGGGTTGTATGGTAGTTCTATTTTTAGTTTTTTGAGTAACCTCCATACTGTTCTCCATAGTGACTGTATCAATTTACATTCCCACCAACAGTGCAAGAGGGTTCCCTTTTCTCCACACCCTCTCCAGCATTTATTGTTCGTAGATATTTTGGTGATGGCCATTCTGACTGGTGTGATGTGATACCTCATTGTAGTTTTGATTTGCATTTCTCTAATGATTAGTGATGTTGAGCATCCTTATATGTGTTTGTTGGCAATCTGTATATCTTCTTTGGAGAAATGTCTATTTAGGTCTTCTGCCCATTTTGGATTTGGTTGTTTGTGTTTTTGATTTTTGAGCTGCATGAGCTGTTTGTATATTTTGGAGATTAATCCTTTGTCAGTTGCTTCATTTGCAAATATTTTCACCCATTCTGAGGGACAAAGGTTTATGGTTTCCTTTGCTGTGCAAAAGCTTTTAAGTTTCATTAGGTACCATTTGTTTATTTTTGTTTTTATTTCCATTTCTCTATGAGGTGGGTTAAAAAGGATCTTGCTGTGATTTATGTCATGGAGTGTTCCGCCTATGTTTTTCTCTAAGAGTTTTATAGTGTCTGGACTTATATTTAGGTCTTTAATCCATTTTGAGTTTATTTTTCTGTATGGTGTTAGGGAATGTTCTAATTTCATTCTTTTATATGTAGCTTTCCAGTTTTCCTAGCACCACTTATTGAAGAAGCTGTGTTTTCTCCATTGTATATTCTTGCCTTCTTTATCAAAGATAATGTGACCATCTGTGCAAGGGTTTATCTCCAGGCTTTCTATCCTGTTCCATTTATCTATATTTCTGTTTTTGTGCCATTACCATACTGTCTTGATTACTGTAGCTTTGTAGTATAGTCTGAAGTCAGGGAGTCTGATTCCTCCAGCTCCGTTTTTCTTTCTCAAGATTGCTTTGGCTTTTGGGGTCTTTTGTGTTTCCATACAAATTGTGAAGATTTTTGTTCCAGTTCTGTGAAAAATGCCACTGGTAGTTTGATAGGGATTGCACTGAATTTGTAGATTGCTTTGGGTAGTATAGTCATTTTCACAATGTTGATTCTTCCAGTGCAAGATCATGGTATATCTCACCATCTGTATTTGCTTTAATTTCTTTCATCAGTGTCTTATAGTTTTCTGCATACAGGTCTTTTGTCTCCATAGCTAGGTTTATTCCAAGGTATACTATTCTTTTTGTTGCAATGGTCAATGAGAGTGTTCCCTTAATTTGTCTTTCAGATTTTTCATCATTAGTGTATAGGAATGCAAGAGATTTCTGTACATTAATTTTGTATCCTATTACTTTACTAAATTTATTGATTAGCTCTAGTAGTTTTCTGGTTTAGTTTTCTAGCATCTTTAGGATTCTCTATGTATACTATCATGTCATCTGCAAACAGTGATAGTTTTACTTCTTCTTTTAGATCTGGATTCCTTTTATTAATTTTTCTTCTCTGATTGCTGTGGCTAAAACTTCCAAAACTATGTTGAATAATAGTGGTGAGCGTGGGCAACTTTATCTTGTTCCTGATCTTAGTGGAAATGGTTTCAGTTTTTCACCATGGAGAACTATGTTGGCTGCGGGTTTGTCATATATGCCCTTTATTATGTTGAGGTAAGTTCACCCTATGCCTACTTTCTGGAGAGTTTTTAATCATAAATGGGTGTTGATATTGTTGATAGCTTTTTCTGCATCTATTGAGATTACCATATGGTTTTTATCCTTCAATTTGATAATATGGTGTAGCACATTGATTGATTTGTGTATACTGAAGAATCCTTGCATTCCTGGGATAAACCCCACTTGATCATTGTGTATGATCCTTTTAATGTGTTGCTGGATTCTGTTTGCTAGTATTTGGTTGAGGATTTTTGCATCCATGTTCATCAGTGTTATTGGCCTGTAGTTTTCTTTTTTTGTAACATCTTTGTCTGGTTTTTGTATCAGGGTGATGGTGGCCTCTTAGAATGAGTTTGTGTGTGTTCCTCCCTCTGCTATATTTTGGAAATGTTTGAGAAGGATAGGTGTTAGCTCTTCTCTAAATGTATGATAGAATTCACCTGTGAAGCCATTTGGTCCTGGGCTTTTGTTTGTCGGAAGATTTTTATTCACAATTTCAACTTCAGTGCCTGTGATTGGTCTGTTTATATTTCCTATTTCTTCCTGGTTCAGCCTCAAAAGGTTGTACTTTTTTAAGAATTTGTCCATTTCTTCCACGTTGTCCATTTTATTAGCATATGGTTGCTTGTAGTAATCTCTCATGATCCTTTGTATTTCTGCAGTGTCAGTTGTTACTTCTCCTTTTTCATTTCTAATTATTTACGATTTCTTACCTTCTTCTAACTTTGGGGTTTTTTTGCTCTTCTTTCTCTAATTGCTTTAGGTGTGAAGTTAGGTTGTTTATTTGAGGTGTTTCTTGTTTTTTGAGTTAGGATTGTATTGCTATAAACTTCCCTCTTAGAACTGTTTTTGCTGCATCACATAAGTTTTGGGTTGTCATGTTTTCATTGTCATTTGTTTCTAAGTATTTTTTCTTTTCCTCTTTGATTTCTTCAGTGATCTCTTGATTATTTAATAGTGTATTGTTTAGCCTCCATGTGTTTGTGTTTCGTACAGATTTTTCCTATAGTTGATATCTAGTTTCATAGTGTTGTGGTAGGGAAAGATACTTGATACAATTTCATTTTTCTTAAATTTACCAAGGTTTGATTTGTGACCCAAGATATGATCTATCCTGGAGAATATTCCCTGAGCACTTGAGAAGAAAGTGTAATCTGCTGTTTTTGGATAGAATGTCCTATAAATATCAATTAAATCCATCTTTTTTATTGTATCATTTAAAGCTTGTGTTTCCTTATTTTTCATTTTGCTTGATCTGTCCATTGGTGAAAGTGAGGTGTTAATGTCCCCTAGTATTCTTGTGTTACTGTCGATTTCCCCTTTTATGGCTGTTAGCATTTGCCTTATGTATTGAGGTTCTCCTATGTTGGCTGCATAAATATTTACAATTGTAATATCTTCTTCTTGGATTGATCCCTTGGTCATTATGTAGTGTCTTTGTTTGTCTCCTGTAATAGTCTGTATTTTAAAGTCTATTTGGTCTGATATGAGAATTGCTACTCCAGCTTTCTTTTGATTTCCATTTGCATGGAATATCTTTTTCCATCTCCTCACTTTCAGTGTGTATGTGTCTGTAGGTCTGAAGTGGGTTTCTCGTAGACAGCATATGTATGGGTTTTGTTTTTGAATCCATTCAGCCAGCCTATGTCTTTTGGTTGGAGCATTTAATCCATTTACATTTACAGTAGTTATCGATATGTATGTCCCTATGACCATTTTCTTAATTGTTTTGGGTTTGTTTTTGTAGGTCTTCTCCTTCTTTTGTCTTTCCTGCCTAGAGAAGTTCTTTTAGCATTTGTTGTAGAGCTGGTTTGCTGGTGCTGAATTCTCCATCTTTTTTATTGTATCATTTAAAGCTTGTGTTTCCTTATTTTTCATTTTGCTTGATCTGTCCATTGGTGAAAGTGAGGTGTTAATGTCCCCTAGTATTCTTGTGTTACTGTCGATTTCCCCTTTTATGGCTGTTAGCATTTGCCTTATGTATTGAGGTTCTCCTATGTTGGCTGCATAAATATTTACAATTGTAATATCTTCTTCTTGGATTGATCCCTTGGTCATTATGTAGTGTCTTTGTTTGTCTCCTGTAATAGTCTGTATTTTAAAGTCTATTTGGTCTGATATGAGAATTGCTACTCCAGCTTTCTTTTGATTTCCATTTGCATGGAATATCTTTTTCCATCTCCTCACTTTCAGTGTGTATGTGTCTGTAGGTCTGAAGTGGGTTTCTCGTAGACAGCATATGTATGGGTTTTGTTTTTGAATCCATTCAGCCAGCCTATGTCTTTTGGTTGGAGCATTTAATCCATTTACATTTACAGTAGTTATCGATATGTATGTCCCTATGACCATTTTCTTAATTGTTTTGGGTTTGTTTTTGTAGGTCTTCTCCTTCTTTTGTCTTTCCTGCCTAGAGAAGTTCTTTTAGCATTTGTTGTAGAGCTGGTTTGCTGGTGCTGAATTCTCTTAGCTTTTGCTTGTCTGTAAAGATCTTAACTTGTCTGTTGAATCTGAATGAGATTCTTGCTGGGTAGAGTAATCCTGGTTGTAGGTTTTTCCCTTTCATCACTTTAAATATGTCCTGCCACTCCATTCTGGCTTGCAGAGTTTCTACTGAAAGATCAGCTGTTAACCTTATGGGGATCCCCTTGTATGTTATTTGTTGTTTTTTGCTTGCTGCTTTTAATATTTTTTCTGTGTATTTAATATTTGATAGTTTGATTAATGTGTCTTGGCCTGTTAATATGTGTCTTGCTGTGTTTCTCCTTGGATTTATCTTGTATGGGACTCTCTGTGCTTCCTGGACTAGATTAGCTATTTCATTTCCCACATTAGGGAAGTTTTTGACTATAATCTCTTCAAATATTTTCTCAGAGCCTTTCTTTTTCTCTTCTTCTCCTGGACCCCTATAATTCAAATGTTGGCACATTTAATGTTGTCCCAGAGGTCTCTGAGACTGTCTTCCATTCTTTTCATTCTTTTTCCTTTATTCTGCTCTGCAGTAGTTATTTCCACTATTTTATCTTCCAGGTCACTTATCCGTTCTTCTGCCTCAGTTATTGGGTTTTTGCCTTGCTCCTTCATCTGCTGTGTATTTCTCTGTCTTCTCATTTTGCTTAACTCAGTGTGTTTGGAGTCTCCATTTCTCATGCTGCAGATTCGTAGCTTCCGTTGTTTTTGCTGTGTGCTCCCATTGCGCAAGTTTGATTCAGTGTGTTGTGTGGGCTTTCTGGTGGAGGGTACTGGTGCCTGTGTTCTGGGTGGATAAGGCTGGATCTTGTTTTTTTGTTGGGCAGTACCATGTCTGGTGGTGTTTTTTTGGGTGTCTGTGAACTCATTATGATTTTAGGCAGCCTCTCTGCTAATGGGTGCGTTTATGTTCCTGTCTTGCCAGTTGTTTGGCATAGGGTGTCCAGCACTGGAGCTTGCTGGCCATTGAGTGGAGCTGGGTCTTAATGTTGAGATGGAGATCTCTGGGAGACCTTTTGCCATTTGATATTACATGGGGCCAGGAGGTCTCTGGTGGATCAATACCCTGAACTCGGCTCTCTCACCTCAGAGGCTCAGGCCTGACAACTGGCCAGAGCACCAAGACCCTGTCAGCCACACAGCTCAGAAGAAAAGGGAGAAAAATAAATAAATAAATAAATAAAGAAAGAAAGAAAGAAAGAAAGGAAGGAAGAAAGAAAGGAAGAAAGAAAGGAAAGAAAAGAAAGTTATTACAATAGAAAAAAATTAAAAATAAAAAAGTAATTTAAAAAAAGAAAGCGAAATAAAGAAGAAAGCAACCAAACAAAAAACGAATCCACCATTGATAATAAGTGCTAAAAACTGTACTAAAAATACCCAAAAAAACAGACAGAACCCTAGGACAAATGGCAAAAGCAATGCTATACAGACAAAATCACACAAAGAAGCATAGACATACACACTCACAAAAAGAGAAAAAGGAAAAAAACGTATATATATATATATATATATATATATAAAATAAAAAAAGGAGGAGAGCAACCAAATCAATAAACAAATCTACTGATGATAATAAGCTCTAAATACTAAACTAAGATAAACATAAAACCAGAAACAAATTAGATGCAGAAAGCAAATCTCAAGTCTACAGTTGCTCCCAAAGTCCACCACCTCAGTTTTGGGATGATTCGTTGTCTATTCAGGTATTCCACAGATGCAGGGTACATCAAGTTGATTGTGGGGATTTAATCCACTGCTCCTGAGGCAGCTGAGAGAGATTTCCCTTTCTCTTCTTTGTTTGCACAGCTCCTGGGGTTCACCTTTGGATTTGGCCCCACCTCTGCGTGTAGGTCTCCTGAGGGCGTCTGTTCTTCACCAGACAGGATGGGGTTAAAGGAGCAGCTGATTAGGGGGCTCTGGCTCACTCGGCGGGTGGGGGAGAGATATGGAATCCGGGGCCTGTCTGTGGCTGCAGAGGCTGGCATGACATTGCGACAGCCTGAGGTGCACCATTTGTTCTCCCAGGGAAGTTGTCCCTGGATCATGGGACCCTGGCAGTGGCAGGCTGCACAGGCTCCTGGCAGGGGAGGTGTGGATAGTGACCTTTGCTTGCCCACAGGCTTCCTGGTGGCTGCTGCGGCAGTCTTACCATTTCATGCCCATCTCTGGTATCCGTGCTGATAGCCGCGGCTCTCGCCCATCTCTGGAGCTCATTTAGGCAGTGCTCTGAATCCCCTCTCCTCGTGCACCCTGAAACAACGGTTTCTTGCCTCTTAGGCAGGTCCAGACTTTTTCCCGGACTCCCTCCCGGCTAGCTGTGGCACACTAGCCCCCTTCAGGCTGTGTTCACACAGCCAACCCCAGTCCTCTCCCTGGGGTCTGACCTCCAAAGCCCAAGCCTCAGCTCCCAGCCCCTGCCCGCCCCGGTGGGTGAGCAGACAAGCCTCTCGGGCTGGTGAGTGCTGGTCCGCACCGCTCCTCTGTGCGGGAATCTCTCCGCTTTGCCTTCTGCACCCCTGTTGCTGTGCTCTCGTCTGTGGCTCCAAAGCTTCCCCCCACCACCACCCATCTCCACCGATGAAGGGTCTTCCTAATGTGTGGAAACTCTCCCTCCTTCACAGCTCCCTTCCAGAGGTGCAGGTCCCGTCCCTATTCTTTTGTCTCTGTTCTTCCTTTTTTTTTTTTGCCCTACCCAGGTACGTGGGGAGTTTCTTGCCTTTTGGGAGGTCTGAGGTCTTCTGCCAGCGTTCATTAGGTGTTCTGTAGGAGTTGCTCCACATGTAGATGTAGTTTTGATGTATTTGTGGGGAGGAAGGTGATCTCCACGTCTTACTCCTCTGCCCTCTTGAAAGTGCCCCCCATAACCAGGATTTTAACACTGATAAAATATACCTATTTTGTTCAGATGTCTCCAGTTTTACTAGTCGTCATTTGTGTGTGTGTATTAATCTCTATACAGTTTAATCACCTGTGTACTTTCATGCATCCCCCACCACAGGCACGTTCCAACACCACAAATATCCTTCAGTTTGTCCTTTGATGACTATACGCACCTCCCTCTTCCCAACCTCTGGCCACCTCTAATCTGTTTTCCTTTTCTAAAACTGTCATTGTGAAAATGTTATACCAGTGGAAACATACTGTGTGTAACTTTTTGGGATTGTTTTTTTTCACTCAGCATAATTCCCTGGAGATTCATCCAAATTGTGTGTATCTACAGTTTGTTCCTTTTTATTGCTGAGTAACTTCTATGGTCCTTATGTACCACAGTTTGTTTAATCATTCCTGGTGAAGGTCATCTAGACTGACTTCAGTTTTTGGCTATTAGAAAAAAAGTGACTATTGAATCATTTATGTACTGGTTTTTGTGTGAGCGTATGTTTTCATTTCTCTGGGGATAAATACCCAGGAATGCAATTGCCAGGTGGTATGTAGTTGTATGTTTAGTTTTATAAGAAACTCCCAAACTATTTTTCAGAGTGGCTGTTCCTACCATTTATATTCCTACAGCAAAGTATGAGTGATCTAGTTCTCTGCATCCTCACCAGCATTTGGTATTGGCATAGTTTATCCTTTTAGCCATTTTGATAGGTGTGTAGTAATATCTCATTGGGGTTTTAATTTATATTTCTCTAAAGGCTAATGATACTGAACATCTTTTCATGTGCTTATTTGCTATCTGTATATCCTCCTCAGTGAAATGACAGCTAATGTTTTTTTTTTCCATTTTCTAATTGTATTATTTTGTTGCTGCTGCTGTCTTACTATTAAGTTTTGAGAATTCTTTATATATTCTAGATATTAAACCTTTGTTGGATATTTGGTTTGCAAACATTTTCTCCCAGTCTGTAGCTTTTATTTTCATCCCCTTCACATACACTCTCATAGAGCAAATACTTTTAATGTGATGAGGTCCAATTTTGTCCTTTTATGAAAAAATTATCCATAGTGACGATTTTTTTTATTTGAGGTTTTTCTTGTTTCTTGAGGTAGACCTTTAACAGTATAAACTTCCTTCTTAGAACTGCTTTTGCCGTGTCCCATGGATTTTGGAAAGTTGTGTTCATAGTGGCCATTAAAAAATATATATATATACATATATAGTGGCAAAATATACATGACATAGTGACTTTTTTTTTTTTTTTTTTTTTTT